>NC_140604.1:17214142-17814142 GCF_057381915.1 Diplotaxodon limnothrissa
GCTGCCCTCTCCCCACACTGGAAGTTCTACACAACGCCCACTGTTTTAAAAAGGCCCAAAACATCATAAAAGACACCTCACATCCTGGCCACTCCCTGTTCGAACTGTTGCCCTCAGGCAGACGGTACAGGGCAATCAGAGCAAGGACTAATAGACTCAAACACAGCTGTTATCCAACTGCAATAACACATCTGAATACTACAAAAAAATGTCCATCACGCCACTCTTGTGTTAATCTATGCACGGTCTGAAGCATGTGTGTGGGAATGTATGTGAATGTTTTACTGTTATATCTTATTAGTATTTTAAGTATTCTATCTATTTTATTTATTGAATTTTATTGTTTTATTTATATTTTGATATTGCTAGGGATGATGCAATGATCGGGGACCATTCTTAATTTCGTTGTTCTCATGACAATGACAATAAAGTTTCTGATTCTGATTCTGATATAGAATGAAACTTGAATATATAGAATGAAACTTGAATATATAGAATGATCTTTTGAATATATAGAATGAAACTTGAATATATAGAATGATCTTTTGAATATATAGAATGAAACTTGAATATATAGAATGATCTTTTGAATATATAGAATGATCTTTTGAATATATAGAATGAAACTTGAATATATAGAATGATCTTTTGAATATATAGAATGAAACTTGAATATATAGAATGATCTTCTGAATATATAGAATGAAACTTGAATATATAGAATGAAACTTGAATATATAGAATGAAACTTGAATATATAGAATGATCTTTTGAATATATAGAATGAAACTTGAATATATAGAATGATCTTTTGAATATATAGAATGAAACTTGAATATATAGAATGATCTTTTGAATATATAGAATGAAACTTGAATATATAGAATGATCTTTTGAATATATAGAATGAAACTTGAATATATAGAATGATCTTCTGAATATATAGAATGAAACTTGAATATATAGAATGAAACTTGAATATATAGAATGAAACTTGAATATATAGAATGATCTTTTGAATATATAGAATGAAACTTGAATATATAGAATGAAACTTGAATATATAGAATGTATGAACCTCATTTTTAGAGATGATGTGTTTCTGAATTCTCTGCCTTTACAAAATGGCATCAGCTGAACAATTTCAGTACTTTTTAGAGCTTGACAACTGTTTTGCGACAGCTGTTCAAATTGCAAATTTCCATAGTCCACTAGTTGTATCCTGTGGTTGTACAGTGTTCGAACATTTACTGACAACATTTGAGATATGGCCATCCAACTAAACCCCAAGTCTCGCATATCAGTCAGCTCAGTAGCTGGTATGTTGTACCTAAAAGAGTTAGAAACAAAAGAAGAAATATGTTAACTTCTTTCTTATTTCTTGCATTCATTATCTTGTTTGCCATCTCTTGACTCTTTCAAGTGCCATACACATTATGAATGAATTTGTTTCCATTTTTATCACTTACCTTGACCTTCCTCTTTGAGATGTAGAATGATATAATGAGCCCATAACATGTGCTTCAGCTTCTGCTCGAAGTGTTAGCTCAGTTGACATCTCCATCAGTGATTGATAAATTCCCTCAAGAAGTGTGCATAATCTTCTCCCAGAAACATTTTGTTGAACATTATTCATGAGCACTAGAAATGTTGCAATAATGAAAACGTGTTCTTCAAGGTGATGTAGTATAAATTCAAATTATTTCTACCATTTGCAATTTGAACAGCTGTCGCAAAACAGTTGTCAAGCTCTAAAAAGTACTGAAATAGTTCAGCTGATGCCATTTTGTAAAGGCAGAGAATTCAGAAACACATCATCTCTAAAAATGAGGTTCATACATTCTATATACAGTGGGGCAAAAAAGTATTTAGTCAGCCACCGATTGTGCAAGTTCCCCCACCTAAAATGATGACAGAGGTCAGTAATTTGCACCAGAGGTACACTTCAACTGTGAGAGACAGAATGTGAAAAAAAAATCCATGAATCCACATGGTAGGATTTGTAAAGAATTTATCCGTAAATCAGGGTGGAAAATAAGTATTTGGTCAATAACAAAAATACAACTCAATACTTTGTAACATAACCTTTGTTGGCAATAACAGAGGTCAAACGTTTACTATAGGTCTTTACCAGGTTTGCACACACAGTAGCTGGTATTTTGGCCCATTCCTCCATGCAGATCTTCTCGAGAGCAGTGATGTTTTGGGGCTGTCGCCGAGCAACACGGACTTTCAACTCCCGCCACAGATTTTCTATGGGGTTGAGGTCTGGAGACTGGCTAGGCCACTCCAGGACTTTCAAATGCTTCTTACGGAGCCACTCCTTTGTTGCCCGGGCGGTGTGTTTTGGATCATTGTCATGTTGGAAGACCCAGCCTCGTTTCATCTTCAAAGTTCTCACTGATGGAAGGAGGTTTTGGCTCAAAATCTCACGATACATGGCCCCATTCATTCTGTCCTTAACACGGATCAGTCGTCCTGTCCCCTTGGCAGAAAAACAGCCCCATAGCATGATGTTTCCACCCCCATGCTTCACAGTAGGTATGGTGTTCTTGGGATGCAACTCAGTATTCTTCTTCCTCCAAACATGACGAGTTGAGTTTATACCAAAAAGTTCTACTTTGGTTTCATCTGACCACATGACATTCTCCCAATCCTCTGCTGTATCATCCATGTGCTCTCTGGCAAACTTCAGACGGGCCTGGACATGCACTGGCTTCAGCAGCGGAACACGTCTGGCACTGCGGGATTTGATTCCCTGCCGTTGTAGTGTGTTACTGATGGTGACCTTTGTTACTTTGGTCCCAGCTCTCTGCAGGTCATTCACCAGGTCCCCCCGTGTGGTTCTGGGATCTTTGCTCACCGTTCTCATGATCATTTTGACCCCACGGGATGAGATCTTGCGTGGAGCCCCAGATAGAGGGAGATTATCAGTGGTCTTGTATGTCTTCCATTTTCTGATGATTGCTCCCACAGTTGATTTTTTCACACCAAGCTGCTTGCCTATTGTAGATTCACTCTTCCCAGTCTGGTGCAGGTCTACAATACTTTTCCTGGTGTCCTTCGAAAGCTCTTTGGTCTTGGCCATGGCGGAGTTTGGAGTCTGACTGTTTGAGGCTGTGGACAGGTGTCTTTTATACAGATGATGAGTTCAAACAGGTGCCATTCATACAGGTAACGAGTGGGGGACAGAAAAGCTTCTTCCAGAAGACGTTACAGGTCTGTGAGAGCCAGAGATCTTCCTTGTTTGAGGTGACCAAATACTTATTTTCCACCCTGATTTACGAATAAATTCTTTACAAATCCTACCATGTGAATTCATGGATTTTTTTTTCACATTCGGTCTCTCACAGTTGAAGTGTACCTCTGGTGCAAATTACTGACCTCTGTCATCATTTTAAGTGGGGGAACTTGCACAATCGGTGGCTGACTAAATACTTTTTTGCCCCACTGTATTCAAGTTTCATTCTATATATTCAAGCTTCATTCTATATTTTCAAAAGATCATTCTATATATTCAAGTTTCATTCTATATATTCAAAAGATCATTCTATATATTCAAAAGATCATTCTATATATTCAAAAGATCATTCTATATATTCAAGTTTCATTCTATATATTCAAGCTTCATTCTATATTTTCAAAAGATCATTCTATATATTCAAGTTTCATTCTATATATTCAAAAGATCATTCTATATATTCAATTTTCATTCTATATATTCAAGCTTCATTCTATATTTTCAAAAGATCATTCTATATATTCAAGTTTCATTCTATATTTTCAAAAGATCATTCTATATATTCAAGCTTCATTCTATATATTCAAAAGATCATTCTATATATTCAAAAGATCATTCTATATATTCAAGTTTCATTCTATATATTCAAGTTTCATTCTATATATTCAAGCTTCATTCTATATTTTCAAAAGATCATTCTATATATTCAATTTTCATTCTATATATTCAAGCTTCATTCTATATTTTCAAAAGATCATTCTATATATTCAAGCTTCATTCTATATATTCAAAAGATCATTCTATATATTCAAAAGATCATTCTATATATTCAAAAGATCATTCTATATATTCAAGTTTCATTCTATATATTCAAGCTTCATTCTATATTTTCAAAAGATCATTCTATATATTCAAGTTTCATTCTATATTTTCAAAAGATCATTCTATATATTCAAGTTTCATTCTATATTTTCAAAAGATCATTATATATATTCAAGTTTCATTCTATATATTCAAAAGATCATTCTATATATTCAAGCTTCATTCTATATATTCAAAAGATCATTCTATATATTCAAGCTTCATTCTATATTTTCAAAAGATCATTCTATATATTCAAGTTTCATTCTATATTTTCAAAAGATCATTCTATATATTCAAGTTTCATTCTATATATTCAAAAGATCATTCTATATATTCAAGCTTCATTCTATATTTTCAAAAGATCATTCTATATATTCAAGTTTCATTCTATATATTCAAGCTTCATTCTATATTTTCAAAAGATCATTCTATATATTCAAGCTTCATTCTATATATTCAAGTTTCATTCTACATTTTCAAGTTTCATTCTATATATTCAAAAGATCATACTATATATTCAGACTTTGGTTGGAATATATATATAATATTTTCCTAAAGGGCATTCCATAATATATATATATATATATATATATATATATATATATATATATATATATATATATATATATATATATATATAACTTATATGTAACTTGAAATCAAATGTGTGATAAGCTGCAGGATTCAAACACAAGTGTAACTTCTAAATACATGTTCATACTTTTATTCCACAATCAGAGAGTAAGAAACAGAGAGAGAGTGCAGGACAGACAGGTGACAGTCTCAGGTGTACACACTGCTACAAAACAGCACAAGAGACGGAGGATTTAGTGTTTGTGTTATTACGAGTGCTACACAAGAAGAGTTCCCAGATGGTTCAGTGGACACATGTGCGACTCCTGTGATTAAAGCATCTTTCTTACAGCTTAACGAGTGAACCGTCAGCTCGTTCAAACACACTTTAAAGTCTGTTTGGCTCGACACCACCGAACAGAGGCAGCAATATAACATAGCTAACATTAACAGTGCAGTGAATCCTGCTTGTGTGATATTCAGGACTACAAACCGAGCAGCATCACTGACTTTCAGCTTGTTGTGTTTGTGGATATATGACTGACTTTAATTATCCATAAAATCATCACATTCTCTGTAAGATTAAGATCAACTATATATATATATTTTGAAGTAGAGGCTCTAAAACCAAGTTAACGCTGAAAGTACACACATTACTACAGGGAGTGCAGAATTATCAGGCAAGTTGTATTTTTGAGGAATAATTTTATTATTGAACAACAACCATCTTCTCAATGAACCCAAAAAACTCATTAATATCAAAGCTGAATGTTTTTGGAAGTAGTTTTTAGTTTGTTTTTAGTTTTAGCTATTTTAGGGGGATATCTGTGTGTGCAGGTGACTATTACTGTGCATAATTATTAGGCAACTTAACAAAAAACAAATATATACCCATTTCAATTATTTATTTTTACCAGTGAAACCAATATAACATCTCCACATTCACAAATATACATTTCTGACATTCAAAAACAAAACAAAACAAATAAGCGACCAATATAGCCACCTTTCTTTGCAATGACACTCAAAAGCCTGCCATCCATGGATTCTGTCAGTGTTTTGATCTGTTCACCATCAACATTGCGTGCAGCAGCAACCACAGCCTCCCAGACACTGTTCAGAGAGGTGTACTGTTTTCCCTCCTTGTAAATCTCACATTTGATGATGGACCACAGGTTCTCAATGGGGTTCAGATCAGGTGAACAAGGTGGCCATGTCATTAGTTTTTCTTCTTTTATACCCTTTCTTGCCAGCCACGCTGTGGAGTACTTGGACGCGTGTGATGGAGCATTGTCCTGCATGAAAATCATGTTTTTCTTGAAGGATGCAGACTTCTTCCTGTACCACTGCTTGAAGAAGGTGTCTTCCAGAAACTGGCAGTAGGACTGGGAGTTGAGCTTGACTCCATCCTCAACCCGAAAAGGCCCCACAAGCTCATCTTTGATGATACCAGCCCAAACCAGTACTCCACCTCCACCTTGCTGGCGTCTGAGTCGGACTGGAGCTCTCTGCCCTTTACCAATCCAGCCACGGGCCCATCCATCTGGCCCATCAAGACTCACTCTCATTTCATCAGTCCATAAAACCTTAGAAAAACCAGTCTTGAGATATTTCTTGGCCCAGTCTTGACGTTTCAGCTCGTGTGTCTTGTTCAGTGGTGGTCGTCTTTCAGCCTTTCTTACCTTGGCCATGTCTCTGAGTATTGCACACCTTGTGCTTTTGGGCACTCCAGTGATGTTGCAGCTCTGAAATATGGCCAAACTGGTGGCAAGTGGCATCTTGGCAGCTGCACGCTTGACTTTTCTCAGTTCATGGGCAGTTATTTTGCGCCTTGGTTTTTCCACACGCTTCTTGCGACCCTGTTGACTATTTTGAATGAAACGCTTGATTGTTCGATGATCACGCTTCAGAAGCTTTGCAATTTTGAGACTGCTGCATCCCTCTGCAAGATATCTCACTATTTTTGACTTTTCTGAGCCTGTCAAGTCCTTTTTTGACCCATTTTGCCAAAGGAAAGGACGTTGCCTAATAATTATGCACACCTGATATAGGGTGTTGATGTCATTAGACCACACCCCTTCTCATTACAGAAATGCACATCACCTAATATGCTTAATTGGTAGTAGGCTTTCGAGCCTATACAGCTTGGAGTAAGACAACATGCATGAAGAGGATGATGTGGACAAAATACTCATTTGCCTAATAATTCTGCACTCCCTGTAATGTCACATAACTTTGCCGACATGTGGCCAACAGTAATGTTTTAATGTTCTTCATCATTAAACATTCGCACATAAATAAGTGACATCCTATTCAGTATTTACTGTTGACAGTTCGCTCTTCGGCCGCTCCCTTCTGCCGTATTTTGCAGCAAAATTATCCACACCCACCGCCGCGCTATGAATTGTGGGATATATGGGACCACGAAGCGTGCACCGGACCACACGTGATATTTGGGGAAATTTGGAGTACACTTCGAATTGGGACAGCCGTCGTCACGTGGCGGTGACGTAATCGCACTCAAAATGCGTACTTCAAGCATGTGGTCTCTTAATTGGGACACAGCCACAGTGTCATAAGGGCCCGGCGTCCTTCAGTGTATTTATCAAGGCGAAAACCAAATCTCTAACACATCATCACAGGTTTTTATAGGTGTTTCAATTTGAGATGTTTCCTCTTTGATCTTGTATTATAATTATTTGTCCTGCAGCTGATTTGCCATTTCTATGCATATGTCAAAGGTCTGAGCAAACAAGAAAAATAAATTGCACACAGGGTGACAGTAAAACCATCATTTTTACTCTCTGCCTGTTACATTAGATCAAAAGGCCAGCGGTGGCTTTTTATCCAGCAGAAGCAGGTCATGTGGAGGCCACAAGATGACTCCCTTCTGCTTCTTAGCCTTAAACTGCAGCAAACCTCCCGCAGTATCTTTCAAGTACCCAGGAGAGCACAAAAAAGGAGACGGGGATCACGAAGGTGTGGAGAGGTTGAGAAATAAACTATAGCGGGTTGCATGTTAGGAAGGTGACAAATGACATAAATCCTGTGTGCAAGTCAACATGCGATAACAGGTTATAGTTGGATTTTAAAAAAATAAAAAATCAGAGTGCGAGAGGCACCAAGAATAGAGATAATTATTTTTGATAAGGTGGAAATGGGAAAAGGGTAAGTTGATAAGCACAGACAGGGAGACTGAACACTGTTGAGGCTGATATTTCTCTGCATGGTCATGGTCTCTACCTTTCTGTAGAGGAAAGGTTGAAGTGCTATGAGAATGCAATTCTTTATAACCAGCTATACAGCATTCATATGCCATATCTTTGTAATAAACTTGCATCATTTTGAAAGCAGTATTTCTTTCATTAGTAGTGAGTATTCAAAAAAGAAGATTAAGTGTGCAGCACTGAAAACAAGCAGTAGTAAAAAGTATGGGTGCAGCGGCCACAGATTGTAACATTCTGCAGAAATAATTCTGCTATTTCAGTGAAAATATGAATATCTGAAAGACTGGAAGGAAGTGGTTAGAACTAAGAAATCACGAGCTGAGAGCAGCTGAAAAAGTACAGCAGAGCAAGTTGAACATCAACGCAGGAGCAGTAACATTTTTTGCCATCTTTCTCCGTCGTCAGTGTGAATGCTCACATAATGATGCTTGGTCAGGAGCTGTGGGATCCCACATGGGTATGTCTTTAGGGTAATTTCTTATTATGCAGGATGGTTGAATGCCGTCAATAGGAGTATCTCAGCTTCTGAAATAAACCGCACGGTCATGGGACGTACAACAGTGGTAGCCAAGGATGCACAAGTCTTCTGCTAAAAATGCATTCATTTTTGTGAAAGTGTATTCAAAACACTTTTTTTATTAGATCTACTGAAACACTTTTAGTGACTAAACCTAGACAAAGTGCAAGTGAAAAGAAAAATGTTTATTAAGGTAAAATGAGTACTAAAAAAAATCCCTAGACAGGTCTCAGACTTCTATTCTGGTTTGAATAATGTAAGTGTCACATCTGCCGCACCAAAGTAAAGTTCATTGTAAAGTTTTGTTCTTTCTCCTGTTAAAAGATAACAGTTAACTGGGTAATGGTTGTTGGATATTATGACCAGAAAGGGATTCCTGACCAAGTTAGGTCTATCATTCATTTTCTTCCATGTTTCCAAATGAGGGTTGCTGGTGGGGGAGGTGCTTACCTGTCACAGGGTGGAGGCAGGGTACACCCTGGAGAGACTTCCCTCAGAGCAAGTCAGACTGTGTGATAAAGGAATAGTTACGAAGATCATTACCAGACTCGAACCTCATGAGAGCCTAGATGTTTGGATTACTTGGATTTGGTAAACATAAAACCTATGCATCATCTTGAAAATAGAAAAGTTTTTTTTTTTTGTATATCTTCATATGGGGAAAAAACTTTTGTTTAACATCACAACATAACACAATTGTTATGGAAATCTTCAACACAGTACAAAACATTTCACTGAGGAGAAACAATGCAGAAAAGCAAAAATGTAACATTCCCATATGATGAGCGCAACCACTTATTATTAATGGAAATGTGGCATTTTAATTTTCAGGTCTAAACCTTGAATTTTGGACTTAGCTCCTTTACTTAAGTTTAATTTTGGTAAAGGCACCACAGGGAGCGACACAGCCCGGTTTTTACCCCCCTGCTGAAAACAACTGCTGGGGTACTGTCGTCATGCCACTTGGTGGACAGGTTGGTAGCGTGGACATCTAAGTTTGTGAATATGATATGAGAAGAAGGTGACATTGGAACTTCAAAATGATACTGTAGGTGTATCTAGTAAAACTATTAGACAAATTCAAATTAGTAACCTAAAGGTCGAAGGTTGGAGGTCAACTTTTCTGAAAATCTTGTTAATGCAATAACTTAAGAGTAAGGTGACATGGGATTGTGAAGTTTTACCACAGGTGCTGCTAGGAGGCTGAAGAGCAGCACTGACAATTGCCAGTATTTTTACCCGACTTCCAAATCCAAAACTGACACACAAACATAAAACAGTTACCAAGACAGCTAATAAAAGGGCTTCTCCAAAAAAGTCTAACACTCAGCTGTAATTTTTATTTTGTCACACACCAAAACCTCTGACTCATGATTACACCCTTAGACACCACTGAATTTACTTACACTATTATTACTTTTTCCCATTTACAATCAGACATCTTGATTTATTTTCTGCCTCAATTACTATTCTAACTAATAAAAAAACAGAGAGGTCCACAATGGCAATTTCTAAAATGAAATTCAGCGATGACTTTTTTAAAAATATTAACTGAGACAGCAAGCCTGGCTTTATTTGTCAGATTTGAAGCAAAGCAGCACCAATACTGAAAATATGGGCACCCATAAATTTAATAGAAGCCTGTTGTGACTACACATATTTTTTTCTTAAAATGAGAGTTTACCTTTTGTCTCCCCAAATATAAGATAATTTATACCTGCCTCTGCTTTTCTTCCTTCTGTGTGCCTGTCAAACACTTTCTTTCCTGTGGGATAAAATGAAAATTATTTAAAAGCAAGCTTCCAGGCATATATTTTCGCCCAGACGTGCACCAGTCTGTACTCTCCCCCTAAAAAAGAGGTTCAGATCAGCAAGAAAAAAGTGCTACCAAAAAGGAACAGTCTGTGACTTTTGATAACAGGGCTTTGATGGACAAAATCCAGAGATGAAATGAATGTAGTTAAGGAACAGCTTGCAAAAATAAGTTATAGTATAATACAGTATAAGCGTGTGAAGTTCCTCTTATTTCCAAATTGAAATCTAAATAAAGGGTATATGTATAAATAGGAAAATATGAATAAAACTGCAGTTCTGCAAGTCACCACTTGAGGCTGTTTCCATGACTCAGTTCTCTGGACTTGTATTTGAAGGGGGTTGATCTGATATCGTCGTGTTGGTGTTGTTCCCAGATCATCATACTAAATGTTGTTCCAGGATCAACATTGCAAGTGACCAATCAGAATGTTGTGACGTCATACTTTTGCGACTTCGGGAAAAACCGCCGTAAAACAAAAAACTGTACTAAAGCTGCGTGAAACCGCCTCTGTCCGCCGATCAACGGACCCTGACCCTAACCCTAACCGTAACCCTTTAATAAACAGTAAGCAGAACTGATATTGTCCTTGCAACATTGGAATTTCATAAATGCACGAATGGCTTGGCGCGCAAAAGAATAACGTCACAACAATGTGATTGGTCACTTGCAATGTTGAACCTGGGACAACATTTTCATGATGGTCTGGGAACAACACCAACACGAGGATATCAGATCATCCATGTGAAGAGTATGTTGATGTGGTTTTGTATTAAGGTGCAAAGGTTGCAGGTGGACGGTGGCTATAACAGGTAGCTGTTTCACAAGTGACTGATCTGGACCTTGTGCTTGCATTTGAGTCTTTTTGAAGCATTTCTTGTGCAATTATCTGACACAAAAGATGTGCTGTTTAATGAACTAACAGGCCATCAAAGCAGTCTCTGCAATAGGCTACTTAAAACTAGTCAGGAGTTATCTATGTACTTTGTACAGGAAAATATATGGTAAATGGCCTGTATTTGTATAGCGCTTTACTTAGTCCTTAAGGACCCCAAAGCACTTTACACTACATTCAGTCATCCACCCATTCACACACACATTCACACACTGGTGATGGCAGCTACATTGTAGCCACAGCCACCCTGGGGCACACTGACAGAGGCGAGGCTGCCAGACACTGGCGCCACCGGGCCCTGTGACCACCACCAGTAGGCAACGGCTGAAGTGTCTTGCCCAAGAACACAACGACAGAGACTGCCCAAGCCCCGGCTCGAACCAGCAACCTTCCAATTACAAGACAAACTGCAAACTCTTGAGCCAATATATGCCTGGAAGACACCTCAATGGGTGCTTATATATACATTTTTATATGTATTCTGGTCAAAAATCCATAACCATTTTATTTTCAAAGTGCGAGTAGTAATAAAAAAAATGTTTTATACAACTTAAAAAAAATCTGATATAAACACATAAATAATTAAATAACTTGTTATTCACCACCATACTAGAGCGACTTACTCAGATTTTTCCCACTTCCCCATGACAACCTGCCATACCACCTCAAGACCCAGCATGATGCGTTAAAGTCAACGAGTGGGCGTCATCAATCATCATGCAGTTGTAATCAAACGGCAGAATTATGAAAAATGGAGCCTGTCATAACTACGTGGCTTGGTGTGCGGGATGCTGCTGAGTGTGAGAGTGAGAGACCACTTCCACTTTATCAAAGGCATTCCTCCCTTAAGATTTTCGAATTCAATGCAAGATTAAATTACTGGTTAAAATGCAAATTCTTTTGCAGAGCGAGCATCCCCAACACACCCGAACCTGCATGAACTCTATATGAGTGACAGAGAATTAGATCTGGAGAGGGTGGCATGTAGTAAACAACTTCACTCCGTGCCTGGCCTTGTTGAGACCACAGCTATAAATCACAGATGCCTTTTTTCTGTTTTCTTCAGCATCTGTAATCTGCCTCGTCAGTCTGCTGAGCTAAGCTCATTTGTGTGTTAAAGCCCAGTGCTCCCAATAAAATTATCAAAGGAAAAACGTATAAATATGATGATTTTTTTTTATGCCTACAGTCCACACAGGAGTTGGTTATTAGAGTTAGCTTAAGCTTAAATATTCCCTTGATTCAATTTAATGTGACGAAATCATATAACATAAGACTATGTACTGTAATCTATTAATGCAGTTAAAAATGGCAGACATTTAAAAATAAAATGTGAAAATTGCTTCTAATCTACATAAAGTAGAAAAACATCCCATGTTAGATTTCATGTTAGATTTCAACAACAATGGAAAAATAATTTTATGTTTGATGTGAGTGTGAACTATGTATTTGCTAGTAAATATAAGATGGAACAGGGGAAAAACAAAGACAATGGGCATATTTGTTTTATTTGCTGTAAGCAGCATAAAAAATAATCATACTGACCAGAGGGAGTCTGATCAGACTGTAAAAATGAACAAGATCCTGGTTTGGCCTTGTTCATTTTAACAGGTTTCTCAGACTAACTAACAGCTCATTATTGCAAGTCAGTTTGCATGCAGTTAATCCATTTTGTAAATTTTTTCAACTGAAAAAAATCTCATATTTTGAACCACAATTACAGACCTGCATCCTTTAATCTCCTCCAGCCTCCACATAAGTGTTTTCAAACTGAAACTACTGCAAAATATTTTTAGCAATTTCAACTATATTTTCAAGGAGAGCAAAGCTGAGTAGATGATGTGTCAGAATAACAGTGACGGATGCTTCTACCTGCGCAATACACATGTGAGTGGTGCACAATACTGCAAAATTTTGATATCGATCAGATACCAAATAAATACAGGGCCATGCCCAATACTTTTACCGATACTTTTAACTTATTAAGTGGTAGTTAAAATCAGATATTGCTCTTCCCTACATAAGCAAATTTTATAACTGTGATTTTTTTTTTTAATTTCCACAATAATTGCTTATCACAAAAAAACACACCTTTCAGCTTTTTCTGTATTTTTAAAACAGGGTTCTTTGATAATAGGAATGTTTGTGCCTGTTTGTAGAGCACTTTGGTTCAACTTCTGTTGTTTAAATGTGCAATAGGATATAAATATGGAAGAGGATTAGGGCCACTGGGGAAAAAAAATATTTTTTTTTCCAGAATTCTGAGATTAAAGTCAGAATTCTGACTTTTTTCTCAGAATTCTGACTTTAAAGTCAGATTTTTTTTTTCAGTGGCCCTAATTCTCTTCCATATATAAATTAGCACACATATGTTTTCATTTCCTAAAAAGTAATTTACTTAACACAATTCGGGGGCTACATGCTGAACTTAGAGGATAGAAACAAATTATTGATCGGATATCAGTAGCTGGATTGATCCGCCCGTTCTAGTACACATGACACGTGAATATGCAGGAGCATACTCACAGAAGGATCAAAGTTTCATCAGGTAAGTACCTATTATTCATTTTTATTTTTACCTAACAGATACTTATACTAATCATGTTACTCTATATTTTGATTTTATTTTAGTTAATTTTCCAAGGCTAAAAAATTGTGTCAGTTAGTACCATTTTAAGTTGTTGCAGTGAATTTTCATTAAAATGGACTGCCTTATCATTTTTTTCGCTTCGATTTTCAGGGTGTCTTTGAATTCAACATTTTGTAAGTCGATCATTTTCATCTCCATCAAGTGATGTGACATCCGTTCATTCCTAAGTCATTACCCAGTCCATATTAGTATAGATAGCATGACTGTTATATATATATATATATATATATATATATATATATATATATATATATATATATATGTATTCTAAGTCTTCTTTAGTTATTTTGAACGGTGTAATTTTGAAGTCATACATAGGAATGCACAAAAGGAGAAAACTGAACTGTGTCTTTTAATTTACCTGACTTGAACAGTATATTATAGTCTTAATACTGGGTTGTTATGGTTAACCATCACTTCTGTATTTTTAGTCTCCATCACCTATTCAGAACTCAGAAAAAATGATCAAAGTGGCATATAAGTGCAGAGCAGTTTAGTTTGGCTCTCTGCATGTTTTATACCAGGCTTCCTGTGGTGCTGCCCAGCATTTGACCCTGTTTTTGATCTACCTAATTAGAAACTTATTTTTAAAAGATGTTCAGTACACCAATGACAAGATATGAGAAAAAATAAAAACTTTTTTTTATGCCGCCCACAGAGATAGAAGGTACAGGTCTGCATGCGTTTTCACATTAGGGTGTCTTTTATATGGTCTATTGTTACATAAGGTGTTTATACAGATCTGAAAAGAAGAAAGAATATAGGAAAGATGTCAGTCAGTCAGTCTGTGGGAGCCAGGGACGTCACTAGGTTTTAAGGACAGGGGGGGCTTAGCCCCCAAGAGATGCACACGATATGAACGAACGTAGTGAATGAGCACAAAATTTCACAAACAGAAAACAAGACTGAGAAATTGTTTTCCTACTTTTTTGGACAGATTAAACATCCTAGGCCACCAATAGATCTATTGTTTTATTTCAGTCTGTTTTATAATACAGTACAACAAGAAAACAGAAGAAATGTGTTTGCTGCATCAATAACAAGAAAAAAACTGAAAATAAAAAAATACATCATTTTTATGGCTTCAATTGCCAGTTACTTGGTGGGTGGAAGCATCAAAGAATGATGTCTATTTAAGTGACGTCTATTTAAGTGCTATTTATGACACTATGTTTGCACTGAAGCACCGCAGCAATTTCCTAATGTTGTAAACCTGCTCAACATTTGGCAATAAACCCCTTTCTGATTCTGATTCTGATTAAGAGTGGCAAATCGGTCAATCACTCTGTTGTGACTCAGATGCTTTTTCATGTCTTTTTCAATAGACATGACTGCAAGACCGTGAAGTCTTTTCTGACCCATTGTTTGACGCAGCCAGGAGTGCAGCCGACGCAGTGCAGCCGACGCAGTGCACTAAAGGACCTTTCGCACGAGCAGCTGCTGACAGGCACTGTTAGGGCAACTTGGATGGTTGCCTTCAGAGAGGGAAACATGTCTGAATCGAGGAGGTTGTACACAGACAACATATTTTTGGGTGGACATCCAGCCTCTGTTTTCCGGGTAAGAAAGTTTCTGGCCACCAGAACCTCCTCTTTTTTCAGGTCAAGTCTATAGTGCTTTGCAAGTTCATTCAAGTGTGGTTCACTCAAGAAGTTCTCAGATTTAGGACTGCATGCCTGGATGCCTTTTAGCAGCCCTGCGTCTACACTGCAAAATCTTTGATCAAGCTCGCCAACCATCCGATCCACACAAGGGAAAAGTAACTCTCTTTTCAATGTGTCTGAGTTGTTCAATTCAGTGCGTGAACCCACAGTTGCCTCCAGGACAAAATCCTCCATTTTCCTCTGCTTGTGCCTTGTCTTGGCACCTGGTTCAGGGATACTGTGGGTGTTACACAGGGCCTTGGTTTTCTCATACAGCTCTGTAGCAAATGCATCTGAGTGTTTGCCCTTAAGTGTCTCACACACAGCTTGTTTGCAGATAAAAGCTTCTGCCAGGTCTAAAGTCTCTTTCTGCAGGAATTTGTGGAGTCCTTCGGTTACAGACAGAAACATCAGTAGTGCATAGACTGCTGAGAACTTGTAGAGCTTTGCTCTGAGACCAACAGCTATGGGGGATCCAATTGCAAAAAAAAATTGAATAAATAAAATAAATAAATAAATAAACACCAAATTATTTAGGGGGCTTAAGAATATTTTAGGGAGGCTTAAGCACCCCTAAAATAGGCCTAACGACGTCACTGGTGGGAGCCCACACAGTCCCGTAAAGAGCTCTAATTTGCCAGTATGCTATAATAACTGTGCGAGTTAAAACACACCTGTGTGGGTAGATTTCATCATCCACACCTGTGAGCTGCCAAAAACCACCACAGCTTCCTTCCAGTGAGCCAGCTGGTCTTCACCACATTTTTTACCCCCCCAAATGACTCGTATTTTAACTCGCACTCCAAACTAAAAGCTACAGTCAGTTTATAATTCTTTCCAAGATCTCTTCTCTTCTGAATATTTTAGTAGGGATCTCTTTACCAGGCACCCCACAGAAAAAACCTCACGCTGATCGACTCTCTGGCCCAATTACCACAGTTCCAGTGTACGCTCTCACAAAACAAGACACAGAGCACAAAAACAGACATTATATCTCAGTGAAATGCAGCCTTTTTTGTGTTTTTATGAGAAAAGCCCTCCTGAATACTTCCAAAGAACTCCTCACAAAGTGTCAGGAAGCTTTAAGGATTGTATGATTTTCCTTAAAGTCAAATAATTTCTTATATTTGTTTTCTAAGCCTTCCTTTTATACTTTTGTCTTGCTGTACCTGGATTTTGATGTTTTAATCCACAAACATATCTTGCTCTTTTTCTGGGAAATATATTGAACTGCCCAGCTGTCATGGTCCTGGGCCATGTGGGCCCAGTATTCTTAGTTTTCATGTATTTTTGTATTTTGTTCTTTATTTAGGCCATGCTTCCTGGGTTGATCTGTTACGTTGTTCCTTATGTGTTTTCCCTTCGTGACTCTTACCCCCTGTGTGCCCCTCTGTGTATTTATGAGCCCTCGTCTCTCTTTGTGCTTTATTCTATGTTTTCCCCAGCCCGTTATGTCTGCGTTCTCCCCGTGCTCTCTCTCCTCCTGTTTGAACCTCTGTGTACTTCCTGCTTTACTTTGCCCATCTCCCATCAGTGTTACGTTCACTCCTGCCGTGCCTTGTTATGATTATCAGTGTCACCTGTGTTCCCTGTGTGCATCCACTTCCCCTGATCATCCCTCATGTGTATTTAGTCTCTGTGTTTCGTACAGTCTGTGTCGCGTCGTCTGTGTTCCCACCCTCCGTGTTTCCATGCCCGGTCTATTGTATTCCAAGTCATAGCCTTACCTTAGTTTATTCCCAGTTTAGGTTTCTGTTTAGTTATTGCTCTTGTGCTGCCCTTATTCTGGTTTGCTTCTTTTGTATTCATCAGCCACAATAAAAGGCTCGCTTTTGTTTAAGTTCACTTCCTTATCACTCGTGTCTGCACCTGAGTCCTCCACGCACTCTCCACTCGGTCCGTCACAGCGGACCGTGACAGTACGACGCGACCATGTCGGACTCAGCGGACATTTCGGAGGAGGTGGGAGAGGAGCTGAACAGGCTCTGCCGCGTTATGGATCGCATCATCGGATGCACGGATCCGAGAGTGGTTTCCACGGGATTGGCGGCCGTGGACGCCATTATGTTGCGGGAGCCGCGGTTGCGACAGCTCCCCCGCCTCGTCGAGGCATTTGACTCCCTGGGCCCCCTGAAGGAGGAGCTTCGTGCCCGTGCGCTGGCCCAGAGGGTCCTGGATGCCGCCTCAGCACCCACACCTCCACCCCGTAAACGGGTGTCGGCGCCGCTGCCTCATGAGCCAGAGGCTGCGACAGGGGGAACGCTGAGGCCCACTTCCACTCAGCCATCGCCTCACCGTGGATCGGCTTCCTCGTTTCCGCCACCGTCATGCTGCACTAACCGGCACACGGAGGCGGTGGAGGCCATAGACTTCGGGGACGATGAGCGTCAGCAGGTGTTACGGGCTTATCGGGAGGACGAGCTCCGGTGGAAACCCTGGCTCATCCCAGAGGAGGAACTCTCACCTGCTGCACCGCCTACCAGCCGCTCGCCGTCTCCAACCCGCTCAGACTTCGCTTCCCCTGCCTCGCCGTTAGCGAGGATATGGGCAGAGGAGGATGTTGCCGCTACGCCACCCTCTGCAGTGGTGGCATCAGCGCCCATCGCGCCAGCTACCAGAAGGGGGCGGCGCCGGCGCCGCCGTTGCACCGCACTAACTCCGGTGAGTGACTGCGTTTTTGCGCCTCACGTCCCTTCTATGATGCAGAGTGAGATGAGTGTTGATTTGCCGGGACCGGAGACTATAACGGAATTGGGCTCCAGAGCTGAAAGAACTGTGTGTAACTGTTTTGAAGGAGCACACAACGAAACCACAGACCATGTTCTTGTCTCTGTAGAATCCAGGACTTTTTCTAGCGTTGCTCTCATAGTCGTACCACATGAAGCCCAGGTTCATGAGACAGCGAAAGGGGTTCACACGTTGGCTGTACAGTTTGCTTCTGAGCCTGCTAGGAATGGCGTGAGCTTTCTCTCCGCCTCAGACTGCTTTCTGCCCCGGCCGCCTATCTCCGCTGGAGGGTCCGAGGGGCCTGTTCAGCCTCACGCCTCGTCAGCTGGAGGGTCCGAGGGGCCCGTTCAGCCTCCTGTCTCCGCTGGAGGGTCCGAGGGGCCCGTTCAGCAACCTTCCTCGTCAGCTGGGGGTTCAGGAGAACCGCACCAGCCTCATGCCACGTCTGCTGGGGGGCCCGAGCCGCCCGTCCAGCCTCCTGTCTCCGCTGGAGGGTCCGAGGGGCCCGTTCAGCAACCTTCCTCGTCAGCTGGGGGTTCAGGAGAACCGCACCAGCCTCATGCCACGTCTGCTGGGGGGCCCGAGCCGCCCGTCCAGCCTCCTGTCTCCGCTGGAGGGTCCGAGGGGCCCGTTCAGCAACCTTCCTCGTCAGCTGGGGGTTCAGGAGAACCGCACCAGCCTCATGCCACGTCTGCTGGGGGGCCCGAGCCGCCCGTCCAGCACCATGCCACCTCAGCTGGAGGGCCCGAGGAGCCCATCCAGCCACCTTCTGCTTCTGCTCCTCCTAGTCCAGCTCCAGCCCGTGCTTCGTCAGCCGCAGCTCCAGCCCGTGCTTCGTCAGCCGCAGCTCCAGCCCGTGCTTCGTCTGCCGCAGCCTCGGAGTCTTCGTCTGCCGCAGCCTCGGAGTCTTCGTCTGCTGCAGCCTCAGCCTGTGCTTCGCCTGGTCCCGCCTCAGCCTGTGCTTCGTCTGGTCCCGCCTTGACTGGTCCCGCCTCGACTGGTCCTGTGCCCACCGGGCCTCGGCCAGTACGCCTGACACTGGGGAGCCGCCGCTGCCTTGCGCACTGCCGGCCCCCTGAACTGCTTCGCCGCCGCCGCTGCCTTGCGCACTGCCGGCCCCCTGAACTGCTTCGCCGCCGCCGCTGCCTTGCGCACTGCCGGCCCCCTGAACTGCTTCGCCGCCGCCGCTGCCTTCCGCGCGGCCGGCCCCCTGAACTGCTTCGCCGCCGCCGCTGCCTTCCGCGCGGCCGGCCCCCTGAACTGCTCCGCCTTCGCCGCCGCCGCCGCTGCCTTCCGCGCGGTCGGCCTCCGGATCTGTTCTGTCACCGTGGCCACCTTTCCCGTGGCCGGCCTCCGGAACGGTTGGACTGGACTTTTGTGTTGTCGCCTCTCGGGTTGGCCTTCGGGCCTCTTTGGACATTCGCCTTCCTGTTCTGGACTCTTTTGTGTATTTGTGGACTCAGTTTTGTTCTCGTGCTCCTTGATTTTGGTTCGTTTTGTTCCCTCCGTCCTGGTCCCCCGCCTCCCGCCCTGGGTGGGGTGTTTTCTGTTTCGCTTGTGTTTTGTTTCTCGGGTTTGGGCTGTCGGGAGCCAGCCCTTTAGGGGGGGGTGGTGTCATGGTCCTGGGCCATGTGGGCCCAGTATTCTTAGTTTTCATGTATTTTTGTATTTTGTTCTTTATTTAGGCCATGCTTCCTGGGTTGATCTGTTACGTTGTTCCTTATGTGTTTTCCCTTCGTGACTCTTACCCCCTGTGTGCCCCTCTGTGTATTTATGAGCCCTCGTCTCTCTTTGTGCTTTATTCTATGTTTTCCCCAGCCCGTTATGTCTGCGTTCTCCCCGTGCTCTCTCTCCTCCTGTTTGAACCTCTGTGTACTTCCTGCTTTACTTTGCCCATCTCCCATCAGTGTTACGTTCACTCCTGCCGTGTCTTGTTATGATTATCAGTGTCACCTGTGTTCCCCGTGTGCATCCACTTCCCCTGATCATCCCTCATGTGTATTTAGTCTCTGTGTTTCGTACAGTCTGTGTCGCGTCGTCTGTGTTCCCACCCTCCGTGTTTCCATGCCCGGTCTATTGTATTCCAAGTCATAGCCTTACCTTAGTTTATTCCCAGTTTAGGTTTCTGTTTAGTTATTGCTCTTGTGCTGCCCTTATTCTGGTTTGCTTCTTTTGTATTCATCAGCCACAATAAAAGGCTCGCTTTTGTTTAAGTTCACTTCCTTATCACTCGTGTCTGCACCTGAGTCCTCCACGCACTCTCCACTCGGTCTGTCACAGCGGACCGTGACACCCAGCAATCCCATTCTTGCTCACATGTGTTGTCTGGTCCCACATTCATCTGGCTTTCTACTAGATAAAGAATCACCACTTAAAGCTTTTGCAAAGTGAAGACAGACTGGCAGAAAGCAAAAGATTAAAAGAGAAAAATAAATCATACTTTTTTTATTTAGGTCTAAATCCAAGTGTTAGTCAGTGGAGCTTCAAAGGCTTTCTATATCCCCCTTTTCATAGCTATTTCTCACAGTAAAACATGCTTTGCTAAAAATCAGTGGAGATTAGAGTGGCTTTCACAGAGTCGACTTCAAAGTGAGCATGGGCGAAAAAATATTACTATAATAATGGGAATACACTCGTAAGCTGGTATTAGTTTACAAGTTGTATAGCAGAAAGTATGTTTAGGACTGATTAAATTCCCCCACTTTCTTTTGGTATAAACACCCACAGACTTATTTTGTCCCGTGGCACTTAAAGGGGGAAAATCTAAAAGATGGCATCAGGACACCTGCTGTGAACTGCGGATCAGTCGTACTTTTCAACTCTGGGTCCAGTTGAGTTCAAGGCAAGTTTACAAAAACAAAGGAGAAAAAGGAAGATCATGTGCCATTTAGACTTGCTGTCTGCTTAGTGTTTTCTATTTGTTTGACCTATTTTAATTTTTTGTCATTCAAAGTATTTGAAAATAGAATTTTGTATTGTCATTTTTATTAGATTGTTCAGGCAAATCAAGCAGCTGTCAAATATGGCACGAACAAACAGTTGTTTTTTTGTTTTGTTTTTAATAAGTTGTGAAGGAATTATTTTCTGGTGAAGACCTTTTGTCTCTCTTTTTTTTTAGTCCACAGTGGGTGTGAAATGATTGACAGTAAGCAGAGTAAAACAAAATCTGTGCACTGTTAGAAAAAAAAATTATGTGCACAGAAAAAAGACAATAAAACAGAAACCGTGACAAAACCAAATAAAGGCTTTCATGGTCATTATGAAAGATTATCTATCCTAAATGATTTCTTTTTTCTGATGAAATGAAATCATGCAAAAATAAAAGACGGGAAATGAAAACTGCAAACATGGTGATGACATCTATGCACAAACAGAAACGACCAAAGTCACTGGCAAAAACCTGAAGTAACAGCTTTTTAAAAGTGAGCCAGAATACACAAAGAATGAAAATATCTGATACTGTTGCACAAGTGATACAAATGAGGCTGCTCCTGATCAAGTTTTACCTGTATCCATTCAGATGGCTTTTAGATCAACCAGTGAGGGTCAAATTAAGGAAAATTTCAAAGGGGACCCTGACGCTGTCCCAAGTGCTGTCTGTGTTCCCATTTGCACATATATCAGCAGAGAGTGGCACCTGGTTTTCCAAGGATCATGGGAAGTCCATGATATAGTCCACATGAGGAACAGAGGTGAGAGGGTTTCTTGATGCAGACATGAGACTCTACAAGTGCAAGCATCTGCAATGTCATTTAATAATCTAAAAATTAAATCAGGATTAATTTATTTTAACCTGAGATAAAAAAATTTAAAAAAAAAAATCAGATCAAAAGAGTATAAGATTATAAAAACACCTGAGCTGCTATTTCAGTGACTGAGGTTATGGCAGCAAGCCTTACTGTGCAAGACCCCGATGATCTGATCTTCCAAGATAAGGAAGCAAAAAGTCATTTCGGAGAGAATGTTTCAGAGCAAGAAGACAACGTGGAGAAAATCTCTGATTACAGCCCCTCTGATGAAGATAACTTTGAGGTACTTCCACATCAAGTTGCAGGCAGATTCACAGTGGAAGATTTCATTTAAAATGACTCCATGGCCCAAAAAATTGGTGGGCAAGCAAGAGCTGTGTGTGTGTGTGTTGCAGGAATCCCCTCCCTCCTAGGAGATGACTGAAAATTCAGAACCCCTGGCCAGTATTCCATATGGCTCTTAACCCTTGTATTATGTTGAAAAAAAAAATCACATTGATTATGTTGCGGGTCATTTTGACCCGTACTGTGTAAATCCACTCAGAATTGTCAAAAAACTGGAATAAAACAATAGCAACTTTGTTACGTGCCCCCTAAAAGGGGTCTAGGCGATGAGGGGGGAAGTAACAAAATGTGTCCGGGTCAGAAAAAGGAGACAGAGGCAAAATGGTTAAATTAAAGAGTTTTATTAAAGTTTCTATGAATATTCAACTAAAAGAGACAGACAAGCCGCTATCACTATTTAAGGAAACAAACAAAACTCAAGCGTTGTTCAATAAGCAAAAACATAAGTCAAAAGGAGAGAGCAGCTCACTAGCTGCAAACACCTAGCTGTAACCATTCACATGACACTCGGGCCCAGAGCTCACCTGTCCCTGGGCTTAAATCCCTTTAATTACTGATGAGAGTCAGCTGTGTAAAAGAAAAGGTGGCACCTCAGGCAGAAGAGAATGAAGGACACACCCACACAGGCACCTTCAGGAGGAGGCCCTGCTGGGGACGAAACAACTTTGTTTTCCATTAGAAAAACATTTAGAACACAGACATACAACACGGTTTGATTTTCCATAGCTATTTTTAAAAACAATTTAGTAAAAGTTTTTCCTTCTTTACAAACACATTTCTTTTAAACTTGCCCGATTTTCTCCGTTTTTCAGTGTTCAACATTTTCAATGTTGTCCACATGATGGACAGAAAGTAACTGTGTGTTTTCTGCAGATGTACTTTTTGCATTTCATTCATTTTTTTGCATGTCCTCTCATGAGGGACAGACCTGGCATCTTTTCCGTTCCTTTACACCTGTATCCACTGAATCCACTGCAGATTGGTTGGCTGGTGCACACTTGACCTTTTCAATAACAGCTGCTGCTGGGGATCGAGCTGGTCTGACTCGCATCTGGATCTTGGGAGTGACAAGACTTTTTCCCAGTTCTTCCAGGAAAAGGCGAGGTCGGTACAATTTACCAGCATTCCAATGTTGGTTGATTTCAGTCCACAGGACATAGGCATTGTAAGCAAACACATCCAAAATGTTGTAGAAAATTACCAAGGGCCAACAAGCTGTCTTGCACTGGCAGCTGTATGTCGCTGTGACTTTGTCAAGATTGTCTACTCCTCCTTTGGTGGAGTTGTAGTCTAGGATCATTTGTGGTTTTTTGTCATCTCTTGTGCTCAGAGATGCATCTGTGTGCATTGTACTCATGACAAGAACATTCTTGTTTTTCTTTGGACAATATGAAACAACTGTTGCTTTCTCAGTGAAAACAAATATTGAGGAATGCAGAGATCTTCCCTGCATCTTCAAAATTTCACTGGGAAGGTCTGGCTTATTTCTTCTGAATGTTCCCAACATAGTCAGCTTTCTCTTCTGAAGTTCCTCTCCAAGCCAGTAGGATGTAAAGAAATTGTCACAGGTGATGTTATGCCCTTGCAGCCCTTCACTCATCTGCAGCACCACACGCATCCCCTGATTCTTCTCAGATGCTCCTCCAGGTAGCTTTCCAGTGTACACTTGCATATTCCATGCATAGCTAGATTTTGCATCACAGGCTGCCCATATTTTGATGCCATACTTGGCCGGCTTGTTTGGCATATACTGTCAGAAAGGACATCGACCCCTGAATGGGACAAGGCGCTCATCAACAGTAATGTGGGGATCAGGGTTATACAACAAAGGTGAAAGATCCTCAGTCTCTGAAACATCTTCTTCTTCATCACTATCCCAGTTGAAAAGCAGTGATAAAGCCTCTTCAGTCGTCAACCTTCTGGAGCTCATTTTTGGTGTGTTGAAATGAGATGAGAACAGTGACAAGAAAAGGGGAAAGTTTCTCGCATATACATCAGGGTCTTCAGAAGCAGTCAAAACAAAGTACATCAAAGAGAAATGTTTATTTTGGATCTGAACAACTTTTTACTTACATAAAAGTGTGCGGGTCAAAATGACCCGCAACATCATCTTTGATGTGTTGTGGAATGTCTCTGCAGTGTTTGTATACAAAGATAATGTTGTGGGTCATTTTGACCCACAACATCAATGTGTCCATATTTTACACACCAGTTCATGACCCCAGATAAGGAAAAGTCATAAACTTTCATGAAGAAAAAGAAAGGATGACCAGTACTTTGGTCAACACAAAAAACTGGAATGGGTCAAATTGACCCTAAACATAATAAGAAGGTTAAAACTCTGCCTTGTTAGGTCTTACCGCTCTCAACTACCACTATTGTTCTGGTCCATTTCGGGGCATTCATTTTTGTTTAAGTCACTCAAGTCACTATATAAGTCACTGTCATTAAAACATGGTCAGATGATATTCTCCTCCAGCTACAGGACTGTTTTGATCTAACAGACTGGTGATCTTTGAACACCAGGACCTGAAGACCATCACTCAGTCTGTCTTTTTCTACATCAAGTGCTGTGTAGAAAATGTGACAGTGACCAAAACCATCCAGGTTTTTTCTAATCAAAAACCTTGAATGACGAGTGAAGTTCTTTGAACAGCACTGCCAGAGCCAACCTGAGGAGGGGCATCAAACAGGTCAAAGAAGCCTACAGGAGGAGAATAGAGGCTTCCCTCACTGATAACAACCCCCGCCAGGTATGGAGAGGCATCTAAGCCCTCACCACCTCTAAAGGCCAGAGCCCCACAACCCCCGACACCAGCCTCAAACTCGCAGAGGAGCTCAACACCTTCTTTGCTTGGTTCTGCTGACCTTCTATCACTTCTCAGTGGAGAGTGTGTTCTCCTACTGCCTGGGTGTTTGGGGGGTCACAAGTGAGAACAGGAAGGCTGCGCACAGGGTAATAAACATGGCCACAAAAACTCATTGCCTACTGCCACCCCTGGAGGCCATCGCCAGATGCTCCTGTATCAGGAAAACCAGAGCCATAACAGGTGGCCCCTTGCACCCTGCCCACCACCTGTTTGACCCGCTGCCCTCCGGTCGGCATCTCAGGTCAATCAGGTCCCACACCTCCAGGCTCACAAATATCTTCTTCCCCTGGGCCATTCAGAGTGTCAACAAACGCTATCCCTCCACACCCCACCCGTGCCCACACACCTCAATGATCTGAGCCATGTTCTCAGTAACCCTCATCATTCAGGCCACTTACACACTCAGACCAAGTCTTTTCTTTGAACTACTTCTGAGCATTTTGCAACTATTTTGTTCTCTAATGTGTGCCTTTCTCTTATTTTTGTATATATATTTCTCTTGTTTTGTATATGTCCCTCTTTATTGTATATATTTATCCTGTTTGCTATTTATTCTTGCCGTCTACTATTTATATTTTATTCCAGCACAGTTGGTGTGAATCCAACAGTTTTTGCATATACAACAAACGGCGTGCACTTGCCAACTCATTGACATATCGCTGACACATAGTAAAAGTGTTTAACAGTTTTTACATGGCTATATGATAAAATCCAGCAGCACCAGAATGTCATTTTCACTTTCGATTAAATATCTATAAGTCAGTGTGTCAGTTATGTTTTCATGTTTTAGTTAAAGCAAGATATATTCTGTGATAGTAGATTTTTTTTTTCTAATTGTATATTTTCTAAAAAATGTAGTTCAAAATTTAGTCTAGACACTCATTAAGAGGGAATTCTTCTGCTGGGTCAAACCTGACCTGAACCACACTTTGAAGGCATAGGATGGTGATGTGTCACTTGATGTTACCTTGTCTCAAATCTACCATATGTACTTACACCGCCTTCCCTGACATTGTAGATGTGAGCTGAACCTCACACCAATAAGTATGCATGGCTCCATCTGGCTCCGTGCCGACATCCACTTTTGCAACAATTTGTTGTGACCTAGACTACAAAGTCGCCATACAAATGCATCTTCCAAGCAGACTTCAAGACTGTATAAAAGGAACAAGTACAAGTGTCCAAGGTGTCTGCATGTGATGATGATGATAAAACTCTTCTTTGATTCTTTGACTCACTGAAGAGAATACATTAGTTAAATTAGTTTAGGAAGTCAAAAGGTCAGCCAACAGTCAATAGAAGTCAGAACACAAAGTACAACTGAAGTATATAATAATAATATACAAGTCAGCTTTTTTTTTATTTTTCATGAGTTTTGGTGCTTCACACAGTCAGAAAATGAGATTGTTTAGAAGAAACTGAACATGATTTATTGAGATAAAGGATTTGATTAATAAGCTATGTATTATCTCTATTAGACTCTGATAAATAACACAGCAGAATAGAGTCCAAGCAATGATATAAATTAGGACAGGACTACCGTGGGGGTCCATGTACTTGATGATGGAGAAGTAAGTTTGGATGGAGGAAGAAGATGGGTTCTCGAATGAAAGGCAGAATGACAGAAGAGACTGAGATTTAACGGATACAGAACAGAGGCCGATTAGCTCAAAGAAGGCAGACAAGAACATGATTGAAACAGAGTAATGATATCAGAATTGACAGCATGGGAACGTGAAACTGATGTAATGAATAGACTAGCAGCCCAAACAGGAATGAATACAGATCCTTCCTATTAAAATTACACACAAGCTTCCATTGCAACGTTAAAGCTAGAGACAAGATATTACTGAAAACTAAGGTTTTGCCGTAATGATTACACTATTTTATCAAACTGCCATTATCCTGGCCAAACTGACCCCTGAATTCTCTGCTGAAAACACTAAAGGTAATAAAACTTGTTAATACATGTTTGTGTGTAGTTACTACTAGTTGCTGTCAGAGGATCAGTTTTTAGAAAAATGCATAAATCCTCAGATTGGGTTTCAGTTAATAACCGAGTTTACTTGAAAAACAATCCAACAAAGTGATCGAACTCACAGAAGTCAGTGACTGCGTTACAAAGACAACAAACTTAATTTTCTATGTGTAGCTGTGCAAGCTTAATTTTCTCTATCCTACAACCAAAGCTGTAAAGATGAGTCTTGGATTTTTGTCAGTGTTTTAAAAGAAAAATATTGAAAGGCAATAAAAAAGTTCACCTTGTAAAACTCCTTAAAAAAAGAATACAATAATAGTAATTAATTATTGTCGATATATACTTAATATGAGTCATGTGAGAAAACTTGGGACTTAAATTATGCATGACCTAAAAAAACATGACTCTAACAAAGCAGAACCTCTACATAACCCTAAACACTTCAAACCATTTAAGAAAACTATCCAACTAAACAGAGAGTAAGGCCACAAACCTTATATTCACGTTTTCTTCTGTCAAAACGAATGCTTCCAGGCACTGATAGCATTAATCCCAATACCCTGATGCCACTTATTTATCGCTAATACCCTATGACATCTTGTGTCTAATCTGTTGTTTCCCTACATTTACATACTGTCACACTGAATCTCTGTCAACCTGGCCTATCGGTTCACAGTGTCGATTAACTGATTAACATTAATTGGGCAGTTTCGGTGGATGAGAGGCAGCTGGGCTTTGCCGCGATCAAAGAGGAAAAGGTGATTTGCCTCATCAGCCATTACGAGGAGGGGCTGTGGGTGCAAACACCCAGCAGCAGCCTCATCCTGGTCTGAGAGGCTGGGAGTGACGCCAGGGGAAATGGCAGCAATGCAGGGCACCAGCTGGTCACACATGCTATAAAGGGTGAGATTTCACCTGGACACTTAGCACAGGCGTTTCATCAGCCAAGGCTGGCACACCGGTGTCCCTCTCATTAGGAAGGTGTAGCTCCGCCACTCTGGGAAAGGTTGACTGAACAGTTGGAAAAACAAAAAGTAAAACTTGTATTTATGTATTAAATACAAGTAGTAAAAGTGCCTCCCATTTCCTATCTTTTGTTACTAGGATATTACGCCACATAAACGCACATCATTTTAGCCACAATGTTTCCTCTGTGAGTTACTCAGTGCAATCAGAATCTTTTTTTTTTTCTTTCGTAGATATTTTTCCTCTGTAGAGACACTGATTAGCCCACCATCTGGCCAGCTCTTCTACATTCCACTAAAAAGTAGCATTGGAATGGTTACAATCCCAAAATATAGCTGCCAAAACAGCTCTAAGCTGTCAAGGTATGTAGCTAGTACCTCCAAGATGTTCTGCCACTGGGATGTCAGGAGCATATTCTTCAGGTTCTGTGGGGAATGCTTGTGGGACACAGATGATCAGCTGGAATGAGATCTAGGGAGTATGTTGTTCAGGACATGCTTTCTGGGTCTGATGTTGCCTCTGTGTAGTCAGCTGGGACTGCAAAGTTTAGGTGGGTGGTACGTGTAAAAGCATTATGAAATGTTATGGCAAGCCAAATGATTGGCAGGACCCAAAGAATCCCAGCAGAACATTGCAGCATATTAGGGTGATCAGTGCTATTCACTTCACCCATCTATTACACTAAGTCATGAAAGAAAAAGCCTATAAAATCATGTATCTCCACAGTGTTGGTTTTACTACTACAGCATTTATATGGCGCTGAGACCACTCTACAATATTTTACAACCCACTTTCAGCATGTGTCACATAGACACACAATATTTGTGTAGTGCTTTATTCTAACAGTGCTTTTTATCTAATATGTGTGGATGGATGTATCAGAAGCAATTTGTGGTTCAATATTTTGGCCAAGGACACTTCAGCTAGCAGACAGGAGAAAACGGGGATCAAATTATGAAGCCTCTGATTTAAGGACCACCTCTGCCTCTTGAGCCCTTTGAAGATTTTCACCCAGAAAGAAGCTGTGGATCGAAGTCCTGATAACAACTGCTCAAACTCATAGAAATTCCCATAAAATCATTAGTAAGATTCTAATCCAACGAAGCTTATCAGCCTTAACAAGTGCCTCTACTCGGCCAAGACCTTGTGCATTTTCTAGAAAGACCTGTAAGTTTATTCGGTAGTAGCATTATATAAAATGGTTGAGCATATGCTTTAGGTTAAGAAAAACACAGTCCTAACAGAGAGGACACGTGTTCCTGTAGGTCTTTTGTTCATTAAACACAGTTCTGAACAAAATAGGAATGAATTTAAAAAGAAAGAAATACACACACACACACACACACACACACACACACACACACACACACACACACACACACACACACACAAAGCCAAAAAGCACCAGGGACAAGTCTGAAAATTCATTCTACCATTTTCCTCTACAATTCGATATTTCTTTTTGCCCGCATACATTAGGCTTCAGCATCCATCTCCACTGGCACTATGTGTGGCACAGGGGAACACCAGCTGTGCCCCCCAATCTGCTGTCAACACATACCCAAAGATTTAGACCCCTGAAAACTGAGGAGAAAAACAACAGCAGCATGGGTAAAGGCAGATATTGCAGTATGTGTGTGTCTGTTTGAAGGTTGTGTGCAGGTCTTTGATATGTGTGTGTGTGTGTGTGTGTGTGTGTGTGTGTGTGTGTGTGTATTTCTTTCTTTCACAATATTATGAGTTTGGATAGAGTTGCCAGCGGCACTACGGAGTGAGAGGTTCACACTCCATCTGTAGCCGTCGGTAGCATGTAGCTCTAACATACTTTGATCACAGACATTAAATGAAGACCATACAAGCACGCTTGAGGCCCTGCACTGCGCACATGTTGGTTGCACATGTAAAAACCCTGAAATGCTCCCTTCACCCGTTTTGATATCTCCACGCGGCAAATTAAGCCCAGATCCGCAATGTCATCGCCCATGGTACCACTGGAACAAGATAATTATTACTTTTGGCAAATTTGGGGCTCACGTTGAAGAAGAGACTAAATGTTACTGCACCAATTTGGAGGAATAACAATCATACTTGAGCTGTCAGTGCTCAGCCTTTCAGCTCAGAGCTGAAAACAACGACAACAACAACAACAGCATGCACCCAAAAATGCTCCTGGTTTTACCACTGGCCACGAGAGTGTGCAAGGTGTTACTAAATCATGAATAATTCAAGTGAAATAATTCAAAAGTGCTTCTCCTGTTTTATGAACGTATGCTGTATTTATTTGGCATATAACAGTTCTCCCTTTGTTGTGCAAACGCAGCCATATTCTGCCTGATTGTATTTAAATCAACAGGGCATGTAAAATTTAAATTTCTTCAAAGAGACTCTGGCAAATATTTCAAAGCCTTTGAACTTTGACAGCTGACACGGAAGAATAGCAGAAGGAAATGCATAACAGTTATGATTATGTATGAAACCCATACGCTTGCAAGAACACAAATTACAATATTGTGAGTTTGGGTTTTGTACAAAAAAAACAAAAAAAAACAGAAGCAAGGTATACTCGTCATGACGTTGTTGCCGTTACAAGGGATCCTCTTCTTGTTTCCATTGAAATATTTCAGTTTCTCTGTCAAAGTAAGGTCACTAATTATGTAACCTTGCATATATGTGAAAATTGATTTTGTTGTAACTTATGGTGTAAGGTGTAAACAGAAGGTATTATTCTCGAAATGTGAGTTTATAGGATGTTTGTCAGACTACAACAGAGCCTGCATGTTGGCTGACAGCCTTATCTCTGTGTCTGCATGCTCTGATTAAACACATCATGCATTTCAGATGTCCTACCTCTCTGTACAAGGCTGCAGACAAGGAAGCTCCAAGGCATTTCCATGCAGCCTGAATATCAAACAAGCAAGGTTGATTGTTAATTGGTGGTGCTGTACCACCAGTCTTCTAAGGCCTCCACAACAAAGCAGGATTTTGTTTCATCCAGGTAACTGCAGAGCTAACACTAGGTGCTCTGCTCTCCAAAGGTGGATCACGTACATCGTCATGGTAACCTATGATGCCCCATAGGGGCAGACAGTAGAGTTTAATAGTGTCTAGTGTTTTTGTATTTCCCTGATTCCCTGATTCTTATACACAACTTTATTTCTTCTTTCCTCTATGGACCTCTTCATATGTTTCTAATATTAGAATTTTTATCTAATATTAATATCCATATTTGCAATTGGTCCGATCCTACCAACTCCATCCCATGCATGTGAACGCACATGGGAAACTGCAGCTTAAGAATATCAGCAAATAGAAAAACGCTACAAAAGCACAAAACTGTTGATCTGTTGAAAATAAAACACAACGGAGATAGAAAAAAGGCCACAAAAAAAACCTAAGGAAAAAAGTAATGAAAGATAACTGAAGTGCTTTTGGGAAGACAATAATGTGACAGACCAGCTGCGGAAGTGACAGCTAAGAGTAAACAGCTAATAGCAAACATGTATCTACAGTATTATGTGAATCATCCAATTAAGAAACACTGATTCGCCCTTTGCTTCTTTTGAGTGTGTCTCGGCGCAATGTTTTGTGTCTGTCACTCCCGCAGCTGGTCCATCAAGTTATTGTGCCCCCAAAAACGTTTCCATTTTATTATCATTTTTTCAGTGTATTTTTTTCCCATTGTGTTTTATTCAACTTCCATTTTGATTTATGTGTTTTTGCTGGATTTTTCTTAAGTTAGAGTCAGTTTAACCTCTCAGGGCCACCGTGGCAAACCCTGGGTTTATTGAGTGAGCTGATGACCAGCTTCACGTGACTGCTTATCCTGATTGCTGATCTTAGGGTAAGTTAGTCCAGATAATGGAAAAATGCAGGCGTTTTGTAGCACTGGTTTTAGATTATAACATGTATTATACTTCTGGGTCAGATCCATGTCAAACCAGAACCCATTTCAAGCCTCTGCCACAACCTTCTACATAACCTATGTCAGGTCGACGTATACCACAAATGGTGTGGACTTGAATGGTGTGGAAGGTTGCAGTCCAGGGATAAAAGGAGTTAGTTAGATGTAAATTAGATGTACATTTCTCACAGAAGCCTAGCAAGGACAGTTAGGCTATACCTGACATATACCAATCGGGTATCTTTCTTTAGATATATTTTATTGTGGATCTCTTCTACTTTGGAATGGACCCTGGGTGCACCCTTTGGTTTTGGATCCCACACTGAAGCCATATTGCATTTTTAAAAATACATTCCCCCCCTCAAACTTGGAAACAAGAATAAACACAAGCAGATGCCTCTGAAACAGGAAAAAAAATACAGGAAAAAACATTTGCCTGCAATGGGGTGGAGAGGGTACACCCCTCCTATGATGGAGTGCATGATGTCTTAGTTTGTCACAAGATCAAAGTAAAATTAATTTTACTAATTGAATAGGTACTCTTGATGATAAAAGGCTTACACAGCCTAGCTGATCAAATTTCAAATCTCTTCAAGTATCTGCAGTTCCAGCAGTGTTAATGCTAAAAAAGACTTGGCAGCAGATTAGAGCCAAACAGAAAAAATTATACCTTTTCTGTGTCACCATGCGAATATGAGTACATGCAAATGCAACGACAATCTGACAATCTATGTTAACTAATATAGATGCTATTATCTTTTTTCCTTGCCATAAAAAATAGAAATGAAAATATATTTGTTATTTATACATTTCCAATCATCCACTTGAAATTGGGTTAAACAAGCAATGTCTTAACAATTTCACTCCCACCTGTATTGTTCAGTGTCTTCTGTACTTCAAACATCATCGAGGCATCTGTCAGTATTCTAACATGAACACGGTACTGAAAGCGTGTCATTCTAACAAAGGCAAAATAACTAAATTCAATTACCACACCTCCCATGGGGGTTTGACATCATGCCAGTGCCTTTTGGGATGTTAATTTTTGTCAATACTTGAAACTGACAAAGTGTTAACATTTTACCATCCAGTGCTTGTAGCCATACACGATGAGCAAATTTTCCTAACAGCCATGTAAACATGCTGACTCCCTGAGCTGGGTTGTTGTAAGTTCTGCTTCATAAACCGCACAGTTGATACATACTGGTACACTGTGTGACAGGTTTTCTGAGCAGGAGACAAGCGGGAGTGTAGATTTCTCTGTCAACATGAAAGCCGCTGGGGGTGGTCACACTTGTAATAGAAAGCAGAGAGAGCGCCAACACAAACTGGACTTCAGCACCATTTTCCTTTCATCAAAACAATAAGTAAAATACAATAAAATAAAATGAAAATCTATTTTGATTGGATTTTAAATCCATTAGATGGAAATAAGAATTTCTCATATCATGAAAGACCATTGTTGATGTGCAGCTAACCCTCTTGTGTACATGAGGATAAACTTGTTTCCGTACTGTTTTCAAATGTAGACATTGCAAAGAGAAACTCTTTCCAGTTTATGCATATAATTAAATTAAAACAAACTCTTAATTAGCATATAATTCCATGTTTACACAGTGCTACTGCTGTACCCCTTTAAGCTTTTAAAATGAGCATATTATATACAACCCCTTGCCATGATCAATTAAAGCCAGCAGCCAGCATGGTATCTATAGAAACTCCAGCATGGTAAACACATCTATGAGGTTAATTGCACTGACCCTTCATTTTCTCTCTTGTTGTCATTTCCTTCTTCTAACCACTGATCTCTTGTGTGATTAGTCAATGTGAGCTAAAAGGGAAATAGTCTTTAGCTAAAGCTCCTCACCAACACCACTTTATGCTGCATAACAATAATGTTTTTGCTGCTGCTGCTGCTAAATGGGCAGCTCATTAATTTTTGATCACCTGTAGCGTTGACGTTAATGCAGTTACATGCGGCATGAGAAATAGTGTTGGAGAAAGTGTGCGTGATGTCTTCAAATCCCAATTGATGCCTCTTAGCAAACTAAACATTATAAGATTAAACATTTCCCCAATGTAAGTTTACATTTTAAGCTTTTGGGCCATTGTATCCTAAATATCTGCATCAGCATAAAACCCACTCCTCTCAGGATTTGTTAAAGAGGTGCATTATCAGTTTTGTTATTGAAATGCACACTGTTATAATTGCAGATGAAATTTTGTGCAGAGAGTGTCTAAATTAATCACACAAATGGGATTTACTTAGGTTTGCTGCAGCCAATTTACTGCAAATTGCATCAGATTTGGCACCAACTGTAACTGTAACTGTGTAACTGTAACTTCGGTCGTTGCTGTGCTTTTTTGGAAGTCGAATTTCCCAGAGGAACCCACCCGAGGGATTAATAAAGTTCTATCTTATCTTATCTTATCTTCTCTTACCAAAATATTATTTTGTGTCTGATGTTGCTGTGGTAGTTGTTGCTAGTGTTTCTGTTTTCTGCATGGTGGGTGGCTCAGGGCTGTCAGGATGCCACCAAAATTTCAGGTCTGTCCTGCAGCTCTTCTTCTCTGACTTTAGACATTCTTACATTAATGATTAGAGCTGAGCCACAGACGTTATTGTTCCTCAACAGTGTTTCTATATTGATGTTAGAAAGCAGAATTAAACTGAACTGAGCTTAACTGAACATGGAATATCCTTGTTATTCTTGCATCCTTGTTAGCATCTTGTACTGGAAATTACAGGCAAAGTAGACTTTGTGTTTTTCTTCTTCTTTTTTCTTCTCTTAAATGCCACATTAAATTGTCTGTGCTAGATTAACAACTGAATCTTACAATAAGGAAGAGTAGCTTTAAGAAATATGTGTTTAGATAAGTGGCATAACTTCATTAACATGGATCTGTTGTAAGGTTTTGTGTCCTTTTAGACATAGCAGATCATGTCAGCTGTTACACAGATTCTATATTTGTAGTAATGTGTAGTAAAGCAGCCCTCTTTAAGTGTCAGATTTATCTACAGAATAGCTGCCCCAAACTCCAAGATTACATACAGTCCCCAGAAATTTGAAAATGAGGCGTTCACCCTCCATACATCCAATCGCTTTAGAGTCTCAGGAGGGTTGAAGCCAATTCCAGCTGTCATTGGTTTGAGAGGTGGGTCACACCCTAGATGAGTTACAGGTCATTCATGCTTACATTAACATAAGAAGCCAACTGATCATTTCAAACTACCCCATCATGCATATTATTGGATTTTGAGATAAGCCAGAATACCAGAAAACAATACACGCAGTTAAAGATGCATCATGCAAAGTTCCCACAGAAACATAGAGATTCGGTTGCTTCTCATTAATCAGAACTGACACGCTGTCCGAAGAGAAGTTCATGTGTAAGCACTTATTTTTGACCCACTAACCTGTGCTGCTCTTGGAGGTTTGCTTTGGTTGTTACTGAAATGAACTAACTGGGTCTTAATTTAAAAATGTGTGTTTTGTTATTAGATCTCCTGTAGAACTTTCCTTGTCCAGTAGCACATTTTTGTTATTGTAGAATAATGCTTTTATTTTTTTTTAAGTAATATCCAATTTTCTTTTCTTCTGCTAAACATGAAAATATCACATTCGATTTAACAGAAATGTTGTAAATATAATTGAAGTCGTCCATTTGTGACATTTTTTCATGGACTGTATGTTAAGTTGTAAAATGCCCATATTTTGGTAACCATCACTCCTGCATCTCTTCACATTATACTACCTAATGCAAGTTCATCATGTAAAATGAAAACTGCTGCCCTTCTGCGGAAGGAGTAAGGCATTATCTTGTAAGAAATCCTCTTTTTGTCATTTCTGAGATGATCAAATCCACAGAGGCTGATAATTCAGACACTCAACTAACCAAATTTATTGCTTTGGTCAGCAATAATTTCAGTTAATCAGCACAAGAGTTTTTAGCTATGCTAACATAATTGGAAAAGGGCCCATTCGAATGATCAGTTAACACTTTAACACGTTAAACTTGCATGAGTTCCAATTTGCCGTTTCAACACAGGAATAATGGTTGGTGTGAAGGGACCTTTGTACATCAGTGTAGATATTTCAATATAAAACATCATAATTAATGATTTCATCAGTCATTTGCAAATTTATTTAACATTTACCTGTTATATTTAGATAATAATTTAAAGTGAGGCAAACTTACGGGGTTACTTTTTGTCAAGGTTTACTCGCTGTGCTTCTTTCTTGTATAGAACTGACCTTGTGGTTGAGTGCACAATCAGCTAAAGTGCATAATCAATGATGTTTTATTAACATTGCCACAAGCAATAATAAAAGATCTTTTAATATATAAGTGGATTGTGTGGTCACGGATACAAATGTTTGCTGTTTCTAATATTCCGTTTTCTGATATTAAGTGCATTTTTTATTGTTATTGGATCTCACATCTCTGCATTTTGTGTCCTCGGTTACTTTTTCAGTGTATGTGTGAGAGAGTATATATATTTTACAATTGCCACAGGAAATTGTACTTTCGAATGAGTTTGAATGAGTGCTTTTATGTGTAGGTGGGTATAATGCACGCAGTCAGATGAAAGTCTCGAATGGAGTCAAGTGCAACAATCGTGGGGGGGAAATATTAATTAATGGCTATTATCATTTTATCACTTGGTGTAAATTAGAAAAAAAACGTTTGGGGTCATATGCTCATTGTCATTCAAAAGGGTATTTCAATAAAAATGCCCATGCAGACTGAGTCATATTGTGCCCACCTGTCAATTGAACCTTTCAAATACCTGCTGGACCATCATATAGCTGTGGAATGGGAGGGCATATTTAAAAGGTCATATTATTTGAAATTCAAGGCAGTTTGAATGAAATGAGAAACCATTTACTCACACGCTGCCTGATTCCTGACAGTAAAAAGGGAGGGGGGTACGGGACTGGGGAGGGTCATAATTGTGCATAATTTTGCAGAAAGAAGAATCAATTTTTGACAGAAATATTATAGCATGAGATATATTCCGATGCACCACAATAAATAACAAAATGAGGAGAGCGATGTAAGTGGTTTGGTGCCAGCATTTGAGAGGTGGTTTAATACTAAGTGGTTACCCAGCGCTGTAGATGTGTCATCACAGAGAACAAACATCATTAAACTTATTATTCATTGCTAGTAGCTTTGCTGAAGCCCCTGATGGCACATTAACAACAGTCTACTGAGAGACGCATCACTCTTCAGTGACTCTAAAGAGGAGAATGAAAAGCATTCCCATTGACTTGCCCTCCTCCCCCAAGCCCATTAATGATAATCATTATTTTCCCTTTGTTCATTATGATCCACACTCCTCCATTAAAAAGAAGTCTAATATCCTCCTCCAGTGTGTGGAGATGTACGTTTTTGTGTATCCCTAAAGTGGCTCTTTCACCACGTTACCTCGAGACTCACAGCAGGAGGAAGACATGATAAGTGACAAATGAAAACTCAGTCTGAATATCACCCCCATCTCTGTTGTCATTATCTCTTTTCATGCCGACTCAAAACCACTTTCACTCCTGCTTCAGATCCCAGTCAATCACATGGCTCAAAAACACCAGCAGGGAAACACAGTTGTACAATCACAGCACAGCAGGCTAGTTAGTTTCCCTCCCCTCTGTGGTTCTCTTTCTCTTCTAATGAAAGTAGATTATTTAGATGAACAGCAAGGTTTGCATCGCGGGCGCTAAGTGTCACTCACATTGTGCTTAACTTCTCTTCGATATTGATCTATTTTTTCTAATCCTTGGTTTCAAAGGGATTAGAAAAGCTTTAAAAATGTAAAATAAGTAAAAAGCCCGTGAAAATATCAAGACCTACAACTAATTTATTAAAGTAACACGTATTATTAGTCTGATGTTACTTATGCTTCCATGTCATGAAGGTACCCAAGTATAAAAACATAAAAGTCCCATAACGCACATCTTAATTATACTGAACCTTAATTTGTTTTGCATTTGATTTAGCACCACGGGCAGATCAAACCCTTTCTGAACATATTCAATTTTAACTTCTAATCCAGGTATTTTTTTATTCAGTTCCTTGGGCTAACAGGATAAGAAAATAATTACAAACTTCTTTTTTGTGTGCAAAAGACAAATGTTTCATGTTGGACAACTAAAACGAATAATGTATCAATTACTCATGATATACTATTTACTAACTGAAAGGGTATTTACATTTCAATGCTGATTACTTAACATGAGAAGTAATTAGTTACCCATTAATTTCATTAGCCAATGTTCCATCTGAGGATAATTTGAAAAATTTGTCACACATCACATCAACAGTAGTCTTCAGTAATGCCTTAAGTCCCTGCCCAGCTGTGACAGTTTATTGCAATGGCTGGTAAAACATGGCTGTCTGTAACGTAGAACTGCAATGATTCATCACCAAAATCAGTAACATTGACTATAAAAATTCGCAGACGTGTCATATTCTCAAACCACCTAAATTTGTTTTGTAACTGCAATACACACAGGAATCTATGGGGGCAGTATCGTCTGTATGGTCTGCAAAGACAGCATCGAAGACATGAGCGAAGAAGAATATAACAGGAGGACGGAAGAAAATGGAAACTGAGATTTTAAAAAATGTGAAAGCATTTCACAGAAAACAAACAAAATTAAATTCAGACTGGAGCTTTTCTTTGTTAGATATGTGTTATTCTTTAATATTCATATTTATTATGTGTTTATTATCTTTAATACATATATATCTCATTATTTTATATTTCAAAATTTCCTCATAAATTTGCTCGTTTTTTCTTGTACTACACAAATATGCTTTATAGAATAGAGTGATGAAAGAAAATGCCACATTCACACAACCAAGAGTGAAATCAAGCACTGAAACATTTGTGCACATTTTTCCTTAGTCTAACTCAAATACACCATCTTCATGTCTGTGACGTCTCAAAGCTAGATTTGCTTCATCTTTGCGCGCAGTCTTCCAGGGTCTTTTATTTTGAAAATTAAAAGTAGTTTTCTGTGCTGTTCCTGTTCCACCTTACATAGGAAGTTGAAGAACGGTTTCTGGAATGATTCTGAAACATGCTTTGGTGAATCTGGAAGGACATATTATGTCTTGAATGGGTCCAATCCACTCCGGTGGTCTTGTTCTATAGAATTTGTTGGGAAAACACTTTCCTGTTCAGTTGATGGTCTCAATCACTCATCATAGGTGATATTAAATAAAGGTTATTAAATAACGTTTTACAGTAAACCATCTTAGCTGAGTAACCTGAGGTGAAGCCTACCAGATGGACAGTGGCTACCTCAGCATGTGTTGGCAAACTTTAGTGCTTATTGCAGTTTAATTGAGTGATTATTTATGATGTAAAGTTCAATATTTTAAAAGAGCATATATATGGATTGACTTTAAGGTAAAGGAGCGTGTCGTCAAATGCAGCAGCATACTGGCACTGTATGCTTTTAGTAGCATTTTGGTGATTAGTTAGTTCTTTGCCATGATGCAAAGCATTCATATAGCAAACTGAAAGATCTTTTATTTAGTTGAGCTGTTTTAATTGGATTTTTTGTTTCGTTTTTCTAAAGATTTAATACCAGTCTTGCCATTGATGATATACCTAAATGGGTCACCTGGCATGACCTCTTATATTATTTTGGTGGTGTTTGCAATGCAAAGGCCCTGAAAATAGAGGATGGCAATCTCCTCTCAATGCATCAGTGCCTTCTACTTGACCATGAAACCCAATCTGGACTGATGAAGCGCCTGTCAATGCAAAGACATGTCTTTGCCTCTTTATAAATCACTCCCCCCATGCTTGTGTGGAGTGAACCTGGGGCTTTTACCTCTAGGTGAACTTCCTGGCAAAAAGCAATTTGTCAATGGCTCATCTGCATTCAGGCCATATCAAGTGTGATGTGGTAGAGACTGACAACTCCATCAGCTTATTCTCCTAGAGTCTGAAGAGGCCGTCGTGGATATATGGGTTCAATAGGTAGGTAGGTCTTATTCTTTTCGTGCGACAGCAAGGCTGCTAGAGGGAAACAGCCGTTTGTCTAGGCAGGCCAAGGGAACAGATTATTGTCGTTTCTTAGACTCTAATTCACAAGCGGTCCTGGGAATATTCATCAGGGCACTGCTCTGTAATTGCCCCCCTCCACCTACAGCTAATGTTTGATGTGACACCTTCCCACCCTGTATCTCAGTGGCAATAGTCTCCATTATTTATTGTTTTCCCCTCAGCATGCGCTTGAAACAAGTGCATGATCAAAGCAGTAGCACGGAGATCCTGTTGCTCCTCTGATGACATGAACACAAGTAGACCTTTTTGTGTTGGCACAGTAAAGAGAGCATTTTGTAATTAGCTTACACTCAGTGCCCAGTTATCCAGGTGTTAAATTGCTTGGCTAGTGTGAAATGCTTTCACAGTGAAAAGTACAAAAGATATATTTCAGTCAGGACCACTACAGTAAAAAAGAAGATTGTTATTTCCATCTGTAGTCATTTATATTTGGCAGCATGGCTCAGATTTGGGACCTCCCCTCCCTTCCACACACATATATGGAAAGCACAAGGCAGGGGAGCAGCAGAAGCCCCTCAAACGGAATAACAAAAGGCTTAGTGACAATTTGACATGAAGCTAGGCCCAAGTCAAACAGTTCTAGAGACCCCCTGGCAACCACCAGTCACTAGGGAAGAATATATACTCCTCGACCATTTGGAAGGTGGTTGTGGTAGGCTGAAGGTTGCTGGAAGTTGCAAAGAGGTATACAGTGCTAGAGGACCAAAAACCTTCCATTTCATTTCGTCATTAGCAAATTGCTTCAGTTGCTTGTAGTTTGCATGGCTGCTCCAACTTTCTTACAAATTATTTGCTAAGCAGTACTAAAACTCTGAAAAGTGCAACGCAAACCAGAAACAGTAAAAGTTTGAAATGTGATGGTTGCATAGTTAAGACAGAACTTTTTACGTTCTCTATTTCAAGTTTGTGTCACACTTTTCAAGTTTAAGTTCATATTTAAGTGAGTATTATGTGAGTGCTCTACAGGCAACCCTGGCTATCTGCTAGCAACCAAAGCATTCACAAAAAGGTTTTTGCTACAGTACCCTCTTTGGAACTGATTTCACTCATCAACTTCAGCAACTACTCATTTAGTTTGCAAATACAGATTATTTTCAAGAAGATGTTTCAATGTTCTTTAGGTCTTCAGGGCTGTGTGGCTGGGAGCTTTGATTTGGGCTGAAAAACAAAGGTGGAGGTGGGTTACAAAGTGGCTTATCAACTATAAGCAGGCTAAAGCAACCTAACAAGTGCTTTCTGTATGCTTTACCATGCTTTGGATGCACTGAAGGGTATCAAATGAGCCATTAGCTCATGATGACTTGCACTGAAATTAGTTGAACTGCATGAGATTAGAGCTTGACAGCGTAGCTTACCTGAAATAAAACTGTGGTCTGTGAACCAGCTGCTTGTGTTGGCTCCTAATCTTTGGAACAACGTAGTGTTTTTTTACATAAGTGATGAGAGATGAGATAGCCTTTATTTGTCAGTTGTGGTCTTTTGCCCACAAACGAGATGACAGACCTTGCCGACCGTACATACAATACACAAACATCACATTGGGGAGACAGGTCAGGCTAGGTAGCGAGGAAAAAAAACATCGAAATGTGTAACACAGAAGGATAATACAGGAATGCACAGATATCAACACACCATAGCACAATAAACACAGACAGCAACATGGGAAAGAGTTCCAGTGTGTACATCTGATCTGGGACTGCTGCAATCTTTCGACCGCGCCTCCAACTGACCCGATGTCCACATCAGAGGGGAGGTAAGCGTTGGAGGTGGCGTTGGATCCGGGGTAGGGAGGGTGATGCGTGAGTGAGTGCTTATCAGTATCAGTATATGTATGTGTGTGCGTGTCCATAGTTCAGCTGAGACAGTGCCCTTTGCCTTGCCAGGCTAAGTAAACAGTGCTCCCAAGTCTCACAAATATTTGAAAACACTTTAAAAAAACCTACTGGCTCTTGTTGAATTTCAGGTCTAGTTGATCAGAGTATCCTGGCTTTATTTGATTTGGAGTGTATTTTTATTATGGCTGTTATATAGGAGTGCATATTCTGTATAACCTTCAACTATAACTATCAGCTAAGGTTGTTGTGCGTTTTTCAGTGTCCCAGTTGTTTTTTTCCAAATAAGCAAACATTTTATTAAATTGGAAGGAGGTTAACACAGACTCTACCACTAACCCTCACCTTAGCTCACACACCGGACAAAAACCTCATCTGAAATACATTAACCAACAATCAGAAGTCCAAATACCCTAGACTAAATTTCAGTTATAGCAGTGATGAAGTGCTTTCATATTTTTTCCTCTCTTTTGTATGCAACTGCTTTGAAGAGACGTATTACATTGTTTACACTGTTCGAAAGGTAAGTAAACCTTCTGAAAAGGTGGTCTTGTACCAAAACAGCAATGGCAATTCTACACACTATAAATATATAATCTATTAATTACTTCATTCAACGAGTTTAAACTGTTTCACATTTAAAATGATAATTGCTTCCCATGATAGCGCTTTCTCATTGAGACAGCACTACCATTACAACTGTCATTATATCAAGATTTTGGCTCCCCTGCAGCTACTTTAGTGTGCCTGAAAATTATTGTTTTAAGTGTTCCACGTTTAAAAAAAAAAATTTAAGACTATATTAGCAGCCTGTATTCCAAAGAGCTGCCAATCATTCTCCCTGTTTCATTGTATGCAGCTGGTGTTACTTTAATAAACAAAGTCCATCTTTGTTAAACAAAAAAATAAAGTGATTGCATTGGTCACTGTGATCAAGTACCATCTGGAAATTAATGAGGATATGTTTTATTTTTCTGGCTAAGAATGAATGAATTCTTGGGCATATATAAACATATATAAACATTAACAGCCTGCTAAAACTGGATAGTTATGCTGGTGAATGAGGTGCTTCTGTGTTTAATATTGCTTCCAAACACTGGGACATATGAGCCTTTCCTCACAGTGGCTTTCTGTGCCAGAGGGGTAAACCCACAACAAATGTCAGTGCAGACACATCGCAGGTTGGCAAGCTGTTAGAGGCACTTAATTACGTTCCAGGATAGCATTGCTTTCTGCATTAGAACCTGAGGTAAGACGAGAAAACAAGCGAGGCCCCAAACGAAACAAAACACACACAGAAATTCCATTACAATATGGTGTATAAGTCATCCATCCATCCATCCATTCGCTTCCGCTTATCCTTTTCAGGGTCGCGGGGGGCGCTGGAGCCTATCCCAGCTGTCATAGGGCGAAAGGCGGGGTACACCCTGGACAGGTCGCCAGTCTGTCGCAGGGCTAACACACAGGGACAGACAACCATTCACACTCACATTCACTCGCACATTCACACCTAGTGACAATTTGGATTAATCAATTAACCTATCCCCACAATAAGTGTATAAGTCAATTCTGCATAAAACAACAAGCCCATTACATAACAGCACAATGTGCAATGGCGGTATGAGCTCAAATGGATAGTGACTGCCATAAGCAAAAACCTCTGGAGGAAACATGACATCCATCAAAGCCTGGGTTTGTGGTCTGAGATGCAGAAACTCTGAACATCTCCATATCCCCACCGCAAGAGCAGCCCGAAAGAAAAAAATGAAATAAAAAATTCCCCAAAGATGAACTTGTAAAGGCTGCTGCTGGTGCTGCAACAAGGAGAAAACAGGGGACCCATTAGAGCTTTTGGAAAAGAGAATCATGTCTGTTTCTGAGGAGGGACAGGACTCCCAGGAACTGTGACACAAACACTATTTTGGAAATCACTGTCGCAGCGGGGCTTGGCTCACACGGTGTGAGAGAAAACAGTTGTGACTGCAGGACGGCCACAGAATGAAAGCACAATCACCAACACAGAGCCAGTAAATATCCCAGATAGCCAGGGTGTATATGAGGACAGGAACACGATGTTTGCACAAATGCATTCAAGTGCTGGTAAATGACGGCCTCTGTCTTTCAGCTGTGATTTGAATACAACTGAATCACGAGTATGTTTCCTAATGTTGTGTCAACATTGCTTTTGTGCCAGAATAAATCAATAGCATTCTCCTGTCAGACGTTATATCACATGAAGCAAATGTACACAGACTCAGCTGAAGATCTAAGTAACCATGTACTGTCAAAAATAATATTTAAAAATGGAATACAGTGTTTATAATGTGCCTGTTATAATAAAGTTAATTGTGGTAATTTTTTTGTATGGTTTTGGATTGATTTATTGGTTTATTTGATTAAAACAACAACATAACTGAATTACTGATTAATTTAACTGATGACATTATTGTTATTTTATTCCCGTTATTTAATAGGTATGGTAATGTGATCATTGTAAGTTATTTTAACCACAAATCGTCATATTAAAATTCGACATTGTGAAAACGTTGTGGTGTGGATGAGACACAGCAAGTCAACAGATCAAGGTTTTGGGCCAACTTTATAAGTTCTTCTGCAGCTCTCAGCTGTCAGAGAGAACCAACAAACACATAACATTAATTCCCCTCCTTATAGCCACTATTGTGATTCCCGGGAAGGTGTGTCCGCCTTCCCTGCACGGCACCACTAACCCCCCCCCCCCAAACGTTTTGTATTACTATTATTCATTCTCATTTTCAGTCACTAACTTGTTAGATTTGGGTATCAAGAGCACTTAATTAGTTTTATTAAATGGTTACGGTTTGGGTTAAAATTGCTTTATTTTACCAAAAGAAGAACTCAAATGCCAACTCTACAGACCAAGTTAAGTTTTGGTGTTTTTCTTTTTAACTGAAGCAAGTTGTTCTTCATGTGTTCAAGCTTGGCAGACTTCCATCCTGCCCCTGCTCTTAGTTTTTTTCTTTGTTTTTAGTGTTAAGGTGCTGTTTCTCTTTCATAAAGTTTTTTTTCATTATCACAGTTGTTGTAGGCACATTTTTTATACAATAGGTAAGTATGTTGCTCTCCAATCTGCTGTGTGCTCTTAATTTTGAGACCCAGGTTGCAGTAAGAACTTACAAAATCAAAAAAAGTCCTCAGGGCAGATACAAACAACATCAGCCTTAAGAGCATATGATGCACAAACAGGTAAAACAGGAGGAGAACAGATGAACTGACAGGTGAAAGTTAAACTCAGCTTTATTGTCAATTCTGCCATGTGTACAGGATATACACAGGATCAAAATATTATCCCCCCTGACTAAACACGATACAAAGTAAGAATAAATAAAAAAAACAGAGAAATACACGGTCCCCCTGGGAGCTAGGGAGGACAAAAACAAGGCACAGTCAAGGACTTATGTTTGTGTAGCAAAAATAATTAAAGCCTAAATATAGTAGTGATGTCTATATGCATTATAATACAAAGAAAAAAATACTGTGAGATTAGATATATAAAAAAGCAACAGTGTAATCTTTTGTAAACAGCAGCAGTACTTTTTTTGTAAATCTGCTGGCACTGAAAATAAGGGTGTGTCTGTGTGTAGTCCAGTCTTTCTAGGGGGCAGAAGAGGAGAGGGGTTAGGGACCGGAGAGAGTTCAGCCTCCTGACAGCCTGTTGGATGAAGCTGTTGTGCAGTCTGATGCAGGATATACTGAGCCTCCAGTGTCTTCTCCCCAAGGGGGAAGGTACTGAAGACTGAAGAAGCTGTGTGAGGGTTGGGTGTAGACGCCCCCAGTGCTGATTGCTTTGCAGGCTGGGCGGGTGTGGTAAATGGAAGCGGAATGAGGCAAAAGTGATCTTTCCTGCTGCATTTGCTATGCGCTGCAGGGTTTTGAGGTTGGAGGCGATGGAGTTTCCAAACCACATACTGATGCAGCTGGTCAAGATGCTTTTATTAGCTCATCATTAGAAGGAACACATGATGGGTAATGGGGCTCTGACTCTCATCAGTTTGTGGAGGAAGTAGAGGTGTTGCTTTACTTTCCTGGCAGTGATGTTCACCCAGGGATGGTCCTCTCTGATGTGCTCTCCCGCTGATGGTCACTTCTCTAGTTGGTCTCATCATTACTGTTAATAAGACCCACCACTGGTGATGGTGGTGCTGTAGTTTGAGGAGCAGTCATAAGTCAGCAGGGTGAACAGCAGCGGAAAGAGCACACACCCGTGGAGTGGCTCAGTGCTCAGCGTGATGGTGCTGGATGCAATGTTGCTGACCTAAACTGCTTGCAGTCTCCCATTAAGGAAGTTCTACAGCCAATTACAAAAAGAGGCTTTCAGGGCCGCCTGACAATGTTGGTGTATCAGCTGCTGGGGGATGTTGAATCCTGAGCTGAAACCTATGAACAGTATTAGCACACACACATCTTTTTAGGTGAGTGGGAGCTGAGTGGAAAACGGTGGAAATTGCATTGTCAGTCGACTGGTTGGCACGATACGCAAACTGAAAGGGGTATAAATACAGGTCATTTACCATTTACCATTTTATAAAGCGAACAGTCAGTCATTCCAGTTCAGTTTGTGCAGTAGACATCAGAGGTGTGGACTCGAGTCACATGACTTGGACTCGAGTCAGACTCGAGTCATTAATTTTATGACTTTAGACTTGACTTGAAAAAATGTTCTAAGACTTGTGACTTGACTTGGACTTTTACACCAATGACTTGGGACTTGAATTGGACTTGAACCGGTTTACTTGAAAAGACTTGATATTTTACCCCAAATATAAAATTTAACATGCATATTATATGGAGATTGAAAATGTGACGTCATTCACGGGTAGAACCGCAAAGGATTCTGGGAACTCGTGGCAAGCGGTACTAGCGCACGCAGGCTTTCAATTAAAATCAGTCACACAGCGATAAAAAGAAACACAAAAATGTCAAGAAGCTGTTGTATTATTAACTGCAATAGCCGGTCGCATGACAGCCACGGGAAGCCGACGGGTAAAGAGATCGGTTGTTATCGGATTACGTCGTTGAAGAGAAATTGTTCGAGCCATGTTTCCGAAGTAACAAAGACGCGACGGATGGCCTGGATCGCAGCCATTCAAAGATCAAATATAACGTCCCAGAACACTCCAGCTCACAGGTTAGTCTGCTCCAAGCATTTACACGAAGGTCAGTGTTTTTTAGTAGTTAATACGTCATTTTCATAACATAATTGGTGATATAGGTTACAAGCAAGTCTGGCGCTGAACAGAAATCGTCGCGCTATGCTCCTTTGTTTATTGTGCATAAATAGTGAATTGTCCTGACACAATATTGCGTTTCGCTTCTGTTATTATGGTACATTGACAAAAACATATACTTTTATTCACAGGATAAAACAGTTGTTTTGTATCACTAATTGCCCAGTACAATTACAGCATACAATATTATTGTCACTGCTACATTTCTGTGATGCTACCAGAAATTATTTCCACTACTAATTAATTACCGTTGAGCTCAAAGGTCCTATTAATAAACGGTTAAGGAATGTGTATTTATGACGACAATTTGTGAGACTGGTAAACTTATGATACGTACGATGGTCTTTCGTTCTACACGGTGCATTTCAAGGTCCTGCACCCATCCGTCGGTAAACTGTACCTGGGCTTGTTGCAGTGACCTGAAGTTACTAAACTTCATGAGTGTATGCACTCACTCCAAGAACCGTATGATTATAAATATGCATATAAATATGCTAAGATGAGATAGCTGACTTCATCTAACTAGCAAATGTTGTCCAGGCTACGTTGGTGATACAGTTTTTTTTAATGTGTATGATATTTTTGTCATGCGATTTTAAAGCCAGTCCTACAAGCGCATCCAAGAATAACATGCAGCTTATCTCAGAACTGTCGGTGAAAATTATTCTTGGAGCTAAGTTTAATTGAGCTGCATTTTAAAGAGGTGCAATTTCACAATTTGTGTATATTTTCTAAGTTCACTATTTTGTCATGTGTTGAGAAAAACACAGATTTTAAAATTACATGGTCTAATATTTACATTTAGCATAACTGCAACATTATTTTTTCATTATTTTTTTTTAAAGACTCGAAAGGACTTGAAATTCAAAGTTTCAGACTTGTGACTTGACTCTGACTTGCCTGACATTACTTGAGACTTGACTTGAGACTTGAGGATAAAGACTTGAGACTTACTTGAGACTTGCAAAACAATGACTTGGTCCCACCTCTGGTAGACATACAAGGCAAATAAGAGTAACAATATACAGTACAATGAAATAAGAAGGATAAATAAATAAAGGATAAAAAAAGAAAAAAAGAAAAAAAAGGGGGGAATGTGACAGACTTCATAACAACTTTGTATTTGAAAGTTGTGACAGCTCATTCCTTAAACATTTCTGAATGAATTTCAATCAATGATAAACCTTTTTTATTGGAAGTTAATTTAAGAGAGTTTAAGTAATATTCAATTTCAATCAAAAACAAATTAAATGATGGGGTTGAGTTTTGAAATTTACATTTATGTATGTGGAATTTCCCTAACAAGATGGAGCGGCCGAAGAGTGAACTGTCAAAAGTACTGAATATGACGTCACTTCTTTATGTGCGAATGTGTAATAATTAAAGTCAGTCACATATCCACAAACACAACAAGCTGAAAGTCAGTGATATATGTATATGTGTGTATATATATATATGTATATATATACACACATATATATATATGTATATATATACACACACACATATATATATGTATATATATATATATATATATATATATATATATATATATATATATATATATATATATATATATATATATATATATATATATATATATATATCCATTCATCCATCCATCCATCCATCCATCCATTCGCTTCCGCTTATCCTTTTCAGGGTCGCGGGGGCGCTGGAGCCTATCCCAGCTGTCATAGGGCGAGAGGTGGGGTACACCCTGGACAGGTCGCCAGTCTGTCGCAGGGCCAACACACAGGGACAGACAACCATTCGCGCTCACATTCACTCGCACATTCACACCTAGTGGCAATATTGGATATATATATATATACTATAATATTGGCCATATTATATTTACATTACCACAGTGAGATGACTTTAGTCTCATGAACAACATTAACTAATTGTTATTTACTAACTAATCTTAAATGACTGTTCAGTACAGAAATGAAGCCCAACAATCATGTTTTACAGCCTCAGATACTCAACTAATCAAAGTGATGTCATGACAAAAATGAATGACTAACAAAACATTTTTCTCCTTCATTTCTGTCACACAATGCTGTATGTAACGTGTCTCGCGGTTAGTATCATGGTTGCTAGGCAACCTGAACAGCACGACGAAGCGTATACCGTCCCATTTCACAAGCCTCCCACTTCCGCACTTCTCGTACTTATAGTACGCACCGTACGTAGTACGCGTAGTGCGTGTACTTCAAGCGTGCAGACCCTGAATTGGGACACAGCCTTTTATTGTCTCAACAGCCTGCCACAGACTTCTTGTGTCCCCACTGTTTGTGGTATATTGATATCTTAAACTTCCATGGGACAGGTTGCTCCAGCTGCTCTCAGGCTGGCTGCATCACCGCCTCTGAAAGGTTTAAGCACCTCGTGGACTGCTCTCGTCAGCTATCATTTGCCAATGTGGTGATACAATAATGTAGGCAGTGACAGTCTCCATATATTTACGTTTGTTTGTTGGTTATAAGTGGCTACCTACTTAAACATGCCTAAGTCTGTTGTGTGAAAGGAGCCCTGTAGTGCTGCAATGTGATGCTCTCCAGCCAGTTTCCGACCTGCTTCACAACTGGTTTGGCAACGTTTCCTGGCAACCTGTATGCTGCCACTAACATAGTGAGATGAAATTTCATAAACACAAAGGGCAGATTGGACATTTGTGAAACCAATGAGGGAAACTTGACACAAGTAGAGACAATCAGCAAATCAGAGGTGGGATGACAAAGACAGGAAGTAAACCCATAAGTGACAAGCGCAGAAAGTAAGTTGAACATTTTAATCGGAAGCAAATAAAGGAGAAATGACAAATACTGAGAATCATGGAGAATGCAAAAGGCAGAAATAAACAGAAAAGCCAGAAAAAACAAAGTAGAACAATAAAACCAACAAATATGCAAGGGCTATGACAAAGGCAGACCATTTCAAGAAGCTCAATTTGTCATTTGGTTGGAAAGACAAAGTCTAAGATTATGCCTACAAACACTCTGTCTCACATTTTTCACAGCTTTTATTGTTCAGCTATAAAAGTACTGTTCAGCGATGTAATTATTACACATTGCTGTGAGGCTGATTTCAATTTAGACAGACATTTCTGTCAAGTATCTGTGATTCTTCTACAGACCTTTATCACCTTTTGTTAGTGTGTTTTTCTGTTTTGTATTGATTCAGGTATACTGGCAGATAAAACACAAAGTAAAAAAATCGACTCAGTAAAAGATAGAAGAGAGCCATCTGGGACCTGCCAACACTGAACTTAGTGTGTTTCCTCAGACCAAAAAAAAGAAGAAAAAAAGCCACTGTTGTCTTTTGTTTTTCCCCACACACATAATATTGGTGTTACACTGAAAGGTCAGCCTTTTATCAATTATAGGCCCAAGTACGTGTACAGCTCAATGACTTCTATATCCTGACCTTTAATTTAAGTTTTGTCAGGGTTGGAGTCATGACGCTTAAAATCAATATCCATCGTTGTTTTTCACGTATATAACCAAAAAAGGTTTCATGAAAACAACATACAATATGGTCTGTAACCAGATCGTGTGTTTGTTTCTTCCTTCTTTAGCAGGCATACTAACATATTTGCTTTGAAAAGCTTTTCAGTCTGTCTTCTGCATTAATTAGTGCACATAATACAAGAGAAGTGACAAAGTCCCAAAGGGGAGATGGAGATTTGAAGGTAGTTAGCTGAGCCAAGACTAAGATTATTTTTTAGTGAGGAAGTCCAAGATACAGTCAGCAAGCACTCCACCAACATTAAGACTAGCAGGTGTTAAAAGCTAAACTCTACAAACAGCAGTCTGAGTTGTTTTTAAATCATTATTACTCTTGCTGCAATGCCATTCCCCCAGATGTTACAAGACACTTCATCTGCATATAGAAGATAAATTCCAGAAAGTACATGTAAATCAGGGAAGCAAACTCAAATTTAAAGTGCTAAGTTTAGCATGTTTTTCATTTTATCAGAGAGAGAATGTTCCCCCATCACTATTCCCTGCTGCTGTGTTTCTTTTAAAGAGCACGGAGATGAAAAAGAGCTGAACACCTGGCATGTGACGAAAAGCTATGCGGTTAAGAATAGTGGGAGTGGAGCAAATTTGGGCAAAGCAAAGGGAAAACGAGAGCGGTAACTTCAGTGAGCAGACTGTTTTCCAGGCAGTCTAATACAAAATGAAGCAAAGAAACTGAGTCATCACAGGAAAGGAAGTGGAATGTGTGTTTTTCGCTGTATTGATTCTATATTTCAACCAAAAACGAAAAGCAATTTTCTCTCTCATTAACTATCAAAAACTGTCTGCGAATGTATTTTTGCTTTCGTGGTTTTACAGCAGCTGAGAGGTTACTTCAACAAATGGGCAAACTAAAAACGGAAATAAACTCAAATGTTTTAACCAATTTTTGTTTAGGTATTTTAGGAATTGCATTCAAGTAATGTTCTTAGACTTAGCATAAAAAGAAATCGCTTATGCACTTCCAAAGTACCTCTAAGGTACTATATATCTAACCTCCCTATACAATCCACCCATTTGCGAAACACTGTTATAGTGGAAGAAACTACCCTTACTTGACCTAGGTAAAAATTAATTTTATCTGGTATATTCAATGCATGGCATTTTCGAGGGAAATATTATTCTTGTCTCTCTAGCTAAACTATTACATCAATAACAATGGTGCAGCAGTATAACTCTGACAGTTATTATATCAGAGGTTGCTAATGAAGTATTTATAGTGTGCTACTGCAACTGCAAAGAAGGTAAGAATTATATAAATGAAGTAGTCATTCTAAAGGAAGCACTGGCCCATGGTTATGTAAACTGCTTGCATGCACTTCCTATTGCATCTCGTCCATTAGATGCTTGGCCATTCCCTTGTTTAATCTACAGAAAGTACTTCAGGGATTCCAGGACATGTATCCTGCTAGAAGAGACTGACAGTACACGACACAGATCCTGCAACACAGAGCAAACACATGCAATAATGAAAATAAATAAAGAAAATACAATCATAGGAAAATACTTTTGGCAAAATACTGTGGCATTAAACTGTAAAATATCCCAGTCCTTATTTCACTCAGTCTGCACCTTTACCAAGTTATAAATATCTTCTTCTAATGTCCACAGGCAGGAAATGTGCAGCACCGAATCCCAAGTACTGCAAACATGGAAAGAGACTTTTTGTAAAAGCTATTTGGCTGAGCAAAAAGCTGCTCTGCATTTAAAACTCTTAATGTCGTGTGCATAGTGCATGCACTGCACTCTCTAAACTTAGCCTCAGCCTGTCTGTCCCACGCAGTTGGCTCTTTTTTTTTCTTTCATCTTTTTTTTCTGCTGTATTAGTCTCTTCTCTTTATTACCACCTCACCTTCTCTCATCTCCCCCTCTTTCCTGTCTTCTCTCGCATCTCTCTTGCCTCTCATTTTCTCTGTCTCATCTTTCGCCTCCTCCCTTTTCCCCACAGACATTGAGTTAACCGCCAGCATCAGAGTCTCATCTCATTTGCTCCCCCCTCAGGCTCCCTGACACAAAGCATCCACACAGATACTGAGGGACAGTGAGTGCGGTTCTGATGAAACTAAAAGCTCTTTCTCAATACACGTCTGGTTTCTTGATAGTCAGCTAGGGCTTATGAATCATGAAATTATTGCAGTGTGGGGGGAATTAGCACTGAAACATGTTTCTGTCTCAAACTTTTACCAATCTTTTGAGCATAGTATATAATGGGAAGTGTATTTCGAGCTTCATTTAAAGTGCATTTAGAGCTTTAGGCTGGAGGCTAAATACTATAAAAACAAACACAGACAAGTAATTATAAAAACAAAACATTGGATAAAGGAAGATTTTTTCGTTTTGTTTTTGTGTTTTAGAGATAGAACTGTACTTGAGTATTTCTGTTTTATATTACTTTAATAACATACTTTGAACTTGACCACATTTAAGGTTCATTCTTGGCCAAAAAAAGGAAATGCAAAGGTGTAGTCAATACTGGGAGTAAGTAGTTACTTCTGAAGTTGTAATTAAATTGTGTAGTAAATGTAATTATTTAAATTACTAAATTGTCAGCTACATTTCCTGAGAAAAAATATGTATTTATAAAAATGTCATCATTCCACTGAATAGTCTATTGAATGAATAGCCTATAGATATTGCCAGTAGCGACCTTCTTGAACCTTCACATAGGTTGCTATCAAAAACAGAAACAGAAAGAAATGTAAATTATGTAAGACGATTGTCCCTTATGTGAAGAAGTACATGGAAAATGTGTGTGGTCGAAGTCTTCACTATTATTACCTTAAGCTTTCTTAAGTCATGTTTTAAGAGCATCTCTTCTTTTAAATCCAAATGACTTCTAAAATTACCAAGCAGTAGTTTTAATGCAGAAACACTGAGGAAACAAGAAATACCAAAAGCTAAACTAAACAAACCCAAAACTGCTTAAACTGTTTGAACTTGCCCACAATTCTTATGCATCTGCAAGCCACTTGGCAAACCGTCTGTACCCCAGCTCCCCCTTTCATATCTCTTGTTGGTATCTCCTGTTGCATTTCCCATCTCATTTTTTCCACATATAGGTTTGCAAGTGTGAGGAGGCCAGTGATCAGCGCCATGACATCAGATATCTAAAAATGGAAATAATAGTCTTTTCACTACAGTAGGAATGGTTGAAATGTGGTCATAATAGCATAGGAGATCTTCTGGTGCATTCTTCACGACTGACAACACTCATTCAGAAGACCAGTGTGTTATGTTCCTGGGTCTGTTGACCAACATTTTAAGTTTTAGTTTATTTTTGATGTTGATGTTTAAGTTCATTGAGTTAGCTAAGTTCATTTGTTTATTAGATTCCTCTTTGTTTTCTACCCCTGTATTAAAGTTTCCCTCACCCTTTATGTGTTTCATCCTACACGTCTTATGTTGTCAAGTTTATATTCCCATGTCTGTCTCATGTTTCCTGTTTTATTTTGAAGGTCTGCGTCCTATGTCAGTGCAGTTGGCTTTGCTTCCTTTGTCTTACTATGTCAGATTAGTGTCAGCCGTTTCCTCATGTGTTTCCACTTTTCATAATCAGCCTTGTGTGTATTTAGTCTGTGTGTTTCTGTTCATTCATTGTCAGGTTGTCCGAGGTCCTTTGTGCCACCTTTCCATGTTCCAGGGTCCAGGTATCTTTGTATCCACGTCAGGTTTCATGTTTTGGTTTTTTGTATGTTTGTCTTTAGTTTCCCCAGTTTAAGTTATTGTTTAGCTTCACCTCTGCCTTTTGTTTTGTAATCATTTACCAGCCTTAATAAACGGCTTGCCTTGTTAATATTCAAGTTTTTTTCCACGTTCCTTTGTGTCTGCATTTTGGGTTCTCTTCGTCACTCCATACAGTCTGTCTCCGCCAGACTGTGACACAGTGGTTCTCATACAGTTAGCGTCATTCCTAAAAAAATCTGAGGACCACTTCCAGTCATCTAGATACTGTATGTTAAACAGTAATGCTTAGTGTTGTTATCCGTTAGTTCTTTTGTTTTAATTTGTATTATTTCTCCTCTGCTACATATATATTACTGCTCAAAATGACCTGAGTTGTAGGAGGACATGAATGCAGCACTCACAGGAGGCAAGACGAGTACATTCAAATCTCTAATCCAACAGGCAGTGGTAAAGATAGTAAAGCAAACAATCCAAGAGGGCACGGGAAAAAGGCAAAGCCGCTAAACACTCCAAAAGGTCATACACAAGAAAATGAACACATGAGGAGCACTGGAAATGGCTGAAACATCGGACTGTAAACAGTCCAAGACAATCTGACAACAGGGAAAGAGAAACCCAAAATCATGGAATGAGTTAGCCATGATTATCATGACTAATTCTATTGCATTTAATTACAGGCCAACTAATCCTCTGCAATTTATTCAATTTCAACATTAAAATAAATTTGACTGAATTGCTTCTGCATCACTGAGTTAGGAGCTGGATAAAAACTTTCTTTGGATTTGTCATTAACAGCAAATCATGAATTCATAATAGATATGTCATTACTACTACATTACTACTATAAGATCTGGACACTTCTTTCACCCCAGGAGAGCTTCCTTGTTGCCATTCATTGTAAATCAATGCATTTGCTTGAAAAGGTGGCTGATCCTTTTCCACACACTCGTATTGATTTCGCTGAATGTCCTCTTGCTCAGATCGATGCACAGGCAACAATGCTCAATGTCCTGCAGTCTTTTTCTTATATAGCAAAAAACTCATAATATGCTGTCCGCCTGCAGCTATTCCCATTAATGACACCTGAAAGAAAAAGAAATCTTAGCGTATTTAAATGACTTGTGAAGCATGACTGTTGTCCTGGAATACTAATGGCGATTTTCATGAATATAAGGCAGCCAGTAAGATGCTTGCCTCTCAGAGGATCTCCTCGGGGCACAATATGTCTTAGTCCTGTCAGTCGGTGACCTTTGTGCATCCCTCCCTTATTTCTGAGTTTGTAGGGCTGTGCTGTGTGTCAGGCTGTGCTGAAAAAGGGCAATAGTATCCATGCTAAGGAGAGCTGGTGACAGCATGAATCACATGGGAATCAGTGGCTTATTCTTTATGGCGTTTGAAGGACCAGAAGGCACGATTTAGAATGAACGTGTCCTTGTATGCTCATGAAGTTCTGTCACACAATATCGTTTTAGTGTGCTCTGCTCAACTAACCCTACTGTTTGATGAACATCGGGGGCAAAGCTTTGCAAAGATGCATGTTAACCTCTGCCATTTATGAAACCGTATGTCAGACTCCATAACAGCACTGCTGTGACTGGTTTATTAAAGTGCATTAATCTCGCTTTCTCCCTCTCGCACATTAACAGTGGAGGTCAAATATCATGATCCTAACCTTGGTCAACCAGTTTCATCAATCACAATCTGATGAGACAGATATAATGTCACAGACAGCTTCCTGGTTGATCTACATAGCAATCACAGCACATGCAAGGCTAAAGTGACCCCTGACGGCTAATGTCATTGATCGTGCTAAACCATACTGTAATGGACAGGGATTTAGTTGAATACAGAAAACAAGCAGGAAATGAATAAGCGTTCCAACAGCTTTGCTATGTTAATGTTTTCACACTCGAGAAACTGTCGAGCACGATGTAGAGTTGTTTTTATGTTTTTTTGTTTTTTGCAAGCTGATGTGAAGTGTCACACAAATATAAAGACAACAGGATGAATTCAGCCGCAGCCCTGAAAACAATGATCAGGCACAAGACTTGTCAGGACCGAGAGAAGTTGTGCTTGCTTTTCCAGCAGTCTTTTTCTATGAAATCAATAGTTTCATGGCCATTGGAGTGTAACTTTTCTCTCTGCTGTTTCTTTTTTTTTTTTTTTGTAGGATTGAGCTCACTATTGTATGAAATGGTGCACTCTCCTGTGACTTTGGCTGACATTCATAGTTTTTTTTTCCGTCACTCCTTTGCCTTTTTTTCTCAGGAAGCTGTTTTGTTCTTTTCCCATCTGGCTTCATTTCATCATTCGTTTAGCCCGGAATGGCGCATATCCAGCGAAGCAGAGGCATGTCACTCGTTCCCAGACCTACAACCAGAGGATGATATGATAGAAATGATCAGTTGCAGCATTTACACACACCTGCCAGTCCTTCATTCTGCCCCTGACTAGACCTCAATCATGTATAGCTGCATAAAGTAGAGGACATTCCTGTGTTGATATATACGTGTGCAAATTACAAGCACTAGATCCTGATGTTTTGATTATGCTTGATTTAAGAGCTCAAACAGAATAGAAAAGGCTCCATGTAAACACTTCAATCAGAATAAACAGCCTGATATAGCATCTGCGGGGGGTGATGCATCTTGTATTTCTGATGATTTTCTGGTTCAAATCTGTTAGGCAAAAGCGACACAAGTCTAATGGCTGATCAACGATCCTGAGGCAGCAACCGGTGGTTAAGGGAAAAATGTGTATTCTCCAACCAGTAGGCAAGTTATTGCTGGCAGTCGTAAAGTGAAACTGTTTGCAAAGAGCTGCTAAAACAAAAAACACCTTGCTGGTTGCATTGGTTGCTAGCATGTTTCCATGGCTTTCCTTTAATTTTGACTTCAGCAAATTGCTTTGCATAACTTAAAAAATCACCAAAAAATGATAAAGATTTAAAAAAATTAATAACATACAGTGCGGGAGGAGTACAAGAAGTATACAAGAATACAATAAATTTACAGCATACATCTTTAATTACTTAAAAAAAACAATAATTGCACAAGCTTGCATTTATTTTGTCTCTAATCTAAGGTCAAAAGTAAAGATGCACGCTTAAATATTTAGACACTCACTTAAATCTTTTAATAAGTGGTGCTCAAGGTTCGCAATGTATTTTAAGGTGACACGGCAGAAAGAAAAAAAGGATTTTTTTGTTCATAGCTGTGCGGTAGAAGTGATACACATCTCTATGAGTGAAACATGAGCAACAATATTTTTGAAAAGCAGTTACAAAGCATCGATTAGATTGTCAAAGGAGCTTGCAAAGAAAAGCGTCTGGACTTCTTTAAGTTGCTTGAAGACGTTTCACCTCTCATCCGAGAAGCTTCTTCAGTTCTAAGGTCAAATGGTGGAGAGTCCCAGATATAAACCTAGTGGGAGAAACCCCCCACAGAGGGACAAAAGGACCCCCTGATGATCCTCTAATCGCCTGAGCCAAGGTGTGAAACTGGGTGTGGGTCCCAATCAGCCAGAGTTTCGGGTGTGTTCATTGTGAAACCTGGCCCCACCCTATCATGCGAATTCCTGAGGTCAGATGGCCCAGGATGTGAGTGGGCGTTAAGGCGTCTGGGAAGGGATCTCAAAACTGGATTATAGATGGCAGAGAGTTGGTGTCGTAAACCCCCGCCTCTGTTCAAAGATGGTCGCTCACAGTGGACATGGATTAGATTGTATTTCACACACCTTTTTTAGCTCTTTATAGAGGAACTGACTTTTAACAAATGGAAAAACCATTCCATTATTTATAACCATTAAATCTTATAGAAAATTCACCTCCACAAGTGAGAAATATAGTCAAATAAAGAGTTCAGTAAGACTGTAGCTGTGAGTTAACATTAAAGTAAGTCTTAAGCTGCTCAGCGATATTTCCTCGCTAGAATATATATTAAATATATGTCTCAAATAAAGACACATATCTGATAGATACTGATATTATAAATAGTAAGAATCTTCAGTTTCTGAAATAAAGGAGCAGATGGCATAAATGAATGTGAGTGGGCAACAAATCTAAAAAGAAAAAGGTTTCTGAAGGACAAGAATTCTGTGGAGAGTATTTGCCCGAACTATAATCAATATGAAAGGTAGAAACAAATTAAATGTAAATCTGTAACTGTAATCATGTCTAAGGAGAAAGTATGTAGTTACTAAATGACTAGCCAACCTCATTATACAAATAGATCTTTTAATATTTAAATCTAATTTAAATGTCAAGTCATTTTCATTTTTGTTTATTTAAAAAGATTCAAACTTACATCAACCAGCTGACTCTTTTATGTAGTGGCCTTCTACGTAGAAGCTTTTCTGTGAGTTGTAAGATGTGGTGTTGACTTTATTATGTTTATTTTGACCTCATTAAGCTTTTTTTCCTCCTGCAATGTTCTTCTTGCACATACCCTACACCTATATTTAAGTGGTGAGGACATACACTTATTCATTTTCCATAAATGGCAGCTTTGAACAGTGTTTCTATTGATACGAGGTCTTAAAGAAATAAGAGAAGCACAGCAACACCTATTGACTCAAGCGTACATGCCTTGAAGACATCCACAATATAAACGTGGTCATCCAGAAAACCAACAAGCCCATATGGATGTAAGTGTTATGCTTTGGAGTGTAAGTCATTATTCCCAGAGTGTGATATCCCATAGTCCCACGGCTGTAGGACAAGTGAGGTCTAAAAAACCCTGAATATTTGCACGGATAGTTATCTTTATAAAGTGTTTGAGCTTTATGAAGTTGTAAACCCTGGACTTCAATAAGCAAGGACGGTATGGAAGTCAAGATAAGGGAAAAGGGCCTGAGTTTAAGTATTGTGCTGTTTATTCAAAACACAAAAAGGCAGAACCAAGAAAAGGATGAGATAGTAAACTGAGGACACTTCAAAAGATGTATGCTACCATGTAGTGATTTATAGCTCAGGTTTATCAACATATTGTTACCATATACCAGAGTCACCCCAGAAAACAGCATACTTCTATATTCATATGATATTCCGATAATAATATATATATGGAATATAGTTTTTTAAAAGGCAAGAAAAAGTAATATTGAGAAATTTAGTTTTCACATCATGTCAAGAAAAGCTAACTTTTCTGTTTGGCTTCATTTCACTGTGTTCGTTTTAATTTTGGCCTGTTGAGCAAATACCTTTCAGTTAGATCAATATAGTGAAAGAAAAATGTATGTTTCTATCTACAGTAGTCTGAGGAGTCTAGGGGGTGGGGGTCCTCACCAGGGTTCAATTAGACTGTTCATGTCTCCGCAAAACAGAGTTTGATTTAAACTGCCAAACGGTGCAGGTGTCAAAACACCCCAAGTCACATGTAGCATGAATGGAGGCAGGTGGAAATGGGTTGCCAAGGGGTTTGCAGGTGTAAAGCAACTTAAAAAGACTACTTGCTATGTGATTTTTCAAAAAAGGATTTTGGCTGAGCCAGCACTTCATGTGGTCTGGTGTTGAGGTCAGCTGACCTGTTGGACTTGTAGTTTGATTTTGTGACCTTGCAGAATTAACTAGCTCAATTTTCTCTGCAGATTTACAACAGTTCTTAACCCCATAAATGTGCAAAAGGTTAGAGAAATAAGCAAGCATCCACAGGTAGGTATTCTTGACAGATGTGTCTGTGATTCAGGAGCCTCTAACCTGGCTGAGCAGTTTTACAGCTCACGTTTTACAGCTTTGAGTCCCACTGAGGGACCTCCACTTAGGTCAACCCCAGAGCGTATGTTACTTACCCTCAGTCTACACCCCTCTTTTCTATCCATTCTCTACACTGACTTGACAAAAATGCTTTTAAAAAAGTAGCCTCTAGAATACCCTGTGGCCACCTGTTCCAGAGCCTGGTTCTGTTCAAGGCTTCTTCCTGCTAGAAGGGAATTTTTCCTTCCCACTGCCACCAAAAAGCTTGCTCATAGTGGGTCATATGATATTTGTGTTTTTCTACTTTCCTTGTATTGTTGCAGAGTCTTTACCTTACAGTATAAAGTCCCTTGAGGCAACTATTGTTGTGATTTGCTGCTATTTCAACTAAATTTAATTAAATTGAACTAAACCAATCGTAAAATAGGCTTTCAAACAAAACAGATGAGGGAGGGAAAGATTTTTTTTGTATTTTCCATGCACTAAATTCATTTTGCATGGCTACTCTTCATCCACGGGATTAGAATAGCACTTTATAAAGTTTGTGAATGGTTTTACTTTTGAAGTAAATTACTGAAACTAGATTGTTTTAATCTAAAAACAAACTAAAAGAGCTAATAAAGACTCTTTTAGTTAGAGGGGAAAAGGGGTTTTTCTTCATGTCATCCAGTCTTTCTGGATGACATGCTTTTCCAGTCAAGTTTCAACTGAAGTTAATGAGGATGATGGCACTTCACATATGAATTCTTTTTCTCTCTGTTGCAAAGATGAGAGAGTGAGAACATTTGTTTGGGTGCAAAAGGATGAATAATGGGATAAATTATCTGTCATCTGTCGGGAAGATGATCTTCTAACAAGCATCACTTTGAACAGGACACCCTGCAGCTGCTCTGTGCTCACACCCAGACTGCTACCAAAACATGGAAGAGGCTCAGCAAGACCAAGTAACTTTTTTTGTTTTATTTGGGGGTTTTTTGTTTTTGAAATTTGAAATCAAACTTAATTTGTTGCAGTTTAGCAAGAGGGGTTCACATGCAGATCGTTCAAATGGAAGTTCAAAGGTTTTTAATGAAGATATGGACAAAAAGGTCTGCTCAAACCCAAGTCCAACTTTCCTGAAGTACAAAACAGATGAGAGAGTTCCAAAACAGCTAAACTGGTAACTCAACTCAGTCTTGCTGGTTTTGCGCGTGTGTTTTCCTCCAACAAGGAGGCAGTGAACAGCACTGACAGGCAAGCTGGCAGGTAATTTCCCTAGGAATGGTAAAATGGCCTGTATAAGAAAGAGAACAAGGCAGGTGAGTACAAGTTGAAGGTGTGTTGACATTAAAACGTAGCAAAAGGCCTGAACAGCTCTACCACGATAAGTAGGAGGGAGAAGAGTCAGATTTACATATTGTTTCAGTCTGGGTTTTTTTTGTGTGTGTGCGTGTGTGTGGGGGGGGGGGGGGACAGTAAATGACCATATTTGAAGAAGAGGGTGAGGTGCTGACTTATGCGCTGATGCTAGAAACGATTAATAGACTTTAACGGGTACATTGTAGAGATGAATACCCTCTAGTGAGTGCTTAAGGCAAATAAAAGCACAAAAACTTCACTATAACTAAAGTACAAACCTTTTGGGATGGTGTGCAGCTGCAGAATAGCCATCCCTATCATTTTATTTTGGACCGGCAGACTGTAAACATGTTTCATTGCCTAAGCTGGGTGGAGAAACACCTCACACTATGAGGCAGCCTCTGTTTCATAAACATCCTAACTCTTGTACAAATTTTCAAACCTGGCTTAAAGTATAATTGGTAAATTATCATTACTTGTTTATATGCAGGATGCACAGGCCACCAAATCTTTAATAAAAAAAAAAATGAGAGCGAGAGACTGGAAGGCTGGGAGCTTATTTTGGCAAAGTGCAAATAAAGGTCTTCTCTTTGAAATAATTATTAACAAAACCACCAGAAACACAATTATGAAAATTCGATGTAATTTTCTTCTTCTTTTTAAGCTTATAGCTATAATAATCAAACTGTCTTCAGCATCCTTCGTCAGATGAGCAACTTTCACTGGAAAATGCATCAAGTATGGAACCACAATAAACAAACAAGAGCAGCAGCCTGGCTGCTTTCTGGTGAAGGGGGCTGGATTGAATGCCGTTTCAAAAGAAAGCCAACTAAAAAGACAGAACACAAATGCACAATGTCTGATTGACAAATGATCACTGGGAATTGTGTGGATTCACAGAAATTGGACAGCACCCCCGCTTTTCAAGAAACATGTTGACAAAGAGAAAACATGCCTATGATTGCCACTTGAGCTGTGTCTGAATGGCAAAACTATTTGAGCAAATTGCGTTGAAACATCGTCTGAATTTTAACACCTGGAGTTACTTACCACATTTACAACTTTATCTGGAAAAAAAATATCAAGCTTAATTTGCCCCAGGAGATGCTTGAAGGTCACTTTTGCTTACTGTTATGAACTCTCACAAGTCATACAAATGTATTTCTGGTAAGATAAAGTAAGTATTCTCCTAATAAATGCAGAGTCTGTTTTATGCATTGATGGCTGTTGAATCAAGTCTTGTTAACCTTTGCAGAGCTATCTTCATAATTATGCAGACAGAACATTTTCATTGTCTGGCTTCTTGTTTGGCATTTTCTAGAAATTGGTTTTGAATAAAAACATGATACAGGTGGATACAGTCGGTTTCCAAGAATAGCAAAACAACACTGCTTGTTTATCTGTTCTCTCCTCTTCACCCTGCACAAATAGCAAAAAGAACAGTGAAAAATGGGACTGAATTCAAGCTTTTTTTCCCATTTAACCAGCACCCTATCACTGTCAGGGTCCTGGGTCTGAGCAACCCAGGATCCCTGAGCAGTTATGAATTATATTATTATTATTATATGTATTTTGGTGTTGCTGCTGCTCTTCTCCATGCTTGTAGATGTGAGTGTGTGTGTGTGTGTGTGTCTGCGGGTATGCTTGGAGGATGGAGCTCAGCCACCTGCAGGCCTGAGGGGTGTGGCCCTGCGGAAGGACTGGCCACACCCGAAGTCACACACCTGCTGCTGATCAGGCCTCGTCGGGGGAGCTACTTAGGAGAGAGTTGGAGCTCCCATCGACGCGGGATCATTTCCTTGAGACTCCACGTTAGTCGTCCCATTGAATTGAGTTAATGTGTGTAAGTGTATGCCCGCGGTTATTTGTGTCCTGACGGCTGCGTCTATTGTTTCCCGCAGGAGGAGTGTGGAAGGCACGAAGAGCAGCGAGCACCGGGGGGTGCTGACACGGGAGCGGAGAGCACAGAGACACGAACTATTCACGCAGAGACACGACACGGGAGTCTGGGAGAACACGGGGATTTATTGTTGTTTTTGTTCCACTCTGTAAATAAACACACTGTTTATACATAGAGCACCGCGCCTGGGTCCTCCTTTCCCCACATCCCCACGGTCTGCCAGCCAGACCGTGACAGAATGATCCCGCCAACCACCATGGACCCAGCAAACTCAGGAGTTGCCACGGAGGAGAGATCTCTCGCGCAGCTATGGGATTACTGCCGGAGCGTGATCCAGGCTGTAGACCCATACAGGAGACACCTACAGGTAGTGTTCCTTGACAATTACCTCACATCCACTACCCTCACCATGAACATTTTGGACATTAACAAACTTAGGCAATTGATCACTAGTTTAAGGGAGAGCTCGAGTTTTGAATTATTTGGCTTGGGTGGCCCGAGCACGGACAGTTCGGCTGCTCTCCTAGAGACTCTAGCCGCTTGGTTTTTCACGCGTCGGCGGAGGGCTTTCCCGCCGATGCTCGCGGCACAATCGTTTGATCCGCCATTACAGAAGGCATGCCGCACTCTCCACCGCCATTCCATTACGCCTCAACCTACTCCTGCGGTTTCAGCCCGGTCAGCTGGCAACGGACCGACAGCGCTCATTACCGCAGTGAGTAAACCAGACTATATTGTTTCAATAATAAACCCTGTCATGTACGATCAAAACACAGATGAACAGCGGATTTTCATCAGGCCATCAGACTGCTGAACACGTCATAGACACCTCAGCTTCACTACTGGAACTTCAACATTATGCACTCCACACTGTATATAAATGCCACTTGTTTTGCACATATTCAACTCTGTATATTTTATATATTTTATTATTATTATTATTATTATTTTATTTTTTTACTATTTAATTTGTAAAAATGTGTATACACACACACACACACACACACACACACACACACACACACACACACACACACACACACACACGTAGGAAAATATTTAGTATACACATCCAGAAATGCATACACTATTATATATTGTACATATATTTATTAGTTTCAGGTTGGCCATTCTTGTATTTTGCTCGTTTGTGTTGTTGTGTTTGCACATCTCTGTTGCTTGTGGGGCTCGCACACAAGAATTTCACTCGCATGTGCTGTGCCAGTGTGCCTGCACATGTGATGTGACAATAAAAAAGTGATTTGATTTGATTTCCATGCACGCGGCCCCGCCTTCACAGAGGAGAAAGCGTCCTCGCAAGCAGCGTTCAACCACATCCACACTCACTCCTGTGCTGGTCGAAGACTCAGGACCAGCGGCTCTGGACGCCACAATGAGTAAAATGGACTCTGCCGGTGTTATGAATTCCCTTCCTGTAAACACGAAAATAGAAACTGTTTGCTGTACCTCCAAAGACTCAGAAAATGTTCCCTCTGAGACTGTAAGCTGGGAGCTGGGGAGTTCCGAGCATACAGACCCAAATGACTTTTTGGCTCAGTCTGACCGTATGGAGACGGAGGTTCTCCCCAGGGCTTCCCCAGAGGCCAAACTGGAGGTCTCAGTTGCCTCTGGACCCCTGGAATTTGTTGAGCCAGCTGTAACATTTTCATCCTCTCCACCCTTCATAATAGCCATCTCACCCTCACCTCAGCCTGCTGCCCAGCTGGTAGCTCAGTCTTCAGTCCAGTCAGCCTCTCACCTTCATCCTCAGTTGGAGGTCGATATGCCGGCTGGACCACCTCTGCCATCATTTCACCCATCTGTCCCTGCATCGCTGTCCAGTCTGCCGGGAGTAGCTGCCACACCATCGTCGCCTCCGCCCTCTGCAGCCACTTCTTTACCAGAGTTCCGTCCGACTGCAGCAACCACAGTACTCTCGGCCTTGCTGTCCGCATCACCTACTCTACCTTCACCTTCCCCACCTGCGGACACCGCGTCACCATCTTCGCCTCCGGATCATCCATCTGTGGCTGAGGCACAGCCGGAGATGCCCGCACGGCCAGCTGTGGAGCCCTGCGAGCCGGCGCAGGAGCCCGGAGAGCGGGAGGCGGAGCAGGAGCTCAGAGAGCGGGAGGTGCCCGCACGGCCAGCCGTGGAGCCCTGCGAGCCGGAGCAGGAGCCCGGAGAGCGGGAGGAGCAGCTCGGCGAGGCGGAGCTCAGAGAGCGGGAGGTGCCCGTACGGCCAGCCGTGGAGCCCAGCGAGCCGGAGGAGGAGCAGCTCAGCGTGCCGGAGGAGCTAGGCGAGCCGGAGGAGCCCGCACCGCCAGCTGCGGAGCCCTGTGAGCCGGAGCTGGAGCAGCTCAGCGAACCGGAGATAGGCGAGCGGGAGGAGCTCAGCGAGCCTGTGGAGCCCGCGCTGCCACCGGAGGAGCTCGGAGGTCCGGAGAGACCCGCTCAGCCTGAACTGGAGGTCAGCGAGTCAGATGGACCGTCACGTCTAGCGCGCCCTCCACGCCAGCTACGCCCAGCGCGTCTGCGTCAGCGACCGGCGCGTCATCGACCGGCATGTCATCGGCCATGTACCACACCTCGCTGTTGTTCACCGGAGCTGCGCTGCCGCCACTGGATCCAGGGCAGGCCGCCTGGGGAGCAGCGCCGCCGCCGTCGGACCCGGGGCAGGCCGCCTGGGGAGCAGCGCCGCCGCCGTCGGACCCGGGGCAGGCCGCCGGAGGAGCAGCAGCGCCGCTACCGCCACTGGATCCCGGGCAGGCCGCCTGGGGAGCAGCGCCGCCGCTACTGGGCCCGGGGCTCGCCACCGGAGGGGCAGCAGTGCCGCCGCCACTGGAGCAGTGGCAGGCCCCCAGAACTGTTTTGCTGCTGCTACCGGACCCGTGGCCGTCTGCTGGAGCTGCAACAGCGCCGCCGCTACTGGACCCAGGCCTCGCCACCGGAGGGGCAGCAGTGCCGCCGCCACTGGAGCAGTGGCAGGCCCCCAGAACTGTTTTGCTGCTGCTGCCGGACCCGTGGCTGTCCGCCGGAGCTGCAACGTTGCCGCCATTGGACTCGAGGTAGGCCCCCTGAACTCTTTTTGTAATGATGGGCCGCCTGAGACTGTTTTGTGGCGTTTTTCCTTTTTTGCTCCGTTGCAGGGGGTGCGGTCGGACTTTGGAACTGTGACCTTGGGGGGGTTGTTTCTTTTGTGGTTTTTGGTTCTGGCCCTCCGTCCTGGACCCCCGCCGCCCGCCCTGGGTTGGTTGTGCTGTTTTTTGTTTTGGTTTTGGGGTCGTCGGGAGCCGACCCTTAGAGGGGGGGTACTGTCAGGGTCCTGGGTCTGAGCAACCCAGGATCCCTGAGCAGTTATGAATTATATTATTATTATTATATGTATTTTGGTGTTGCTGCTGCTCTTCTCCATGCTTGTAGATGTGAGTGTGTGTGTGTGTGTGTGTGTCTGCGGGTATGCTTGGAGGATGGAGCTCAGCCACCTGCAGGCCTGAGGGGTGTGGCCCTGCGGAAGGACTGGCCACACCCGAAGTCACACACCTGCTGCTGATCAGGCCTCGTCGGGGGAGCTACTTAGGAGAGAGTTGGAGCTCCCACCGACGCGGGATCATTTCCTTGAGACTCCACGTTAGTCGTCCCATTGAATTGAGTTAATGTGTGTAAGTGTATGCCCGCGGTTATTTGTGTCCTGACGGCTGCGTCTATTGTTTCCCGCAGGAGGAGTGTGGACTTTGGAATAACAATAGTTGCAGTGGAAATGACTGTCATCAAAGATAGAGATGTCACTGCAGCCCATGTTCTATGGTGCAAGGAGTATGAGGCTGCCTGCATCTGCTCTAAATGTCAGGGACTGTTTGATTTGAACATGTTTATTCCTGCAGTAGTCTTTCAGCAGTTCTTTTTGGGGGGATTTTTCTTTTCAGACTCTAGCCATTCTTTTATTTATTTATATTTTTAGAAACATTACAAGGAATAAGGCACAGAGCACTGGTAGACAGAGAAGGTGTTGGGTGGATATGCAGAAGGAGTGTGCGAAAAGCTAAGTATATCCTTACTGCTTTCACAGCAATTAAGGCGGTAAGTAGAACCAATGTTCTGCTAATTTTATATACAATTACCACAAAAAGTAAGGACATTTATTGTCACGATCCTGGGTCGTGTGACCCATTGTTTGAGTTGCCTCATATTTTTATGGCTTATGGTTTATGTTTAAGTTCAGCTCATTCTATTTCGCCAAGGTTGCCGTGTTAGTTCAATGATTTTTAGATCCCCTTTGCGTCATCACCCCTTGTGTTTAAGTCTCTCTTGCCCTTCATGTGTTTCTGTGATGTCTGTCTCATCTCCAGTTCCCTTTTTACTCTCTGTGCATTTATAGTGTACGTGTTCCTCATCACTTCGCCATGTTAAGTCAGCATGTCTTAGTCTGTTATGTGTGTCATGTCTGCACGTGCTATGTCATCAAGCTTGTTTTGTCATGTTTGTGTCCCGTTAGGTTTCCTGTTTTATTTTGAAGAGGTCTGGTGTTCCATGCTCAGTGTGTTTAGTTTCACTTCCCCTATGGCGTCATTGTGTCATTCAATTAGGTGTTTCCACTTCCCCTGATCACCTCATGTGAGTATTTAGTCTCTGTGTTTTCACTCAATCCCTCGTCCGTTCGTCCTGCTTTGCTACCATGTCATGCCAAGTTTCCAGGTTTATCAGTTCATGCCAAGTCTTCATGTTTCAGGTTTCTCATGTCAGATTTCTATTTTTATGTTCACGTTCCAGGGTTTTTTATGTTTAAACTTGGTTCTCCCAATTACGGTTATTGTTTGGTTTCACCTTCATCTTTGTTCTTGTACTGTTTTATCAGCCTCCAATAAATGGCTCACCCTTTGTTAAAACCAAGTTTAGTTTTGAGTGTCTGCACTTGGGTCCACCTCCTCACCTCACACAGTCTGCTTCAGCCAGACTATGACATATATGTTTGGTTGAAACAATGCTTCTCGGTAATAGAATGGGAAAGCCTGTTTATTTCACCTTAAATTATCCCATATTTATAAGGAAAATGCATTTCTGGGTTGAGCAGCAGAGTTGGGAATGTTGGTTGTCCCGATGAAAAAAAACTCGTCCAATCTTGAAAAAAGCTTTTTCTGCTGTTGATCATACTATCATAGTATCGTTGATTGGATTAGATTATTGAAGTCTGAAGATACAAAGCATATTGGCATCTTAACCACTTACTCAATTAATAAACAAAGGTGCCTCGGAAACATCTGGAAGAACTATACACATCCATAAAAGCCTGGCACCTCCTCCTCACCAGCTTGGTCACACACTGCTGTGGAATGGCATCCCATTCTTCAACAAGCATTTGTTGTAAGTGAGCCAGTGTGGTTGTGTTGTTCACTCTGGCAGGAACAGTTCGCCCAAGCTGATTCCAAAGTTTTCAATGGGGTTGCAGTTAGGGCTGCAGGCAGGCCATTCAATCCTCTCCATTCCTAAATGTTGAGTTCAGTCCCAGACTGTGAAGATATGGGACTGCCACTGGTTGCAGAATTGCATCTTGATAGATGCCGTCCCACACAATCACACTGTTTTCACCAAAAGCTGTTAACTTATTGGTGCAGCAATCAGCACAGCATGCTCTGTGTCCTCTCTACACTTTGACCCTATGATCCAGTTGTGGTAGGTAGAATCGGGACTCATTGCTGAACTTAATATTCCTCCACATTTTCAAGTTGTTGTGCATATGTTGCTGACACTAGCACAACAGGGCTCGATGGCAGGCATCCTGGGAGCCCTATGAGACCAGAGATTTGCTGGAAATGCATAGGAGAACATTACAGTAGTGAATGGACCAATTACAGTCATTCAATCAAGTCATGTGGGTTTATTGTTACGACGTACCTACGGCACAGATGCAGGGTGTACCATCCTTCTCACCCTATGACCTCTAGAATGAGATCTTAACATTTTCTTGTCATTTTTTTCTTTAAAAATGTATTCTGTAAATTCCTCAAAATCATCCACCCTCGAGCGCCCAAATAATAATTTGGTTGCAAGTGTGTCTCTCCCACTCATTCATACTGATATAAGCATCCTTGTTATAATAGGGGATATTATAGGACTGGATTATGAAGTGATTTGTTTAACGCAGCACTGCAGCAAAAATAAATCTCCACTCATCACTCATTAACACTGACAGATCATTGTTGCAGCAGCGAACAAACGTGTCCCTCAGTGCCACAGCATGAAAGATGAGCCTTTGGCTTTGAACTTGAACTGTACTTGCCCCTTTTCTGGTCTCTCAGAACCTCATTTGAGAATACTGCTAAATTGCAAAGGCTTTTTATCGAATTTAATTTGATGGATTTGAAGTGTGTTTGAGCAAGTCTGAGGGGGTATGTGACCTTGTTCACTGTGGGCATACATCAGCTCAATCTCTCACACTGGAGCATTATGTGTGTGGTTATTGATTTGTAAAATAATTTCCCATATGCTTTATTGATATGTTGAAGTGCGTGTGAAGTGGACATGATGCCAAGCTCTCCTTCGCTGTGCTGAGATGTGTGTAAATAATAGGCGCATTTTTGGACCTGGAGGAACTTTTCTCATAATTCTGCTGAAAATGGTGCGAATTATTTGAGGAGGTATCTGCAGGGCCTGGGGACAGATTCGTAGAGCTTCTGATTTCAGGGTCTGTATTAGCTTCTACTTCAGCGTAGTTTTGCTCCCAGCACAAGAATGAACGTGAATGAGCACAAGCAACTGTCATTTTAGAAAACCTACGTAAACATTTGTAAAGCATTAATCATGTAAACAACAGCCTCTACTAAAGAAGAGAAATGTATAAAATGTAATTGTATGCTAGACCTATTAACTGCTTGTTCCACATTTGGTAGCAAAAACGGTGATCAAGTGGTCTTTCACATCACTGTGGAAGAATTTTAGTCTACTTTTCTTTGCAGAATTGTTTTGATTCAGTGACATGAAACTGTTACAAGTCATGCAAATGCACCTCACTTTGATAAGGCCACTCCAAAATTGCCATTCCGAGATGGATTTGCTGATTTCTGATCATTGTCCTGCTGCATAACCTAAGTACGCTTGATGTTCTGGGCACCGGCTGATGGCTCGACCTTCTCCTTCAGGATTTTCTTGATGTAGCAAAATTCACGGTTCCACAAATTGGGGCAAGTCATCCAGAAGTAGAATGACTGAAATAGCAAACCAGCCCCAGACCATCACACTACCACTACCATGTTTGACTGTTGCTCTGATGTTCTTTTTATGAAATACTGTGTTAGTTTTATGCCTGATGCCTGATCAGTCCACAGAATATTTTTCCAAAAGTCAGCATTTTTTATGTTTTTTTACAAATGTGAGACAAGCCTTTGTGTTCTTTTCGGTCAGCAATGTTTTTTGCCTTGAAACTCGTGTCGTGGATGCCATTTATGGTCATCTTGAATCATGAACTCTGTCCTTAACTGAGGCAAGTGAGGCCTGCAGTTCTTTAGATACGGTCCTGGGATCTTTTATGACCTTCTTGTTAAGTAATAGATGAGGTAGCGTTGGTAGGTTTGGTTGGACACTCCTGAGAAGGTTTACCAATTCCAATTTTTCTCCATTTGTGGATTATAATCCCACCATAGCTCGGTGGACTTCCAAAGCCTTAGAAATGGCTTTCCAGACCGATCGATGTCAATGACTTCATTTCTCAGCTGTTTTTGAGTTTCTTTAGATTGTGGAGTAATGTGTTGGTTCTTGAGATTTTAACCTACTTCACTTTATCGTACAGGTTATTTTTAAATGTTTCCTTGATTAAACAGGTCTGGCAGTGATCAGGCCTGGATGTGGCCAGTGAACATGAACTGAGCTTTCCAAAAAATATGGTTAATCACATCTGATCCACGATTTAACAATGGAGGAGGGCAGCTACTTTTTCACAGAGATCAGTTAGGTTTAGATAGCTTTCTGAGAATGCACTCCTCACTTTGTATTTACTCAGGTATTTTTCCCCTTATGTTAAAAGTTATTTCATGATCTGAACCATGTAAGTGTTTGTTAAGACTTTGTTGTCGCAGTACAATTTCCAGTGTGTGTGTGGCCCAAATCAGCATAGGAGCAAGAAAGGATTGCACATCAGCAGTAATGGCAATCAACTATATGGATTATCTCTTTTTGAACTCCTCTTGTAAAGAGATAAGCTATGATCTATGACTGTCTTCTTTTGTGAAAGTAACCTGCTTTGTGTTTTTGTTTTTGTGTTTCAGCACTGAGTTTAGGAACAAACAACAATGACCTTCTCTGTTTGAATGAAATGAATGCCAAAGTACAATCATCCCAAAGCACAGATGAAATGTCAGTTGCAAGACGCAGGGTGACCGATCAGTGTTTCTCGGGAAGATGTCTCTCCCTCTGAAGTAAATCATCTGGACTAGTAGAATTTTCCTTGATCAGTTCAAACTGTGACAAGACTCACCAGGTGATCTCAGCTTCTTTAATCTGTCTAATGCAGTCCACAAGGCTTTGCTTTCATCAGACGTACTGTGTTTTATCCCCACACACCTACTCTTGTTCCCAAAAATTATCATACTGGGATGCTCAGCAGGTGGGCGAATTGATGGCTGGTTACAGAATCTCAGGTGAATGAAAAGTTACAGCAGTCTTATCATCATGAAACCCGTGAAAAGGGGAGGTCTGAATAGTTTTCTGGTTTTAGTGGTCCTTGAACTTTGGCTTTGGTTTTTCCTTCTCCTTATAAATGTCACTTATTGTCCAGATTCTTAGATGACAAATATTAATAGGTGACATTATACCAACATTCAAAATACAAGTCGCTTTGACATAAAAGAACTTGTATATTTGCTTAGAACAAAAGTTCAGTACAAAAAAAGACTTAGAGTAGAGCAGCATCATTACATTACATCATTACATCATCCATTACATTGGATGTTTAGGTTGAGCAATGTGAACAAACAATGAGGTGAGCTGCCTGCCTAAAAATTCACAACAACCAGGTTTTTTCCTGTTAGTTATTCCAAAATGGCAATAGCAGCATTCAGTTGTGAAAGTGTCATGGTCCCGGCAAGATAGGTTTGTTTTCCTTCTTTTTTCTCTTTCTTTCTCCTCTCAGGTGGAGCAGTAGGCTGGCGCTTTAGATTTGCTCATCTGCAGGCGGGCCCTCCAGTTTTCACAGGCTCTTGTCATCGACTCATCAAACCAGTATTTAAAGAGCCGATTGAGCCTCCACAATCTGCCAGATTGTTGCCTCCTCAGTGGTAGTAATTAGGCTACCAATGTTTCCCCCTCTGTTCTTGCCTTCGGAATTTTCTAACTCCACTTTCTTGTGTGTCTCATAGTAATCATTTGGTGTGGGGAAATTCAAGTTGACTCCTGCAAATCCAACTCAACTGTATCCTGGAGCCAGTCTACTTCTACTCAAAAGAGAAACACTTACCAATTGCTCACCTCCACCTCCCCTTAGCACCTCTGGCCTGCCTGCTTGCCTCCCTGCAGCCTGCCATAACAAAGTAAACAAGTAAGCAATCAAACCAGGACTTAAAACAACCTCAACCAATCACAGTTATCTTTACTTCTGCCAAATCTACCCACACATACACTTCTGTGGCAAAATTCAGCCTACCTGTTTACTCACCTGTTCAGAAGTGCTCAATCTGTGACTCTGAAGTTCTTAGTAAATATGGACATAAGCGCAGGACTCAGACCAGAAACAGTTCAGCAGTTTATTTACAGACATTATAACAGAGAGAGGCTCAGAAGTCACGACATGATGCTCCCACATGGCTTGGCCTCCACAGAGTCCACACATTAATACACGGAGAATCTTTGGGATGTCTTTGGGAAGTACTGGAGAGGACTTTAGTGACACTCCCAGAATAAAAACTGGATGGAAATAATTATGACATTGCATGAATAGTGAATGCATGCCATCATCAAAGTTAAATATAGCTTTAAATTTTACTGTGTGACATGTACAATAATATGTGATTGATATTTAACAACCATAACTGGTCAGTCTGTGACAAATTTGAACAGTTTTGAATGGTGGAAATAATCTCAACATATATTTTTCTTGTCTATAATGAACATTTTACAAAAACATACATAACAGTTAAAAGTATTAGTAAATATTTGCCTGTGGTATAAGAAAGCAGAATGTGGTGGAAATGGTTGTGTAAAAATACTTCAAGTTTGTATTTAGCTACAGCGCAAATGCACCATTTGTCACGGTCTGGCTGGGGCAGGCCGTATGTGTTGCAGAGGAGGACTCAAGCGCAGACCGAAACGTGGTGTGGATTAACAAAACAAGCCGTTTAATGAGACTAGTAATGAGGGTACAAAATAATAGGGCATCGTTGAAAACTAAACAATAACCTAAACTGGGTGAACTAATAACAAAACATGAAAAACCTTAACTGTCATGAATCGCTGTGCGGCAGGCAGGAGAAGGACCCAGGATGCAGACTCACAGACACGGGGATAAACTTAAAGAACACAGCTTTAATGCTGGCACGGCAGAATACAGGAAATACAGAACTAACTGGGAAAAAGTAAACTAACATTCGCAGGAAGGCACAGGAAGATCCACACAACATGAGGGACGACGTCACGCTGAACAGACGGAGACGCAGACAGAAATACACAGAGGGTTAACGAGGAAAGTGGGAACACACGGGGAACACAGGTGACACTGATAATCATAACGAGACAGGGTGGGATGAACTGAACATGACATGTACGGGCGTGAGAGTCACAAAGTAAACAGGAAGTGCACAGAGGTTCAGACAGGAGGAGAGAGAGCACGGGGAAAAACACAGACATAACGGGCTGGGAAAACATGAAACAACCACAAAGGGAGACGAGGGCTCATAAATACATAGAGGGCACACAGGGGGAAGAGAGAGCACGGGGAGAACTTAGACATAATGGGCAGGGGAAACATGGAATAAAACATAAGGAGAGACGAGGGCTCACAGATACACAGAGGGGCACACAGGGGGTAAAAGCCATGAAGGGAAAACACTTAGGGAACAACACAACAGGGCAACTCAGAAAACATGGCCTAAGCAAGGAACAAAATACAAACATACAAGAAAACTAAGAACACTGGGCCAACATGGCCCAGGACCATGACATTAACCATAGTGAACTGACATGGGTACCTGGAGATGAGACATGGATGAGCAGACGACCTGACAAAGAATGGCTGAGAGCACACAGACTAAATGGACACAGGAGGATAATGAGGGAAGTGGCAACACATGGGGAACCAGCTGACACACATGAACATAACGACATGACAATGGGAGAGTAAAACTGAACACGATGAACACAGACACACCAGACCTCTTCACAATAAGACAGGAAACAGTGAGATATAAACATGACAACCTGGACTGACAACATACGCCACAGACATAAAATACATGAAAGCAGGGGAGACTTAACATAGTGGAAACACGAGGGGAAAATAACTAGTAACACCTAGGCATGATAATGATAAACTTAGGAAACCTGAAGGCTACATAAACTAAACACAAAACGCTGGGTCAGCAGACCCAGGATCATGACAGAGCCCCCCCTTCAGGGGGCCGGCCCGGGGGCCGACGGCATAGCAGGTCATAGTTCGAAGGTTCAGGGGGCCGACCCCGATGGTAACGATGTCCAGCTAACGGCCCGGAAAGCGGCCGGCGATTCCAAGGGGCAAAACGCGGCTTGGGCGGCGGCAACACAGCCGCAGGACCAGGCGAGGCCGACACAGAAGCAGTGGCTGAAGCTTGACCAGGCGACGGCGAAGCAGGAGCTGAGGCCGAGGCTGGACCAGACAAGGCAGAAGCAGAAGCCGGACCAGGCGAAGACGAAGGCTCTGATGAAGCCGGACCAGGCGAAGACGAAGGCTCTGATGAAGCCGCACCAGGCGAAGACGAAGGCTCTGATGAAGCCGCACCAGACGAGGACGAAGACTCGGAGGCTGCACCAGACGAGGACGAAGACTCGGAGGCTGCAGCAGACGAGGACGAAGACTCGGAGGCTGCAGCAGACGAAGCACAGGCTGGAGCTGCAGCAGACGAAGCACAGGCTGGAGCTGCAGCAGACGAAGCACAGGCTGGAGCTGGACCAGGCGAAGCACAGGCTGGAGCTGGACCAGGCGAAGCACAGGCTGAAGCTGGACCAGGCGAAACAGAAGCAGAATCTGAAGGCGGCTGAACGGGCTCCTCGGGCCCTCCAGCTGACGTGGCTTGAGGCTGGACGGGCTCCTCGGGCCCTCCAGCTGACGTGGCTTGAGGCTGGACGGGCTCCTCGGGCCCTCCAGCTGACGTGGCTTGAGGCTGGACGGGCTCCTCGGGCCCTCCAGCTGACGTGGCTTGAGGCTGGTGCGGTTCTCCTGAACCCCCAGCTGACGTGGCATGAGGCTGGTGCGGTTCTCCTGAACCCCCAGCTGACGTGGCATGAGGCTGGTGCGGTTCTCCTGAACCCCCAGCTGACGTGGCATGAGGCTGGACGGGCTCCTCGGGCCCTCCAGCTGACGAGGCATGAGGCTGGACGGGCTCCTCGGGCCCTCCAGCAGAAGCAGTGGCAGGACCAGTAGGTGCCGAGACTACTGGCTGAACAAAAGGCTGAGCAGGTGATTGAGCAAATAACTGAGCTGGCTGAGCTGCACAGTGGGCTAAGGGCTGAGCTAACGGAAGCACAGGAAAGTGAACTATGGACCGGGCTGCTAACAGAGCTAACGACTGGGCTAACGACTGAAAGGCATGCAGTAGCAATGGCGGCGTGGATTGCAGACCGAATTCTCCTGAGCCCTCAGTAGAGACAGGGACGGGTGCAGGAGCATGCCGGACACTAGCCACTCCCACCCGAGGAGTAGGTACGGGTGCGGAGACGGGCTGTATCCTGGCTGCCCTCACCCTGGGGACCGGAACAGGTACCGGCAACGGCTGGGCAACTGCCCTTCCCACCCGAGGACCAGGTACGGGTGCAGAAAGGGTCAGAGCCTCAGCTGGCCTGGAAACCAGAGCGGGAGCCAACTGGGCCTCAGTCTCCCCCACCCGAGGAACAGACACGGGTGCAGAGGTACGCTGGGCCCGAGCTGCCCCGGGAGGAGAAACACGAGCAGGAACGGGAGTAGGCTCAGGGTCAACATATACAGGTTCGACAAACACGGATCTATCAAAAATAAACCCGCTGTCCACTTCATGTTTAGCAGTCTTAGCCTTAGCAGTCTTAGTTTTAACGGTTTTCAAAATCCTTGAGTTAACAGTTGCAGAGCGGGTTGACTCGGGGATGACTGAACCGGACCTGACAGAACCTGAACAGACGGAAGTGGAACTGAGTGTGTTTGTCCTGGTAACGTAATTAACAGTCTGTCCTTTAACCCTATGTGCAGGCTTAGGCGAGCGGGAATTGCTTTTCATCCCTCCCTGTGTAGAGGGAGTAAAACAAAACGGATCCTCCCAGTCCACGTAGTCATCCATAAGGGAAATTCCCCATGGATCGGAAGTGAGCCGATTGTTTTTAATGTCAGACGGGACGTGAGAATAAAAGTCATTTTCACTCACCACCGTGAGCTCGGCATTGTCCAGTTTGTGGCGACGGGCGCGCCGCTTCCTTCGAGCGGAGGAAGCCGGCGGAGCGAGCGACTGAGCCCCTGGTGCACAGAACGGAGACACCGAGGCTGGAGCGTGAGCGCCTGAAGCCACACGGAGGACTCCCACCTGAAGCGAGCGAGGCTTAGATGCAGGCAGCGCAACAGGCGGGGACTTTCGGCAGCTCTTGGGACCTCCGAGAGCTAGCCGAGTCCCGTGGAAAATGCGCTCGTAGTCGGGGGTACGCCACGGCTTCCAGCGGAGCTCCTCCTCCAGCTGGGCGAAGGCTGCCTCCCGACGCTCGTAAAGCTCGCGGTCTGCTGAGTCCATAGTGGTCAGGTCGTACTGTCACGGTCTGGCTGGGGCAGGCCGTATGTGTTGCAGAGGAGGACTCAAGCGCAGACCGAAACGTGGTGTGGATTAACAAAACAAGCCGTTTAATGAGACTAGTAATGAGGGTACAAAATAATAGGGCATCGTTGAAAACTAAACAATAACCTAAACTGGGTGAACTAATAACAAAACATGAAAAACCTTAACCATAGTGAACTGACATGGGTACCTGGAGATGAGACATGGATGAGCAGACGACCTGACAAAGAATGGCTGAGAGCACACAGACTAAACGGACACAGGAGGATAATGAGGGAAGTGGCAACACATGGGGAACCAGCTGACACACATGAACATAACGACGTGACAATGGGAGAGTAAAACTGAACACGATGAACACAGACACACCAGACCTCTTCACAATAAGACAGGAAACAGTGAGATATAAACATGACAACCTGGACTGACAACATACGCCACAGACATAAAATACATGAAAGCAGGGGAGACTTAACATAGTGGAAACACGAGGGGAAAATAACTAGTAACACCTAGGCATGATAATGATAAACTTAGGAAACCTGAAGGCTACATAAACTAAACACAAAACGCTGGGTCAGCAGACCCAGGATCATGACACCATTGCTATAACAAGCACATCAAAACAGCTTAACTTATTCATAGCTATTGTCACCAGTTTAACTTCTAAATGTTTTACACATCCTGAACATTATCGGAATATTCATGAACTAAATTTAGGTCCTTACCTGCTTGTGAATTGATAATCAATAATCAATTTGTGGGTCCACTAAAGTCACATAATTCAAACATAATTCATCCAGCATCATTACTAAGACTGCTAGAAATGTAAACCAGTGATGATCTGCTAGTACAACTACAACAAAGAGCTAATGGAAATTGCAAACTGGCCAAATAATGACAAGCTGATGGGAACGGAGCATATCACTAATCTTATAACTTGCCATAGTGTATTGAGCTTCTGTAATGGAAAAGCTTCATTTAAACCAGCTATCACATAAGACATGGTCCATAGTCGTGTCTTCCTCTGAAAGAGAAACACATTATTTCCTCCAGAGTATACAAACTTAGTTTGACAGAGTAATACTGGGAAGAAATTGTCTGAATGGTTGACTAACGCATTACAGCTGCAGGAAAAGAAGCCTGTTCCATAGTTGTACCCTGCTGCCATTAAACTATGTAAATTCCCATCTTAGCATGTAATTGTTTAACTAAGACTGATGTCTAAATTTACCTGGCAGCAGCACAAAGCGCTCTCCCAAATTGAGGCTCTCTCGCTTGTCCATGTCAAACCCGTTTCTAAAAACAACAACAACAACAAACAAACCAAGCTTAAAGGTGGCATCTGGCCACAGAGAGTGTTTGGCAGTGTTTTTGCGAGGTGGTGACTTTAATGAAGATGCATCGCGCCTGCTTCAGGTTTATCTCCTATCGTATGGCCCAGCAGATGCTAATGTAGTGTACAAACTCCACGGCAGAAGCCCCTCGTTGCTAAACACCACTGCATCCTCATCAAGGCTAATACACCGTAGATCCAAGCAGCACGTCTGTTAGTAACCTCTCCCTGGGAGTTCACTGTAGACGGAGGATTACAGCCAAGGAAGAGTGTATGTGTGTCCATGTGTGTGCAGTCTTATCTGATAGGGCTTGGGCAGCAGATGGTTATTTTTTTAGTAATTATTTTAGCACTTCAGTCAGCGTGTTATGCTTAGTGTTCTTCAGAATTCATGTATACTAAATTCAGACTGTGAAAGCAGACAGGAATGTTCGCCAGGAGTATATTGATGTTATATTGGTAGACAGACATGCTGTCTACAAGAAAACATCAATCAAATATGATCTCCTGACTTCCTAATACTCAGCAATTGCACTGCATTTATGGAGTACATCCAGGAGAATTAAGCAATGATTTGGGCAACAGAAGTGTGGAAAAGCAACTCACCTTGTATTTTCATTTTCACATGAAAAAGTCAAAAAATAAAAGTTAAATGCACCACTGGATTTGACTGTCTTTTTGCCTTCAGAACTGCTTTTAGGTTTTCAGGCACAGATTCAACAAGGTGCTGAAACATTCTCAGATTTTGATTTGTACTGCTGCACATGCATGATGTTGAATTCACCACATCTATCAATGTAACAACCCTGAAGGTGCTCTTTTGGTTTGATATCTGGTGACTGTGGAGGCCGTTTGAGTACAGTGCACTTATTGTCCTGTTCAAGCTTTGTGGCATGGCGTGTTATCCTGGATTATATGCAGGTCATAAAGGGGTGAGTGTGATCAGCAATAATATTCAGTTAGTCCCCTGTACCATTATACCACCATGTCTAAAGTCTGAGCTGGTAATAGAAGGCTTTCATACCAAATTCTGACCCAACAATTTGAAATTTAGCATTAAATTGAGACTCAGCTGACCAGGCAACATTTTAACAATCTTCTATTGTCCAATTTTGGTGAACACATGAATTGTAGCCTCAGTTTCCTGCGTTTAGCTCCTAGCTGATGTAACAAGTGGTTATTTGATGATTATTTGATGGCCAGCTTGAAGCAGACTGGCCATTCTTCTTGTCTGTCCTCAGACAGCAGTATTTTCTCCCAGAGAACTGCTCCTCACTGGAAATTTTCTCTTTTTCTCTTACAGCGCTAGAGATGGTTGTTCTCATGTGTATCTAAATAATAATACTAAATAATACAATAATGCTGGCATGTTAATAAATAGCTATGTTTTCCTCTTCTTCTTCCTGTATAACATTTGCAATGATGCAAAGGCAAAAAAAAAAGAAAAACTGTAATAACGATTTCAAACTCCACTTCAGCTGCCAGTGGTGGGAGTACAGGGGCTGGCTTTTACCTCACGGGTAACTGCATTTTGACATGACTTTTTGTATGTTCAGCCAGTTTTGTGTTGCACAGACACAACCTAACAATTTTCCCTCTATTAAATTCTCACAGCGCCGCAGTACGACATGCTTCAGCTGTATCAGACGGGAGCGGGTGGCACCACTCCTTGTAGGATAACATGCATTAAGCCCATGGCCTGTGTTCAAGTCATCTTTGAGTCAGTCAGCAGTCCACGGATATTCCAACATGTCTGCTGGAGCTCCTAGACCCTCAAAAGCCTGATTGTATCCCACGCCTGATTTCAGTGCTAATTCAAGCCTCACACCCAATATCATTTGGCAGTAATGTGAAGGTAAAGCAGTGGCAATCTCAAAGGCATCCTTCAGTCCCCACTTCCATATGCTCTTTGAGCCAATTTATATTTAGTGTTCTCTTTAACCTCTGTGTTATCTGGAATTCACAGGCATGAAGGACAGAGGATGAAACGAAATGTTTATTGAGTTGTAAATATTGTAAATGGAATCATGATATGGCGCCCCCTCCTCACTTGGCTTTCCAATTATGGAAGGGTAATAAGACTCCTTTGTCAGGTCAAATCCAGCATGTCTAGTTCTGTGATTGCTCCAGAGGTAAGTAAAAAAAAACTGGCATAAGCGCTATGCTCAGGAGACACGCTGTTTCTGGGAGAGACTGTCCATCATCGGGTACCCGGAGCAAACACGCAAAGACGTTCTTGTTGACAAAATATGCTTGTTGCCGTTAAAACAGGTCGTTAAGTCTTTATTAGACATTTCCTTGTGACGTCCTCATTTGTCTCACTGGTCATTATGGTTTAATTCAGCCTCTGTGTAATTGCTTTCCATGCTGTTAAATGTGGTTAATATTTACAGTAAGGCTGTGTTTTGCTCACACTTGAGTACCTTTATGGCACCATGAGAATGCACCCAAACACCGTATCACACCCTGGATGTGTTCAATTATTGACGAAGAGACATGCGAGCTAGCTCCTGCACGATGTTCACATGCTGACTGACAGACTGCTCCAATGCTTTGTTTCAGTCTGCGTATTGATGTGGGAACAATTGCACAAGCAGACATTTATGAGTATAAGAGTGAGTTAGTCAGCACATAATAAGCTGGTGTGTGGAGGTGAATGAAGCACATCTGCTGCAACAAAACACTTAAATTAAAGGAAACAACCGCATCATTTTGGAAATGATTATAAAGGAAAATAAGGAATACAGCTGCCTCATGTTTGGACCCATTGCATTTTTACTACAATGCAATTAACTTTCCTTAAACCATCTCAGTAGAAAAGCAAATCCATTTTGATCGAGCAAGACATAACTAACATGCAACAATTTGTCTCTGATTGTTTGCAACACAATAAATTAAGCCATCTTTGCTAACTAAATGAAGTCTTGGTCCTTTTATGCTGCTTAACAGAAACTCCCGAAGTGTGGGTGAGACAAGAATTAAGCAGCTACTGAGATCTGTTTTAAGCATCGGGTTAGCTATGCTGCGTAGTTTGAGCGAGGAGAAAAAAGAGCCTGATTTAGGAATCACAATTCTTATCCCTCAAGATTATGATTCAATTATCAAGTCCAAATATCAGGTATGATAATTGATTATGTAAACATTTTCTTGCTGAACATAAGTGCTATGACACTCATATAGAGATGATTTAGTCAGTTTATTTTACTACCATGTAGTATTTCAACCAACCAGCTCTGTTCAAAGTCACTGTTTGACTCTTCCAGAATCACAAATAAATCTATTTTAATTTTAGCACCAGCATCAGCCTGTGTGAACACCTCAGCCGTGTGTTAACATTTTGTCAGCTGGGTTTCAGCTCTCTGAATAATCTTTTTCTAAGCTAGTCAGATAAAAATTTAATGCAAATATGCTTCTAATTGCAATCCAAAATGCAAATGTTTAGCAGACGCAATACTATGAAAATCAGCTTGTTTTTAGCTCATACAGCTGATGAGCTCATGCTATTGCAGGCGTTGTCACAATATAATGAAACATAAGCCTAATAGGTCACTATCCATATTCTGGTCAAGGTCAAGGTTACATTTCTAGCAAAATAGGTTATAGTTATTATTTTACATGCTCTTTTCCATTTTCCCAAGAATTGCTATTGCATCTCAGGCATAAGCTTCTTGTACTACTACTCCTTAACTCAGACTATCATAGTTTGAAGCTGGGAGCTGACCCAAACACAAGACTGAAAAACAGACCCTTAATTAGGTAGTGCAGAAAAGTCCAAAACACCAAAGCGAAAGACAAAATCCATAAACATAATCAGGAGCACACAAGGACAGGCAACACAAACACCCTGACAAATATTAAAGGAAGGCAGGGCTTCAATACTCACACTGAGGCAATCAATGGAAGGGGACACAGGAGGGTAACGAGACACGGTTGAAACAAATTAAAGCAGCAACTAGGCCAGAAATAAAACTAAGAGCAAAACACACGAGAGAGGAACAAGCAAAATAAAACAGGAAGATTCTCAGCAGGGGAACGGTAAAAAGAGCTGAGAGCTTAACAAGAAGATACACGAGAACCTACACTAAATACTAAAACATGAATGAACACAGCATGAACAGAATAGCAATTCTAATACAAATAAATCAGGAAATGAGTAAATCCACAATGATATTCAAAAGTAAAGCTGGAGGAAAATAAAGACAAATGCAGCTAAAGAGTAGCCAAAAAAACCAGGGAGAAAAACGCCAAAACAGACAACAGAGTCGATGGACCACCACACAAACACTTTCACTGGGAGATGAACAAGAATTATTTGTCCTGGATACGAGTGGGTCTGAGCCTCCTCGACGTCTCAGTGGAGTTTTTGTTGGCTTATGCAGCGCAGCCAACCAAAACGTATCACTTTGTTTTTGTACTTCATACATTACAATAACCTGGGAGCTGTCATTTATCCCGAGCCAGATGAGCTACTGTGTAACGCTCTGGTTACATAGTCACCCCATCAAAATCCCCACATGTTAAGGAAAAAATAAATTCTTATTTATACACCTACTACAGTTCAGCAAAGTCTGCCCCATACCTGTTCACTCAGCCACAAATCCTCAACCTCAGAGGGGCTGGACAAGCAAAGATTTGACCAGGTGGTGGTGGCAGCAGATAAAAAGCTAGGGGATGACCAAAATAAAGTGCTGTTCAAGTTTTAATGGCAGTTCCTCAAAAAGCTTTTGAGATTCAGCCTGAACAAAAGCACAAAAGCCTCTCACTCAGTCACACTTCAAGAGCTGTTTTTGCCTTTTAATAATGTCCCACACAGTTAATGTTGTGTCTGCTAAAACTCTCGCACTTCTAATTTCTGCAGGTGGATGATTGAAGCCTGCAGACAAAAAGACGTGTCCACAGAAAGTGTGTGTGTATGTATTGATGGCTTATAAGTGTGCCTAATGGAAGCTTAATTACCAGCCACAGTTGCAAGGCTGGTATTGTTTCATGCTTTTGAATCTCTCTGTATGGATGTGTGCGTATGTTTCAGCATGGCAACTGCAGTTTTGATTAACCTGGTTCAGCAGGTTTTCATATGCCTTTTTTGTTTATCGTGCCACAGTTAAGAAAGTGTCCATAGACAGACAAAGTGATGAGACGGAGATCCTTTTGCTTATCCTGAGACAGCCAGAAGAACCAGTGGCTGGATTCTTCAGTGTAATGATGGCAGCAGTAAGAAAGACATGTTTGGGGATCTCCGGAGATGGTGACAGAAAGCAATAATAGGAATTAAGACATCTGTGGGTAAAGATGAGCAGACTGCTTATTGAATGATATAGAATATGTTGTTCTGCAAGACAGCTTGCAAGTGCAGCTGCCTAGGAGCGCAGATTTAATGCAAATATACAGTTTTACATTGTGTATTATGTTGTGTAATACAGAACGTAAAACTGTCTTGCTATCAAACATGGCAAACGTTGTTTATGCGTGTTGTAGCAGTTTTCAAGGAAAGCCTCTGGCTTTCTGCTTATGAAACAACCTCTGCTCACCCACACTGCCACTATAATACAACGAAATGGCATTCAAAGAATACAAACCCTACTAACGTCATAGAAATATTTTAGTGTCACGGAGAATCAGTTCATTCTGAGTTATATACTCACTGGGGTGTTAATAATGAGCAATGATTTAAATGAGATTCTGTGGAATAACGGCTGAGAGTCGGGTTAATACATGGATGTGACTTCAGTGCCCCAGTTGCAACTGATTTGAGGCTGATTCTAAAACATGAAATAGTAAATTCACTGCATAAACAGTAGCTGCAGACTGCTGTCTATCAAGATGAATCAAACATGTTTTGTTAGAGAAAAATTATCATTTTGGCCTATTTTCAAAATTTGGTCCTGCTTTCTTGTTTGTTGTCTGTGTCCGTGTTTACTTGAAGTTATCACCTTATAAGAGACTATGTTAGATTGTTCTGTAGATCTGTTAGAATGGCAGAAACTGCAGGAAAATCAGGGTAGGCACTGACTTGAACTGTCCTTTTTCACTTACATGTGTGAGTCATTCTAAATACTGGACCCACTATAATGGTTACCTCTTAGGTCAATTACGGGCTAATTCTGCATCATCGTGGAATATTTCTGTTTACACTTGTTTGCAATTTGCAAAAACAAATACAATGAGACAGAGAAAGAAAGGAAGACTAAGTACATAATGGGAAGGGGAGCTGAACACAGGTGACACTTGTTAAAGCAGAGCAGTAATCACACTGGTGGAAAACACACAAGGGCAGGAAGCAGAGGAGAGGGATGTATTAAATTAAAATAGAACAGAAAACAATGCAAAAAAAACGAGTGTGACCTTTGACATGGGCCAAGTCCTCACAACTGCTGCATTATGCATGAAGTTAATTAGCTGGTAATGTCAAATGAAAAGTCCAGCTGTGTAAAATATGGATGTAGTCAAAGTGACATCACCCATTTGTTAGTGAAGTCATCACCAGAAGAGCGAGCGGTGGCTCTAAATGAGAAACTGGAGACAGACCGCCTTCATACTGTCAAAATCTGTCAATTACAATTTAGTTCTGGCCTAAAGAATGCCGTGCTTTATCATCTAGTCTGAAACTTGTGATCGAGGCTATAAACTCATCAGGAAAATGCTGACTGAGGTCATAAATTCTGTGAGAAGATGGGTAATTTTCTCACAGATGTCTATCCGCCTGTTAAGTGAAGCTGTACTAAGTCTATTCATGAGCCCAAGTGTCTACTGCACTGATTGAGGATGTCGTCTTTTGCGTTGTAGTGGTTTATGGTTTATTTTTTTTCCTTTTTAATTCAACAGAAACAAACGCTCCCAAAAACAATATGCGACTTTTCTCAAACCTGTCAGGCTTTATATTAACACTATTTTTGCGTAGCGAGCATACACTATGTGCTCGGGGTGTCATGGACGACTAATATTTGAATGCTTCCGAAAAGAATCACCCTCAGGCACACTTAGATTTCAGGATGGATATTTAGCTTAGGATCAGAACCTTTTCAAACCATGCAACCATGCAGAAACATTTTAATGACTAATCTCTTGTTGTGGGTGGGCTCAGACATGTTCTCTTGCTTAAAGTTTTGTCGATTTATCTGCATTTTCTTCCTGCAATAGGACAGTGTTTGTCTTTGCCGATCTGGGACTCTCAACATGAACTTTGAGAGATAACAGTTTAATCTTCCCTTTGAGTTTAACCATGATATTAAATTGTCTTAGTTATATCCAATAATTTGTGCTTTCAGAAAACTACTTCAGTGAGACTCCAAGCATGACATCCCGGTGCATTTCAGACCCAGCAACACGCTCAGACAGAAACTGGTTCACCCGAAAGACAAAACCCCAAAACACAGACTTAACAATGTGGTGTATGCTGTACAGTGCAGCGAGGAATGCTCAGACCTCTACATTGGAGAGACCAAACAGCCACTTCACAAGCGCATGGCACAACACAGAAGAGCCACCTCCACAGGACAAGACTCAGCAGTCCATCTGCATCTTAAGGATAAAGGACACTCTTTCGAGGATGCCAATGTTCACATTTTGGACAGAGAGGACAGATGGTTTGAAAGAGGAGTGAAAGAAGCCATCTATGTCCACTGTGAGCGACCATCTTTGAACAGAGGTAGGGGTTTACGACACCAACTCTCTGCCATCTATAATCCAGTTTTGAGATCCCTTCCCAGACGCCTTAACGCCCACTCACATCCTGGGCCATCTGACCTCAGGAATTCGCATGATAAGGTGGGGCCAGGTTTCACAATGAACACACCCGAAACTCTGGCTGATGGGGACCCACACCCAGTTTCACACCTTGGCTCAGGCGATTAGAGGATCATCAGGGGGTCCTTTTGTCCCTCCGTGGGGGGAAACTCCCACTAGGTTTATATCTGGGACTCTCCACCATTTGACCTTAGAACTGAAGAAGCTTCTCGGATGAGAGGTGAAACGTCTTCAAGCAACTTAAAGAAGTCCAGACGCTTTTCTTTGCAAGCTCCTTTGACTACGATGACCTGGATGACTGAGAACCTTCACAGACATACTTCAGTGAGAACATGGCATATCTTTAGATGGAAACTAGCTTGCTAATTTCCTCTTAACTTCCAACTCAGCTAAACCTTTTAAGTCCTCTTTTTCATGGATGTCTCAAAAGTTCGGCTGCACAATGATTCAAATTTGATCTGAATCAAATCAAGGTCACAATTCCCACAATTAAATAAACGTGATTAAGCAAAATGTGTCGTCCCCCAATATAATGCAAACAAAGTTTCAGAAAATTAAGGACTCTTTAAATCACTAGCTTGACCATGTGCTTAAAAAAATGTAAATCTAAGAACTGTACAAAACTCAACTCATTAAGAGTTCATCTCTTAGCTAAATGTGTGGAGAGTCCCAGATTTTAAGCCCTATGGCGTCCCCAAGAGCGTCATGGACCCCCTATTGATCCTCTATCTAATCACTCAAGCCAAGGTGTGAAAGCGGGTGTGGGTCACAATCAGCCAAGGTTCCGGGTGGACCCATTGTGCAGCCTAGCCCCACCTTGTCAAGTGATTTCCTGAGGTCAAATGGCCCAGGATGTGTGTGGGCGTTAAGGCATCTGGGAGGAGATCTCAAAATTGGATTATAGATGGCAGACAGTTAGTGTCATTTGCCACAGCCTCAGTTCAAAGATGGTCGTTCACAGTGGACATAGATGGCTTCATTCACTCGTCTTTTGAACCATCTGTCTTCTCTGTCCAAACTATGGACATTGGCGTCCTTTAATGGACAAAAATACATTAAAATTAAAATGTCTGGGACAGCAGAAGGTGTTGTCTTGGCAACCAAGACGACATAAGACTGTTTTGCAGAGTTGTGTCTGCGCTGCAAAGCAAACACACCACAAACTGCAGTATAATTAACACAACATCACAGAAGGCCATAAAAAGGCGCTTATACAGCATGTCAGCATATCCATCCAGGTCACGAAGATAAGACTGTAATCAATGTAATCTCGTTCCATTTGGGTAAAGATGTGCGATGTGAGTAATGGATTTTACAGGAAAATGGTGAACTTAATGAACAAAACAAAAGCAGAATGAATAGAGTGAAAGAATATATATTTGGCTTCTATGTGATGTACTTGTCTAATTAATAATAGTATAGCACAGGGTAAAGGTGAAGCACTTGATTTAGCCTTGTGGTTGGTACACTTTATTATTGTAAAACTCTTCTTCTAAGAGCAGCACTAAATTAAGTGAAATGAATGAAGAGGACCAGTTTTATTTTGATGCAAAGATTTATACATTAGCATGACTGTGGCACAATGTGAAGGTTCAAGCAGTGGTATGGGTTTATTAAAGTGAAATATATATATATATAACAAGTATAATCAATACTGATAATTTTATTGCAAATGAAAGAATATGACCATTTTTAACTCTCAATATTTGATTATTCTGGGGAATTGAGATGACTGACATCAGACTTAACTAGCAGATACAACCAGACAAAAGTTGCCCTGGCTGCTGGCCATCACAAATAATGAAGGTTTTACCCACTTTTTTTATTGGTGCTGATACTGCAAAGTTAATACAGGGCCAGTATTCTGATATCAATACCAATACTGAGACTTTAACATATAAAGGCAGCTTATCTAATGAAAGCAGTGTAGCATGACTTATGAGATGAATTATCCTCAATTAGCAAATTCTGAATACTTTTTAACAACCACTAAATCACTGTGATTTTTTACTTTCCTCAGTATTTAGTTAAAACAATGAAATACACCTTTCAGCTTTTTGTGTATATTGAAATTAGATTTTTTGAGACATGGAATGTGGAATGGAAAAGGACTTAACGTCTGTTTAATTGTGCTATAAGCTGATAATTAAATGGACGTGACAGATCAGCACAAAAAGGTTCAGACATTTTTCATAGTGCAAGTTCATTTCCAAAAGATAATTTGTTTAGCACGAATCTGTGGGCTAGATACTGAACTTAGATGATAGAAACAAAGCATTGATGCTATCACACGACTATTGATCTATTACCAATACCAGGGTTATCAATACCGATAGTATTGATTTGAATCAATCCGACCACCTTGATTCTTCACTTTGGCTTTACTTTTCAGACCCAGAGACTGTGACCACCAACTACATCCAGTGAATAAGCCGATCCCCATTTTTAAGTACTGGTAGCTCAGTCCTGTTTCTGAAAGAACACACTTGATATACATGAACCTTAGCACCCCATAGTTTACACACTACAGTTATTTTTGTAGGAATTTTTGGTCCTTTCATTAACTGTAAATACCCTTTTATCTGAAGAAAAACACCCCCCAGGCATCCACACCACCAAACTCATCCTCTCCAAAAAAGGGTCCAGACAGTATGCAATCATCAGTGGAGGAGACACTGACTTCTATTTTTGTCAGGGAAAAGTAGACATTTTAACTCTCCCTGCCTCAAAATGTGCGAGGGGGGTCAGGAGACACCGAGCTGTACTTAGTGAAAGATGTATGAGCTCAGCTTCGCAGACAAGAGCCTCAGGGAAAGAAATGTAAAGTGGGAGGAAAATCATTAGCTTTGTTTGCATGTTCTCTCTCAATTACTTGTCTACCAAGTCTGGCAGAGCAGTGAAAAAAGAATAAGATTCGCAGCTTGGATAACAATTTATCATTCGCTTTTGTGTCACGCATGCATGTGGCTTCAAAAACCTTCCTCGGCTGTAGCTGCCTGAATTACAGCTCTCGGCTCATCCCCTGCCCAGGCTCAATCACAAAGCCACATTTCACAGGGAAGGGGGACGTGGGCGCCTCCGTATTGTGACAAAACTATTGCTCATTCCACCTCTCAGTGTTTATCATAGTACAATTTCCCCCCGCTGCCTCGCTCTCGAGGGCATGATTTATGACACGCTCACCCTCAGCCTCATCAGAACGACGATGCGTTCATCACGGGGACTTTTCACAGGCATCAGTTTTGTTTAATCCAAAAGCAGAAGAGGAGAAGAAGAAGAAAGGTGGAGATGGATGGAAAGGGGGGGGGATAACCGGAGAGAGTGAAGCAGACTAACGGAAGGAGGGAAAAAGTCAGCAACCATCTATCTATACATCAAAGAGGTGACACTGCCTTGCAAATTTGCTAAAGCTCATTTGTAATGTTTTCCGCTTGTCACTGGCCTTAATGCACACAGCTCATGGGAGTCGCAGCCTGCCACATGATCAATGGAAAGAGAGGGAAGTTACATCTCACCATTAAACGCTTTTGACTCGCAATATGCAAAGCGCAGCCGCTATGAGTGATGCGTTTTTGCGCCGGCTGGGGGGAAGTTGTCAGACAGATTATAAATTGCGCTTTTGGTGCACAACCGAAGGCACGCTCCCCTGCATGTAAAGGCAAAGGCTTTGTTGAGCACTCTTTCAAAGTCACCCTCGGCCTCCAAATGCCTGTGAAGCAGCCTGTGTAGTGGGACCACTTTTGGGACTCAGGCCAGCTGTAATGGGAGAGGAATCAGAGCTTGTTATCTATCTGCCATGCTTCACACACCCTTTAATGATTTTGCAGTGATTATGAACTGTCTTCAGGGTCGAGAGGTCTCCACTTTAAATCATCTCCTAATAGGCCAAGCTGGTCATTTATGGATTAGGAATAAAGAATCACTTGGTACTTTCAGGACTCCTGAAGTACTTTGTTCATCAACTTTTTTTTCCCAGGTCCTTTGTCATTGCCTACACTCACTCCTTATACAGGGTGTTAAGCGTGCCTCCTCCTGAGGAGGGACTAATGAAGTCAAACAACTTCAACGTGTCATTTATCATGATTATTGTATACTTATTGAATCTTTCTGGGAATCCCCCTGAAACTTGCTTCACGCTGAGCATTATTAAAAACAGTTCAATCCACAAGGTATTTAAAGTCTATTAGGGCATAATCATCAATTACAGATGCTGTAATCTATTTTTTGGCTTTCACTAAACACCTCGACCGTTAAAAAATCCTTCACATCTCCGGCAATCCTAGGAGACATATTTGACAACCATTTGAATATCGTAGACTCCGGTGAAAGAGAGGGTCTTTAATTTGCAGAGTGCAGGGGTTTGGGGATCCGTTTGTAATAACCAGGTTATTGAAAGAGGTAAGAAAGTGGACCAGATCTCATTTAGTAGGTGCATTTAAATATGGAGAATCCCAACATGCGTCTTGACAGAAGCTCAGTCTTCTTACTCCTCCACAAATTTGTTTATGGATATCTCCACAAAGAGATACCTGAGGACACTCAGATGGGGAGTGGAATTCAGTCATCAGTCAGTGGGAGAAAATTGCAAACTGGCACTCCGCTTCGCCATTAGCAGTGCATTAGGAGCACCTGTCAGCTCCTGGGTCTAATTCGCCCGTTTAAATTATAACCTGCTAGTATAAAACAAACCTTGTGAAAAGATTGGGCTGTTTTTTTCCTCCTGAACTCTGTGCTTCAGCCCCATCTACTGCAGGATTAGCAGCACTAGATGTCACACACACACACGCATAATACCTTTATTGCTGACTTCAGTGCAGGTAGGATATTGTGTATTCATTGTATGTCATAAAACTTTCTGCTTGGTGCAACAAATCCAAACACAATGAAGCCCCAGAGGAAATTTTAGCTTTTCTTGGCCTGATATTTCCTCCTGTCGCACACATTTCACTGAATATATCCATTCAATTTCCTCAACTCTGTGAAGTCCATTTGCTTGGAAGGAGACTGCCTCGCCCTTCCCACGCACAAGAAAAGCAATAATGATATAAATGACCTCACAAATGAATGGAGATCGCGTAGCTGTATATCAATTCTCCTACTTAAGAGGAAGCTGAAGGATGTAAAAGAGGACCTGGTCCTGCACTGCGTGCAGTGGCTCACACTCCCCCAGGAGCACACTGTGAAATACTTGGTTAAGCTGTTTATTGATCTTGGAGGAAAGGTATTCCCAGACTTGTGCTTCTTCCTGTGGCAGCGAGCTTTTTAGAGGAAGACCTCTCTGCACAAATAGTCACTGCTGATACACATCACATATCCATCCACCCACATGGTCAACAGCAGATATCAGACAGAAAGCACCCACACATACACCCATTCACAGGTCATAAAGGACACAGAGACATACAGTGCACCCCGCTGAGTTCCTGTTACAATACAAAGGATATAAAAATGTTTATGTGCCTTTATCAGCACCTGTTAACCTATTTAACGTGGTTTAATTGTGCAAGTGACTTCTCAACTGTGCTCAGTGTCAGATGAGCCAACGTAAAGCAAAAGGAAATGTCAGAAAGCTAGACACATAAATCCATACCCAGACATTCTGAAAGAGAATACATTCAGATGTTGTTAAAGGACATGATGCAGCCAGTTGTCAGTGATGTATTCATTCCAGCACACTGTTAACAACGTCTGACCGTTTAATGCTTCCTGTCAAAGGTTGGGAAGATCCGCAAACCACAAACAAATCACAGTTATCCAAATACAAAGTGATGAAACAATTTTATGCTGCAACATGTTTAATATGATATAACACGGGTTCATTATCATTTATCCCGCCTTTCAGTAAATCCAGGTAATTGTCTGTATGGTGATAACAGGAAGTACAAATCACTTTCACAAAGGGCTTCCCCCCAAGCAGATTTGCCAAGATACACACAACCAGGCTACGGTCCAAAAACAACTCAATAACCACACATTTAGCCAGCTTAACACTTCATTTTGAAACTGTTGTTCATTGCAGGACTGGCTGATGTTGCTCTGATTTTTCAGCTCACAATCTAATATTGAAATCTGAACATTTCAAAGAAACTTTTGCATCTGGTATTTCCTATTGCAAGGAACATGGGGTGGAGTGAGACGGAGCACAAGCCATTGTATTCATTTGGCCGATCCCAAGCCTGAATAAATGGGCAGGGTTGCAGCATCAGGAAGGACATCCAGCACCAGCTTTTTGCCAAATCTTTATGCAGATGAGAATAATTCCATACCTGACTGATAAAGGTCCAGATGGAGGCAGATGATTGTGTAGCAGCCAAAGGAAGATGAATATTTGTAAATGCTAGGACAACCTAATTATAAGTATCCAAAATGATCTAGTCAGTTATTATGGCAGAAAGTCACAAATTTCTTTGGTAAGAACTGCTTGAATGTTTGGTTGGATGGAAGAACAGACAACGTCACGTCCTCTTTTCTGAGGATTTCCTCTGACTTTTTCTTCCTACTTCCTGTGCGGCTTATGCCTCGTTCAGTTTGGTCTCTGGTTCATTCTGAAGGTTAGAGCCTCATGTCCAAAGATCACATCAAAGTTTTTCCCCTGTAGAAACAAGTGCGGGTAAAAATGGAGGCTACAGTGCTTATATACCTCACTGCTCATCATTGATTGTGCTACCTGCTGAGTCAGCTTTAACTTTAGTCTGGGTACTTTACTAGCTTTGTGTTAGCATGCTGTCTGTGCAGAAGAAGAGTCAATACTGTTTTCAGCAGCAGACAATTGTTTATACTCTGGGCAGTTAGCACTATTTCATTTTCTTTTCACTGTGTGCAAAAAAGGAGTAATATCTTTACCACCACTCCTCAAAATTTTGGGACCACTCAACCATTTTTGCCCATATGCAGATAATTCAAAAATCTATGCAATGCAATTAACAACAATACTGTAACTGGAATCTGATCACTGAATTTAGTATAGTGTTACAAATGTTACGTGATTACAGTAATGTTTTACACAATAACAGTAGCATGTACCTGTTTTCGCCGTGCTGTCCGATTCATCCTGTTTGTCAATTTCAGATTATTTTTTTTCTTTCCTGCCAACTGTTGTTGGTTTTTCATCTTTTGTCTTTTTCTCTCTCACTGTATCAGGTGGAGTTGTGGGTGGAGTTTGTCCTTCTATCCACCAGTTAAGTCATCGTGGTGGTGTTATTTAAGAGCAGCCTGACGCTGCTTTTCTCTGCCAGATAGTTATTGTCAGCATGAATTTAATCAGGTCCTCTTTTAAACCTGCTTGTTCCTGGTAACGCTGTTTCTCCATCTGAAGCTTGTCTGTCTCATTCCCCCTGAGGGGTTTTACTGACACTACCAGCCAACCTCTGTTCTACTCCGCAAAGGAAAATACTTACCTGTAACTCACCTGCCGGCTCACTCTCTGCTGCTCACTCTCTGCCTGCCAGCAAATAACTCCTCAGAATTTCAGAGTATGAGTAAAGTCTCAGACTCTATCTCAAGCATTGCAAGATTATTTCATACTCATTTTGTCCATTCTATCCTCTTCTCTCTGGCAGAGCTCCCAGTCGTTTTCCTTCTGAGAGACCTCTTTGCTGAGCCACTTGCCCTCTTTCAGTTAACTCGCCGTTTCTTTTCAATAAAAACTGTAAACCTGCCAGTGATCTATTGAGTCTGTTTTTTTAGTCCATTTTGATACTACCAACATGTGTTATTTTTTCCATTTTTACTTGTTTCTTTGTTTGTTGTGTTAGGATCTTCCAGTCAAACATTCTGTGCTCTACAGTACTGCGATATCTTGGCAGACTTGTTTTTGTGCTAAAAAAATTTTTGAAAAAAGAACAAATGAATATTATTTAACCCAAAGACAGAGAGCCCTTGTTGTTTATATATACTTACACTATATCACACACACACACACACACACACACACACACACACACACACGTAGGTCGTACACATGGTTCTGTTGCTCAGACAGATTATGTAGTTCCCTGAAGTATTTCAGCTTTTGCAGATTTTGGCTGAATGGCCTCTGTGTTATTGCTCCATAAATGTCTGCAGTTGTCTTATCTCAAAATGTAACCGTTAATTAATTAATGATGATCAGTAAAGAGAATTAACATTGCATTGTACTGCTTTTGGCTAAATTAATTACCTAAGCTTTAGCACTAGGGAGGCCCCCACGCAACACTTTCAGTAGGATTTTTTTTTAAAGACAGAAAAAATAAATCCTCAGTTGGGCTGCTGTAGTCATGATGCATTTAAAAATCCCTGATTTAAATTTTTTGTTTGAGCACAGAGAGGATATACAAAGAAGAGAGGAACAAAAGTAAGAGCTGGCTTGTGGAAGCAATAATCTTCTCCCATCAGGACCTACTATAGAATCATGCAGATAACGTACAAGCCTGCAGAAGTCCTAGGAGAGCTCTGGTAAGTAATTGTACTAATTGCAAGTGTTAGATTTGTATTGTTGATTGTCATTTATGCTTAGAAATATTTACTTATATATGCTTAGAGTTTTGTAATTAGTTGTAGATTGGTAGAGGTTTTGATCCTTGATAGTCTGCAAACTTTGTGTGTATTAGACAGCACTTTGGGAGCATGAGAGGTCATACCGTGTCTTATTGTTTTATGGTAGGATTAACGTAGTTGCGTCTGTTCTAGTCTAAGTGCTCTTTGTTTAGATGAACTGCAGGACTTCCTCACCGTGTTATCTAGGATGAACCATCTAGGGGGAGGGGGAGGCTACCCTCTTCCTGACCAAGGATGTTTGACCCTTTGATCAGCAGTCCACACACACACACACACACACACACACACACACACACACACACACACACACACACACACACACAGGCAAGGTACTCTTTGTGTGTATGTAGACGTCATATGTTAATGAACTTATGCATATTCATGTAACCTCAATAAAAGAACAGTGGTACGGGAGAACGGACGAGAGCAACTGGGGTCAAGCGAAGGAACGGTGCCTGTCCGGTTCTCTCCCGTGCACGAGAAACATGAAGAAGCTTGCCTACTTGTGTCTTGCTTTGCAGTGTAATTATATTGCCTTCAACGTTCCAGCGGATGGGTTCAAGCTACAAACCTATCATCAAGGAGCAGATGAGACATGTTGGTGCTGATCTACCGATTAAGGAGAAATTGGTTCTTCCTTCCTATTGAGAGCATTACATTAGCTCTTAATATGGACTTTATTCAAGGATTCAACCATCTTAAATTATGTGTTTGATATGATGTGCTTTAATCATTTCATCTGCCGGGAAAGATGCTCAGTTCAGTTATGGTCATGTGTTTACAAAGGTTCAGTTACTAACTGGTTGGTTTCATTGCAATACTGCAAATTGAAGGTAATGAATTTTGATTCATCAACCACATGAACAGCTAGCTGCAGCTAAGCTGAGGTGGGACTTAAAAGACTCAAAGCTTAAAATCCAAAACAAGTATTTGCATACTTCCTCGTGCACGACGATACTGTCCACAGAAAGATATTTTTCCGCTATACATGAAACAAATCAAGGTTTGTGGATTTCTAGAGAAGGATGCTGTCTTTCTGTGCTCACAGTAACACAAGATAAGTGAACTTAATTTCCATAATATTCAAGAGAAATCACACATATATTGAACTTTTTATTTATTTATTTGTGTGGGGGTGTCTTTTAGCTGAGGATAACAGTTTTAACTTAACTACAACACTTAAACAAGACTTGGTGCAAAAAAAAAAAACAGCAAAGCTGAATAAGACCAAATAAATGGTTGATATTAAGAAGGAATGACATTTCCTTAGGCCAAAAGATTTAAATTAATTAAATGAAATAGCATTAGTATTTTTTAAAGGACCACTCTGTATTTCTAAAGGCAATCTCGAACCCTTGCTCAGATTGATACACTGGGACTTGGGTTAGATTTTATCTCATCTAATGATATTTCAGATCCTCCCTCCATTTGGAAAGAACTCCAAATGTAGCTGAATGTTTCAGAAGTGATGCTCATTCTATTTCAGTGTACTATTTCTGAGGTCAAAGTATAACTAGAGGAGTATGAGTAGTCTTACCTAAGCTGGGTAAACAGTAGGGGTGCAACGATATTCGTATCGATATTGAACCGTTCGATACAGTGCTTTCGGTTCGGTACGCATATGTATCGAACAATACAAAATTTGTAATTTATTTTATCAACTTTCCTTCTGACGATGCTGTCTGTGTTGAGCGCTCAGTGAATCTGCGTTCGACTACTCCGCCTAGGGTCGACAGTGCAGCCTAGGCGGAGTAGTCGAACGCAGATTCACTGAGCGCTCAACACAGACAGCATCGTCAGAAGGAAGAGCGCAGGGCAAGCTAGCGAGACAGAAGTTAAGCTCTCCTTACAACATGGACCTCCCCCACCCTCATTCAGATCTGGCGTTTGGAATTATTTTGGTTTTCATGTGACGTATGACCCTGAAGGTAAGCGAGTCATGGACTAAAGTAAAACAGTATGTTGGATGTGCCATGCAATGCTCAATGGACTACTTGCACTAACACTTCCGAGTTCTATGTAGTCCTGCCCCAGTGCTTCCGGTGCGGTTAAACCATGGCGACGTTCTACACTCGCTGCCTACAAGAGCTCCCAAAATTGAACATCACCGATGTTCATCGGATTTGCAGAGTGACGACTACCCCCGCCAGCAAATTAGATAAAGGATTTAAGTTATATGCTGCATCATATATACACAACTACGAAGGTAAGAAAACGTAAATTAACCGACAAAGAAACGCTAGCTAACGTCAAATGCAAACACTACGTTACTCCGCTATGTCCTTCATTTGATGTCAGTTCTCTACATTACATGTTTTCTTAAACGGTGTTTTATGTCGTCCTAAACTATAGTTGAGGTTTTCTTAACTAATGTCACTTTTGTAGTTAGACACTGTTATAATGGCGTTAGGTAGTTGGCTAACTATGGAGGTAGTTAACTACCTAATGCTACTCTTGCTAAGTGTAAAATATATATGTTTAAGACATGCTGAAATGAGTAATACAGAAATAATGCTAATGGTACTTGTATCTTTATTCAGTGTCCAATAAAGACAGGTTGTCAGGGGAGGTCGGTGTGAGAGCCCTGTGCTACAGGTCAATGAGGAAGAGTGAGGCACCACACAGACTAAGTGTAGGCAGGAAGCTGTGTAAAGTTGTTAATCCCCGTTCTGTGGGGTTCAGTTCATTTAAGCATTAGTTAAGTTCATTCCTAAAGGCCCATCAACTTGAATGTTTTCCTTGTCTCCCTGCTTTATCACTCCTAATTTGACTAGTCAGATAGTTAAATCAACGTGTGTTTGGGTGATCAGAAACATTTGACAACAAGTTAATACTGCAAATATACACAATCTAAGTTATTACAGTTATCAAGCATGGTTAAGTTGTTTTAATAGGGAGAGAAGGAAACACTAAGCATTCAGGAGGGTACGTAACCATAACACTGAACTATGTTCCTGTTCGGCTCTTCCATGAAGATGTTACATTTTTAATTTTCGTTCTTTCTTCTTAGATTAAGCTTCTGGATTCATCGCCGGTGATACTGACACATAGCCAGTGCTCCTGTGTGGCAGGCGCTGTTATGTGCAATCACACAGTGGCACTGCTCTTCCAAACAGCACACTACTCACAACTCAGAGTGCCGGTTGTCCCCCCTGTGCATAGCTGCACGGAATCTGAACAGCAATGGCACAAGCCACGGACAGTGGTAATTTAAATGAGGTTAAAGTTTTTGAATTAGTCCATGTTTACATATGAACAGCAACACCATCCATAGTAAATGTGTCTTCTGTTAGGGTGTGAAGCCAGGACCCATCAACTCCATGATCTTCACTAAGCCGGTACCAAATAGAATGGCCCAGACTGGAGTACGGTAATTACATTTGTAAAATTTGGTTTCACGTGTTACAAATGTATGTTGCTATTTTTTTCATACATACATGTGTCAGAATAGGTATTAATTTACATACAACATTACACTTTCTGAAGACGGCCTACTCAGTCATGTACATATACATCCCAGTCTCTAACTTATGCACCACTGTTTTACACCTTTTAGTTTTTAGTTTAGTTGTTGTTCAGTATAACAACCTTCTTCCTTACATTATTGTCATTGATGTTTTCTTTAGGAGTGGCTTCTACAGAGGCATGGTGGGTCCGTTACCAGATCCCTGCTTGTTCAGAATAACGGAGGCATATGCAAAATTTAATATTGAGGACAGGCCACTTGTGACCACAATGAACATGAGACCTGACAAGCCCCTTGTGGAAAGTGCCTTTGGGCTGGTGCAGGAGGGCAGTGTTCTGTCATATCAGCAGCCGGTTTTGACAACCCGGTACATCACACTACACCGCGATGCACCACCAACACCGCACTTGCCTCTGGAGGGGTATGACATCTTGCCATCAGATTGTGTGTTTGTGTGCTCAGAAGAAGAGCTTCTGCATCTGAAAAGCTTGTCTGTAACTCTGGAAATGGCTCACAAAATAGAGGAAGCTACACGTGAGCAAAGCTCTTCGTCTGAGTGGCATCAGCTCCGCAGGCCCAGAGTGACTGCCTCTAGGTTTCGGGAGGTGTGTCACGTCAGAGGCCAGAGCTCGGCCGAGTCACTAGCAGAGCGTATATTGAAGGGAACAAGGCAGACAGCAGACATGAGGAGAGGAACTGAGATGGAGCCTGCAATAGCAGCAGAGTATAGTAGGCTAATGAATGTTAACTACTCACCCTGTGGTCTGGTCATTCACCCCATTGCTTGCTGCATCTCCTGATGGTGTTGTTTTTGACCCCAATGAATACCCCCAGTTTGGCTTCGTCGAATTCAAATGTCCCAATGTACAAAACTTTATTGACTGCAAATATGTGCAGATGGAATGTGGTACCCCTAAACTAAAAAAGAGCCACGCATATTACTGGCAAGTGCAAGGACAACTGCTCATCAGTGGGATGCAGTGGTGTGACTTTGTTGTGTGGGCACAAGAGGACTACCTAGTGCAAAGAATATACATGGATACAGATGTGCACAATGCAATCAGAGAAAAGGCAGACTATTTCTTTTTTTACATATATATGCCAAGATACCTGTGTTTGAAAAAATGAACAGTAAAAACATAGCAAAAAGAAAAACAGATCCTTCAGGCTGGCTGGAACAAAATAACTGATGTTTTATTTTCAATATATTTCATGAATTCTTTTGTTGTTACATGTTACCTTTATGTGACATCAATAAACTGTTATTTAAGCAATGGCATCAATTTAATTTTTAAAAACACACATTAAAACGTTGAATTTGTGTAGAACTTATTTACATGGTATTTAAAACTCCATGCCTAGCATACTGATATACATTTAGACAATAACACAACTGAACTGTAGAAAATGATAAATGGTATTTTTGATGTTCCAAAAGCTCAATGTCACTTATGATTTTAAAACGATTTAGTGATTTACTTTATAATTTTGATAAACAGTTTTGTTGAATCTGAATAGTAATATAGTAATATAATTAAACAGTATTATTAACATTAAACATTTGCAATGAATTTGAATGATCAATAACTGAAACTCAACTATCAGCACTCAAGTACCAGTTCTGTAATCAAGTATTGTCAGCTGAGAAGGAAGAAATGCAACTGTAGTGGCCTCAGCTGCAGGTCATTTTCCATAAGTTACTGGCACTGGTGTCTTGGGAAAAATCCATCTTGTCTCACTTAACCCATTTTTTAACTAATGCTGTGTTCTGGTAATTTGACAGCATACATGCCACTGCAAACAGTTGGTTGATATTATAAACATGTGACATGGTAATGATGCTATCAAAAAGTTTGTTCTGTTTGATCCTCCTAATGACTCGCTCCACATGTACCCTGAGTCTGGCTATGGCCTGTGTCTCCTTAACCTGGTATGCTGGCATCTGCTTCTGCTTAGATAGAAAAGGTGGGCAGTACACTTTGCATTTACAACAATCAGTGATTAGGAAGCCCTTATCTACCATCACTGCCATGTCTTCAGTCAACTTCTCAGCAATGCCTGATTGTTTGAATAGTTCCTTGTCACTAACCGAACCAGCATACAGATTAGAGATGAATGTCACTGGACCATGTGGAGCTATGCCAACCAGGGCTTTCATCGTACAGTGGGATTTGTACGAAGAGTACATTTCACTTTGGAGAAGTGGTGAGGATGGTGTCTGACACCTCAGCTCTGTACAGTCAAGGATCATCTGGGTGTCTGAGAAATCTTTGAATTCCTCAGGGAGGTAAGCTTGCACTTCTTCACGTGTAAGCCAGATGCACTGAGACCCCAGTGCAGTGGCAAGAAAATTTGTCCATGTTGCAATAATGCGGCTCACTGTGGACTGGTGTATGTTAAATCGGTGTGCCAGGTCCCTCTCCTTCAAACCAACTGACAGGAAAACCAGGAAAAGAAAAAACTCGTCAATTGGCTGTAGCAGCTGCCTCTGGAAGGTGAAAACAAAAGGGAAAATGTTACTCCTTAAGCTATGAACTAGTAAAATTATTCTTTTCTTGGCTAAATGTTTTGTAATGGTTAGGCATACCATACTGTACCATGGGGTAAACAATGAGGTGCTGTAGTGCACAGGTGTATGAGGTGTATGTATGTAAAGGATACTGAGTCTAGCATACATACACCTGTGTATGTATGCTACTGTACATAATGTAATGTTATTGTACATAAATACAATAACATTACACCTCTAGTTCTAACTACCAACAAACCCATAACCTACTGTTGATGTGCGTGCAGGTGTCAACACTTCTTCGTTCCGATTGGCAGCTGACTTGGCTCTTGAAACCCGGATCATTTTATAGATGCAAGGCTCAATCAAAACCCAGAATGCCATCAAATGATCATAGCTTGGAAATCTATTCACGAGAGAGCCATACATCGTGTCAATCATTAATTAACATTACACAGTGACATAAAAATAATGTGAACTGTGACAAATATGCTAATGGCATTGCTGTATAAAATAGTCTGATTAAGAGTATTTGGTGTTGTATTTTACCTGTAGCATTAGGATATCGTTTAAATACTAAAGCATCTACATAAAACATACAATCAGCAGAGAAAAAGTAAATATCTATTTTGTTTTCATTAAGACTGGAAAAACTTTCGAAATTTAACTGATGGTGACCTTGGTATATTTTAAACAGTTAGCTTGAATAGAACTTAGGTGTACCTGGTATAGAATCGGATGTCAGTGTCGGAGCCAGCAAAACGCTGTAACCCAAATTCTCGCTGGACACGTAACTCCTGTATTTCCTTCCTCAGAGTCTCCACGTCTTTGGACAGGTCTTCTGCAGCTGATGCAGATATGTCCAATGCAGACGGCTCAGGGACTGAGCAGTAGTCATGATCTCTTGTAAGACTTTGCTCTTCTTGATCGTCAGGAGGAACTAGTTCAGGGCGTCGCTCCGTTCTCTCCCAAACACTACGCCGCGGTGGTTCAACTTTATAGCCATTCCACTCAAAAAGTGTTGGTACAGCACCTTTAATAAGCCTCCTTCGACCATCGGGGGTTGTTGGCTCTATGAGTTGATCACTGGCAAAGTGTCTGCAGCAGACCCTGGTGTGAGAGGTGATCGTGAAATGATCCCGGCGTATGTTTACCGGCCATTGTCTTCTCAAGTCGGAATGGGTCGGAAAGGCATGAAAACTTAGTATGCCGTTAAATTTGGCTGAAGCTGAACAAAGTGGGACACAGCAATGCTCGGAGTATTTCTTCTCCTGTTTTTGAAAATGTTCTGTTTTAAATACTTTCCTTTTTATACTCATTCTGAAGCGACATTAGCATAGCTACCGATAGATAAGCAAACGTACCGGAAACGCACAAGCGGTACTATTTGGAAACGGAAATACGTCACATGCCCTAGTGCAAGTAGTCTATTACATGGGTGGGAACTAGTGTGTTAGCGCAGTTAGCTCGTTAACGTGTTGGCCGTCTAGCCCCATGCACGGGGCGATCGGCGGTAGCTCGTTAACGGAGATTTGCTGTGTTGTGGCGTTAAGGTCATTTCAACGAGATTAACCTGAAAGCACTAGTGGGAACACAACGAATATGACTGCACATTTACGCTGACATCATCCTAGTGCAAAGACAAGTGGAAGCAGACAAAAAACAAGCAAGCATGCTACTAACTTTAGCCGAGTCATTTAGACAGCTGTTTAATATGCTGCTGAGAATATAGCCCAGAAGAAGCGGATAGTATAGCTTTTATTTTGGAAAGAGACATTTCTCTGTAATAAACTCTCTTTTCCAAAGATGAGTGATTCCTCAATCAGATACAGGGCTCGCAATATCGCTAGCCCGACGTCCTGGAGCTAGCGATTTTTTTCAGTCGGGCTACCAAAATCTATCTCTTCCCTGCCCGTCGGGCTTTTGTAGGAAGGAAAAATATATGTCAATGCTTTTGCATTCTTTCAGAAATGTAGCTGGGTAATTATGTCATTGGCATCGGTGAGCCACTGTCAATATGTGACATATTGAAGTCGCGTTTGAATTTGCGCTTGTTTTTTTGCTTTCACTTTGCAATCGTGCGAACTGTGTATAGAGAGCGACAGCACTGATCTGTGAGTGATGATAATTTGTGCACCAATTCCTCTGACATCGTCTTATTAATCGTTAGCTTACTATGCAAACATGACAAGTGAAATCTCCCGCAGCAAGCTTAAACATGTGAGAGGTTGATCGCGCAGAGAATCGCTGAGCTTATGTGAGTCCGTGTGTAAAAGCATTTCAGTTCTGCTGAGCCAAATAAGACAGGTCAGGGTGAAGAAGTGACAGCCAAAGAAAAGCTTACCACAAAACGGAGAAGTTATGACAAATCAGACTATAAGGCAAAAAGAAAGTGCAGCTTTATGGTTTCATGGACAAAAGAATTTCTGTGGCTGCAATATGACGAGCAAAATAACCAGGGCTGCACATAAGTGGTCCGCAGGTGCGTATTCGCTGTCAAAATAAAAAACGCGCACAAGGGTTAGGGTTAAATTTAAAAACTGTACTTTTGAGTTAAAATATATATTTATAATTTTAATAAATGACAAATTAAAAAGGCATGAACATTTTTTTGTATCGAAAAATTATCGAACCGTGACACCAAAGTATCGAACTGAACCGAACCGTGAATTTTGTGTATCGTTGCACCCCTAGTAAACAGTCCTGAGTTCCCCTCCTGTTAACTGCAATGCACCAATGACAATTTCAAAAGCAGCCAGGGTTTCACATACAAAGCCTACGGACCAAATGCTGTCGGCTTGCAAGGTTTAGCTAGATAACGTGGTTTGAGCAGAACATCACGGCACGCTGGCTTTCTCTATATCCAAAATTAATGTGTATGTAGTGTATATTTTTATATTTTAGCATGTTCCCTTTAACTGTCTTTACTTAAAAGACCAATCCATGTATATGACTTTGTTAATATCAACTGCGTCATTTTGCACTCCACCAAATTCAGAGAGCGGCTTTTTAGCACACATCAAACCTTCTTAGAGTTAATGTAAAATGCATTAAATGATATCAGTCATAAACTTGACTTTTATCTGTTTTATCTACCAATTGTTTTTCATTCCAGTAGCTCACTCCCATATTGAAATCCCAGCTTTTATATAGTTAGGGTAACTTTAGTCCAAACAATGGAACACTTAAACCCATTGCAAAAGTCTGTGGAGCTTTGCAGCATTATTTGAAATTTATATACTCAACATCTAAGGCAAAAAACATGCAAATTTGAGCCAAACACTGATGTGATTTGCGTGTGTGTGTGTGTGTGTGTGTGTGTGTGTGTGTGTGCAGCACTCTTCATACACAGCTTTGAGAAGCTCTTTATCTTACAAAATCCCCCCTCCCCATACATATCAAGATGGCGCCGAGTATGGCAGCCTCGTCGCGAGCTCCCCCAAGCAACGGCTTTCTTCTGTGTTTAATTTTACTTTTCCTTTATTTTTTCACGAGCAGCACTTGTCTCCTTGTGTACGACCGACAAACCTTACTGGACATAAAAGACGGTCTTTCTTATAACTTTCCGGAGTTCAAGTTTTGCAACACGGACGCTCCGTTTGCAGACCCCCCATTCATCTCACCTGAGACGCCTTTGTTCTCTGGCCCTGGAGGCCGCAAACGCCGACGCAGAGGGAGAAGATCTGGCGTTCTGGTTCGACTGAGACGGCGCACTTACAGACCACCGTTACCCAGTTTATTACTGGCTAATATGCAGTCTCTGGAGAACAAGCTGTGCGAGCTTCGGGCACGGATCTCATTCCAGCGAGAGATGCGGGACTGCTGCGTGATCTGCCTCACAGAAACCTGGCTATCGGACAAAGTACCGGACTCCGCAATACAACTGCCGGGGTTCTCTGTGCACCGCGCGGACAGGTCACAGGATCTTACTGGGAAAAGCAGAGGCGGTGGTGTGTGTTTCATGATCAACAACAGCTGGTGTGATTATGCGAACGTGCACCCGGTCAAATCCTTCTGCTCACCGGACCTGGAGTACCTGATGATTAAGTGCCGGCCATTCTGGCTACCGAGGGAATTTACAGCAGTGATTATTACGGCTGTTTACATTCCCCCACAAGCCGACACTGACCGTGCACTCAGGGAACTGTACAGCGCGATCAGCAGCGAGGAAACCGCACACCCAGAGGCAGCGTTTATCACAGCCGGAGACTTTAATAAGGGAAACCTGAAGAAAGTCTCACCAAAACTCCATCAACACATCCTTTTCAACACACGTGGAAACCGGCAACTCGACCACTGTTACACCTCTTTCCGGGATGCGTACAAAGCCCTCCCCCGCGCCCCATTCGGCCAATCAGATCACTGCTCCATCCTGCTCCTGCCCGCCTACAGGCAGAAGCTGAAACAGGAAGCTCCAACCCGGAGGGCGGTGCACTGTTGGACGGACCAATCGGAGTCTGCGCTGCGGGACTGTTTTGATCACGCGGACTGGGAAATGTTTCACGTGGCCGCCAGAGACATTGATGAATACACAGACTCAGTCTGTGGATTTATCAGGAAATGCGTGGAAGATGTCGTCCCATCCAGAACAGTCAAATCCTTCCCAAATCAAAAACCCTGGATTAACGGAGATGTTCGCGCGGCACGGAACACCGCCTTTGCCTCCGCGAACACATCGGACTACAAACACGCACATTACCAACTCCGGAAGACGATCAAAGCAGCCAAACGTGAGTACAGGGACAGGGTGGAACAACAGTTTGACAACCCTCGGAGTATGTGGCAGGGACTAAACACGATCACAGACTTTAGAGGGAAAACCAGCACACCGCAGACCACGGCCTCTCTGTGTGAGGATCTAAACGTATTCTACGCTAGATTCGACACAGCGAACACCATGAGACCGGACAGTGTGCGCACCGCGGATGACGTCAGTGCGCACACTGTGTCTGAGGAGGATGTGCGGAAGTGCTTCAGGAAGGTGAACGCACGCAAAGCTACTGGTCCGGACGGGATTCCCGGCCGCGTCCTCAGGTCATGCGCGGCTCAGCTGGCTGGAGTGTTCACGCACATCTTCAACCTTTCCCTCTCTCTGTCTGTAGTCCCAGCCTGCTTCAAAATGGCCACCATCGTCCCTGTACCCAAATCCTCCACCATCTCCTCATTGAACGACTGGCGACCTGTAGCCCTGACCCCCATCGTAAGCAAATGCTTCGAGAAGCTGGTCAGGGACTTCATCTGCTCTGCACTACCCGACTCACTGGACCCTCTACAGTTTGCATACCGCCACAACAGGTCCACTGATGATGCCATAGCCCTGACACTACACACTGCCCTGTCACACCTGGAGAAGAGAGACACGTATGTGAGGATGCTGTTTGTAGATTACAGCTCAGCATTCAATACCATCGTTCCCTCGAAGCTGGACAGGAAACTGCAAGATCTAGGACTGAGCAGCTCCCTCTGCAGCTGGATCCTTAGCTTCCTGTCTGACAGACGCCAGGTGGTCAGACTGGGCAGCATCACCTCATCCCCCATCACACTGAACACTGGTGCTCCACAGGGGTGTGTACTGAGCCCTCTCCTGTACTCACTCTACACCTACGACTGCACAGCCACTAACAGCTCCAACATCATTGTGAAGTTTGCGGACGACACTACAGTGGTGGGTCTTATCACCAACGGTGATGAGACGGCTTACAGGGAGGAGGTCAGCGCCCTGACCCGCTGGTGTCAAGACAACCATCTCACCCTCAACGTCGCAAAGACAAAGGAGTTGATAGTGGACTTCCGGAGGTGCAGAGAAGTACACACCCCCATCACCATCAGCGGCGCTGCTGTGGAGAGAGTGAGCAGCTTCCGGTTCCTTGGCGTACACCTGGCTGAGGATCTTACGTGGTCAGTACACACAAACAAAACAGTGAAGAAGGCGCAGCAGCGCCTCTTCTTTCTCAGGAGACTGAAAAGATTCGGCATGAGCCCCCGCATCCTCAGGACCTTCTATCGCTGTGCCATTGAGAGCATCCTCACTGGATGCATCACCACCTGGTATGGCAACAGCACCGCCTACAACTGCAAAGCTCTCCAGCGAGTAGTGCGGTGCTCTGAACGGATAATTGGAGGTGAGCTTCCCTCCCTCCAAGACATCTACAGGAAGCGGTGCCTGAGGAAAGCGGGGAGGATCATCAAGGACTCCAGTCACCCCAGCCATAAACTGTTCAGACTGCTTCCATCAGGAAGGAGGTTCTGCAGCATCCGGTCCCGTACCAGCAGACTGAGAGACAGCTTTTTCCATCAGGCCATCAGACTGCTGAACACGTCATAGACACCTCAGCTTCACTACTGGAACTTCAACATTATGCACTCCACACTGTATATAAATGCCACTTGTTTTGCACATATTCAACTCTGTATATTTTATATATTTTATTATTATTATTATTATTATTATTATTATTATTATTTTATTTTATTTTTTTACTATTTAATTTGTATAAATGTGTATACACACACACACACACACACACACACACACACACACACACACACACACACACACACACGTAGGAAAATATTTAGTATACACATCCAGAAATGCATACACTATTATATATTGTACATATATTTATTAGTTTCAGGTTGGCCATTCTTGTATTTTGCTCGTTTGTGTTGTTGTGTTTGCACATCTCTGTTGCTTGTGGGGCTCGCACACAAGAATTTCACTCGCATGTGCTGTGCCAGTGTGCCTGCACATGTGATGTGACAATAAAAAGTGATTTGATTTGATTTGATTTATATGACCCCCCTTCACCACAAGCCTCCTATCTGTCTCAGCTCTGTTGCATTCCTCAGCCTTCTATTAGTGTCATCACGCTCTATTGAGCTGCACTTGTCATACTGATACCAAACTAATCAAGACTAATGAATTCATTTAACTGATGATAATAATGTTATTAAAATGCAAATTGTTAATTTCTTTTAATTGCTCTACATCACATGTAATCAATCACAACAGCTTCTGTCGTCACCACATATCTTTTTGCCTATTTCTCACTTCGCCCTCACAGTTTGAAGATTTCCATTTTTGCCTTTCCTGTGAAGGGTCCGGCTGTGTTGGTTATTTCTGTCATGGTCTGGTTAGAGATGTGATTGTGTGTCATATCATTTTTTCTTAATCTTCTTGTTTGTCTCTGCTCTGGTGGTTCCGAATGGTCTGGTGACTGTAGAGCTGTAATTGGAAAATGCATGACTGATTTGCAAAGACGGAGCAAACATGCAAGCCTTTTTATCAGCATTCACTGTTCTTACTGGCTCAAAACTGTACTGTTAAATGATAAACAAGAGATTCATAACTCCATCCTGGTTACCAGAGCTCATGTAGAAACCAATAAAGAGGTTCATGGAGGTTATTAACACGGCTTATTCGGCGTGACTTCATGAATATTAAACTTATTAACTGATTATTACAGCTAATATATAAAAAGTAAGGTCTGCTTATGTGAGACCAAACAAAGTTATGCTAAAAAGTCCATGCACAGTGCTATAATACGAGCAGTGCCATTTATCAGTGGAGCTCATTTAACCACTTCTGCAGATAAATCTACAACTGTAAGGTGAATGCAATCAAGTACCATATTGTAATCTGCTTAGTTACTTAGAGATTTCATTGATTTTGAAAGAAAAAGCACAAATAATTTATAACTTTAATTCAGTATCTGCAAAAGAGGCCTATTGTCAGAATCCATCACTTCTGTGTTCCAGTGACACACTGTGTTGTGTGATGCAGGTTTATCAAGGTAAAAAGACTAATTGATGTTTAGAAAGGATTTCTCTTTTTTTTTTAATTATCGGAGCGCAGAAAAGACAGTTCAAATGATTAAAGAGGCATTAAAGCATTTTAGACTTTGACAAGTTTCCAGAAGTCCATTTTTAGACTATCAGAGTATTGTAAGTACAGGAAATTACCCAGAATGACTTCATGCAAAGGTTTGTACTACTCCCTGGACAGAACATCACAAACTGCCTCTAAACAGAATAGAAATACAAGCTGAAGCTCCTGGTGCACAACTGAAAATTAGTCAAAATACTTCGACGCCTGTAGATTAAGACAGCGGTCCCCAACCCCCGGGCCTCGGACCGGTACCAGTCCGTGAGTTGTTTGGTACCGGGCCGCGAGAGTTGAGGCTCAGGTGTGAAATGTATGGTTTTCAGGGTTTTTATCGGTTTTCAGCGTTATTTTGTTATCGTTTTTATCATTAACTTGGTTTTCCTGGGTCTTTTCACGTGTGTTATGAATAAATCTTCTTTTTTTCGGTACCAGTACTAGTTTTATCTTGTTGTATTTATCTGCGACACATTAAAGGCCGGTCCGTGAAAATATTGTCGGGCATAAACCGGTCCGTGGCGCAAAAAAGGTTGGAGACCGCTGGATTAAGACATCTTACAGGTCATCATCTTATTGACTGTAACCCTTAAAAACCAGATTGCTCAAGTTTGTAAAGGGAACAGTAACATTTTAAAACAATTTAAAGTAATGAAGACAATCAGCCAAGGAAGTTCAGAACTTAAACATATAACAACAGCAAAGCGTATAATACATTTTTTAAATAAAATTGTAATATTCTCATTTTTTATGATTTTAATAAAATATGCAAGTCTCATGTTTTCTCTACAGAAACAGGTGATCTGATCAGACCTTAATATCAGAATATAAATTGGGAAACTGTTCTGCAGCATCTTTGACCACAGGTTCTCACGTTTGCAGGGAATTGTAGAATCAACAATGAGGCAAGTGGCTGGTACACAGCAAACAGCGGTGCTTGGAGGCTTAATGAAAAGGTGGAAGGGAATAGATCTGAATATATATTAAGGAACCAACACATGAACTTAATTACAAGGTTACCACAGAAATATACCATAAGATAATTTTCAGACCAACTTTAAGATACATATTCTTAAAATAGAGCGTCATCATTATTTTCAACATTTGCTCTACAGCTGCATCTGAAAGTGCTTTTCACTCCTCAGCATTGTTCAGTGTACCGTTTCTTTTAGTTAGGTGTGTGTTGTTAATGCACAATATGTCAGTGCTCACTGAAGAAAAATAGCCACAACCAAAAATCAATCAGCAAACACAATGTGGTCTGCATTTAATCCAGAGGGTTTATGACCTTCACAGCTTAGAATATCAATTCATCTCAAAATTATTTTCAGCACTCCATCTTCCAGTGTTTTGTTACTCTGCATTGTCAGACCCACAAAATTAATTTGGTTTCATCTCAGGCAGAGATTAATTTGGGACTGAACTGCTGGTGTTTTATCAACAGTAACACTCTAATCTTGTCAACTTGAAGCTAAAACTGGACTTTAAATGAGAAAGTTGGGAAATCTGGAAAAAGGAAAAAAAAATACTGCACATGCCATTGACACATTTTAAGTGTCACTAATTTGTTTTATATTTGTGAAGCTTCTTAAAAAGCTGTAGTTTTGGAAACTTTGTTGCCGAGTATGAATTTCTGACATTGTAGTGTATTCTGTCTATGTATTTGGGTTTAGACCTAAGACTTTAGTTCTTAGGGTTTTGGTTCTTTGCTTCCTCTGTTTTGTGTCTGCCCGTGTGTTCCCTCTGTTCTCTGTCTGTACCGTGTCTCTGAGTCCATTCTGTGTATTTCCTGTTTTACTTTGAAGGTATGTGTCTGATGTCAGTGTGTTCAGTTTTGCACCCTCCCTATGTCGTCATGTTAATTAGGTTCAGCCGTGTCTCCCTCCTGTGTGTAGTTTCCTCGTTTCTCTCTGTGTATTTATAGTGTGTGTCCTCTTGTGCTCGTCACTGGTCTGTCTGTGCTGTATCCCTGAGTCGCTCTGTGTTTCCGCTGCACGTTTAAGGTTTCTGGTCTGTTTTCTTAGCTTCCCAGTACAGGTTATCCTTAGTTTCTGTTCATGCGTTCGGTTTGTACACTACCTCCTGAATAAAGCTCACTTGCATCTCAGCCGTGGCTGCATTTTGGGTCCTCTCTCACAAACTCCACATGGCTTGCCACCGCAGCCGTGACAAAAAACTTATATAGTCATGTGGCCTTCCTCAGAGTTGGAAAGCATATATGAGTGAGGCCCTCTGGGCAAGTTGGGAACATTTCTTACCAACATGTTTCTTACATGCTATGTGTTGATTTCGCTATTTATATGTCAATACATACAATATTTGAAATATTTTTACTGCATTAAGAAAAACTCTGAGATTGCTTATATTCAGTAAAAATATCAGTTCCAGTTATAGCACAGGGATGTTTTCATACTTAAAAATGGTACCATTTGTCAGAGTGAGATACAGTAAAGCCCTGCTTGCTGTTGTTTTGTGTCTTTAACCAGGAGCAGTAACAGATGATCCCCCTGTCTATGTCATGAGTCTCTCTATTGTGCTGGCATTGTGAAAGGTTAGCATTCAGCCTTTGACTCATGGAACCATGGATCAAATGAATTGTGCAGTGACTTTGGAAAGGCTGTGGCCAAGGCTACAGCTGAGCGACAGGAGGTACTTTTTTAACTGCGTGTGTGTGTGTGTGTGCATGTTGTCAATAGAGGGCTCAAAACAAAGCAGTATGTACAGGCTTCAACAAATAGGAATTACTCTGTGTCAATGGTTTACTCGAGAAAGATGTTAATACAAACAAATGTGGCTCTAAAACTGATATGTAACTTTCACCATTGATGGTGCTTCCAGGTGCAAGCTGTCAGTTCCAGCTGTCAGGCCCTAATTTACCCCCATAATATCAAAGATGCTAGCTTTGATCTGAGCATTGAACCCTTATGGTCTTTCTGGTCTTTAGTCTGGAAGATGAAATGTTCATGTTTTCCAAAAAAAGAGTTTTAAATTTCCATTCGTCTGACCACAGAACAGTTGTTTTTTTTTTACTTTGCCTCACTCATGTTAAATGTGTTTTGGCCCAGAGAGAATAACAATCTTTCTGGATCATATATTACGTTTGGGAAAGAAGGACCCAAATGCCTCACTCTTTAGGCCGAACTCAAACAAAAACAACCTTTATGTACAGTGGGGCAAAAAAGTATTTAGTCAGCCACCGATTGTGCAAGTTCCCCCACCTAAAATGATGACAGAGGTCAGTAATTTGCACCAGAGGTACACTTCAACTGTGAGAGACAGAATGTGAAAATAAAATCCATGAATCCACATGGTAGGATTTGTAAAGAATTTATTCGTAAATCAGGGTGGAAAATAAGTATTTGGTCAATAACAAAAATACAACTCAATACTTTGCAACATAACCTTTGTTGGCAATAACAGAGGTCAAACGTTTACGATAGGTCTTTACCAGGTTTGCACACACAGTAGCTGGTATTTTGGCCCATTCCTCCATGCAGATCTTCTCGAGAGCAGTGATGTTTTGGGGCTGTCGCCGAGCAACACGGACTTTCAACTCCCGCCACAGATTTTCTATGGGGTTGAGGTCTGGAGACTGGCTAGGCCACTCCAGGACTTTCAAATGCTTCTTACGGAGCCACTCCTTTTGGATCATTGTCATGTTGGAAGACCCAGCCTCGTTTCATCTTCAAAGTTCTCACTGATGGAAGGAGGTTTTGGCTCAAAATCTCACGATACATGGCCCCATTCATTCTGTCCTTAACACGGATCAGTCGTCCTGTCCCCTTGGCAGAAAAATAGCCCCATAGCATGATGTTTCCACCCCCATGCTTCACAGTAGGTATGGTGTTCTTGGGATGCAACTCAGTATTCTTCTTCCTCCAAACACGACGAGTTGCGTTTATACCAAAAAGTTCTACTTTGGTTTCATCTGACCACATGACATTCTCCCAATCCTCTGCTGTATCATCCATGTGCTCTCTGGCAAACTTGAGACGGGCCTGGACATGCACTGGCTTCAGCAGCGGAACACGTCTGGCACTGCGGGATTTGATTCCCTGCCGTTGTAGTGTGTTACTGATGGTGACCTTTGTTACTTTGGTCCCAGCTCTCTGCAGGTCATTCACCAGGTCCCCCCGTGTGGTTCTGGGATCTTTGCTCACCGTTCTCATGATCATTTTGACCCCACGGGATGAGATCTTGCGTGGAGCCCCAGATCGAGGGAGATTATCAGTGGTCTTGTATGTCTTCCATTTTCTGATGATTGCTCCCACAGTTGATTTTTTCACACCAAGCTGCTTGCCTATTGTAGATTCACTCTTCCCAGTCTGGTGCAGGTCTACAATACTTTTCCTGGTATCCTTCGAAAGCTCTTTGGTCTTGGCCATGGCGGAGTTTGGAGTCTGACTGTTTGAGGCTGTGGACAGGTGTCTTTTATACAGATGATGAGTTCAAACAGGTGCCATTCATACAGGTAACGAGTGGGGGACAGAAACGCTTCTTACAGAAGACGTTACAGGTCTGTGGGAGCCAGAGATTTTCCTTGTTTGAGGTGACCAAATACTTATTTTCCACCCTAATTTACGAATAAATTCTTTACAAATCCTACCATGTGAATTCATGGATTTTTTTTTCACATTCTGTCTCTCACAGTTGAAGTGTACCTCTAGTGCAAATTACTGACCTCTGTCATCATTTTAGGTGGGGGAACTTGCACAATCGGTGGCTGACTAAATACTTTTTTGCCCCACTGTATGTGCAGAAGTGAAGTCAATAAACAGCATATTCATATAGAGTTTAAAATATTCCTGAACTCCAGAAGTAAAAAAGAAAGAAAGAAAAATAAAAAAACAACCGTATTGGAAATTCATCTAAAGGCCAGGTCAGTGCCAACAAACCAACCAATTTAAATGAGATTTTTTCCGCCAAGACAAGTGGTCAAATATCATGTCAGAATTATTCACCTTGACCAAAAAACAGCATAGTCATATAGAGTTTCACCTTGATCAAAAGCATTTGGTCAAGGTGAAACTTGCAAAGTAACATTTAACCAAATATTAATAGGTGTGTATGTATATCTCCTGTGTGTGACCCTGTGTGGATTACAGAAAATCAAAAAAAAAGCCCAACTTGTGCTCAAAAGTCTTGTACAGCATACATGATTAAAAAAACAATCATTCCTCCTTGGACAAAGAACAGTTCTAAGATCATTAAAGACCATAACATTCAAAGCATTATGTGTCACGCAGACAAATGAAATGTTTCACTGAAAACACTGTGTCTAGAATAACACAATCAACTGTCTGACATTTCCTTACCTGAATCCATGTATGCATAAAGACATGTATTGCAAATAGCTTAAATAAACTAGACTAGGTCAATAAGACAAAAAATGGGGGGAAAGGCTCAATCAGGAAAAATTACAAATGGGAAAAGAGCTCAGTTTAACAAAGAAAATAAAGTAAAACACAATTAAGGGCTTCAAAAGTCTAAATATAATCAACAGCGAACAGATTTCTTGGGTTAATGATGCAGCAACTTGGAAAAATATAATTCAGTGTACATTAGAAAGTATTTTACACAGAAGCTTTGTAAAAGGGAAAATTAGTAATAGATTTCATATACAGTGCAACACATTCTGTGCCTCATAGTAAAATTGAAAAGCTGCAAAATAAAGAAAAATGACTGTTTAATTATTGTTCATATTCATATATCAAGAGTGACTGTTTTGGGGGGGGGGTTTCCACCCATGTGCACTCATCACCCACAAGCATATGTGTGTGGGCGATGAGTGCACGGGTGATTCTGTCTTAACACACTGGAGTCAAATTGGCACACTCTATTCATCTGTCCATCAATCAACCTGCACTACATCATAATGATCTGACGGGAGGGGGGCAAAGACTAATGCTAATCCCTCTGAGAAGCTCCAGAGGCTCCCAATTAGAGTCTTGCCAAATGTCAGTCAAAACAATTATCAATCAATCAGCCACAATTATGGATAAACCTGATTAAATTATTGTTATTTCTGACAACTAAATCTATGTTGCATATCACACGTACTGAGTGATGTGACGGCTTTGTGTTTGTGAAGGATTACCGTAGCATTATAAGGAAGCTGGGCAGTCACTGGTGTCCTGCTTGAAGACATCTTGGTAATGTGTTTATTAATGAAGGATTTTAATTAATTAATTAAGAAGAGTATTTTATTTACTATTATCTTAATTTTATATGATCATATTATATTAATATTGTCAATACAAATGAATAGGGAACTCCATGCACTTATGTGTGTAGTGGTCAGTGTTGGTCAAGTTACTTGAAAAAAGTAATCAGTAACTAATTACTGATTACTTCCCCCAAAAAGTAATCCAGTTACTTTACTGATTACTTATTTTCAAAAGTAATTAGTTACTTAGTTACTTTTTAAAAACATGATTTACAACCTAAATAGGTAATAAAGCGATAGATCTTTCAGCCTAATTCTATTTTTTCTGCATAATCCATCATATAAAATGTAATCAAATGGAAAAGTCTCTTTTTAAAACTTTACGCATGAAGCAAACATTAAATTATATGCAACATTCTCTGACTGGAAGAAATTTGTTTAACATTTAAACCTGATTTCTGCACATTCCAGCACATAAAATAAAATAGGTTTTTGTGTTTACACTCACTCTTTCAAATAAATTCAAGTGAAACACAGCAGAAAATAAATAAAATCAAAGACTCAGCGGTCCTGTTGCTCTATTTTCACCTGTATAGCAGGAGTGGGGCAGGCGGAGGTTTGCCCTGGTGCAGGTGTGCCGCAGCAGTCAGTGGAAGAATCCGCGAGTTTCTCTGGGAATTTCCCATTACATAGCAGCGTATTCGGTGCTTGCTCAGAAGTTTAGGGGGTTTTTTGCTTTAAAAAGAAGTTTTCTTCCCACGCAGTGAGCAGCGGACGCTCATGTTTTCGTCACTTTTTACAGAATCAAACTCAAAGTAAGGTCAGTACTTCCACACTTTAAACGCTACACGGTCATACTCTCTCCTGCACTCGATATATTATCCATTGTTGATCTGCACACAGCTGTTGTCATGAACGTCGCACTCGCTTACGTCACTGTCATGAGACACTCTCACAAAAAAATCACGGTTTTAGCAATGCAGTAACGCAGCGTGCTTACGGGAAAGTAACAGTAATCTAATTACTTTTTTGGCAATAGTAATCCCTTACTTTACTCATTACTTGAAAAAAGTAATCGGATTACAGTAACGCGCTGTAACGCACTACTGCCCATCTCTGGTAGTGGTTAGCTTATCTCACTTTAAAACGGACTAAATGTTTATCCACCAACCCCACACAGTTATTATCAATCAATACACAATACAGGGTTTCAGAATATATTTCAAAGCATATTCATAACGTACTTCATACCGTGTACATATTACATACTGTAATAGACCCATTTCTGTAATATACTTACATATCTATATTATTACTAATATATATTGTAATATATCTATATCATGGCTAAAGCACTTCTGGATGGATGCAAACTGCATTTCGTTGCCCTGTACCTGTGACATGTGCAATAACAATAAAGTTGAATTTTATTCTATTCTATTCTTTCAATTCTTGTATCTGACCATTTCCAGAGGAATGTTTTTGTTTTGTTTGGTTTGTTAAGCCACTTAACACTGACCTATGAATCATTCTAGCATAAAAAGGCTCCTAACCCAAGGGATGACATTATGAGCAAGTGTTGTGTTTACATAAAACAGACAAGTTAGCAAAGAACCAGTTTTAAGATGTAGCTTCCCTGCCACAAAATGTATAATTTGTTACAATTTCTCAAGAAAAATGTCAAAGGTAACAGTTTGACAGGCATAAAATTGTATTTTTGCGCCAAAAACTATCTACAGGAGATGAGCAGTTTCTGCCGTGCCCTTAAGAAATAGGGGGGGGGAAATCCATCAAAGACTGGAAACAGTATCTAAGAGATGCATCTGGAGCTGAAGTTGAAGGTTCATCAGAAATGGTCTGAATGGAAGGGTGAGGGTGGGACAGCCATTCTTAAGGAAGGTAAACAGGTAGAAAAGTTATTACAAATTACAAAAGAACTGGATTAAAAGTCACTGGCAAAAGGTCTGATGGCATGAGGAAAACAAATTTGTACATTTTGGTTCAAACTACCATCAATATGTATAGAGGAGGTCAGGAGAGAGGTACAACATTGAGTCTACAGCCATCTGTAAAACATGGTGGATGCTCTGCTGTGGTTTGGGGCTGCATTTCAGCCAGACGGACTGGGGATCTTGCCTGATGGAATTATGAACACAGAAAAGCACCGTCAGATTTTGATCCATCATGCAATTACATCTGAAAAGTGTAACGTTGGCAACGGCTTCAATTTTCAGCATAACAATGATCCCAATCATACTGCCAATGCGGTAAAAGCATACCTGGACTGAAAAACACACTGTGGAACACCATCAGTCATGGATTAGCCTCCCCAGAGCCCAGACCTCAAAGTTACTGAAATAGTGTGGGATCATCTTGACAAGAACAAGCAAACGGCAACACACATCCTTTGAAAGCCCTTCAAGAAGCCTAGAAAATTATCCCTGAAGCATACTTAAGATTTGGCATGACCACTGTTATTCTTAAACACAGCATGGACTCTCTTAGCCGTTTTCTTGTCATTTCCTTCACTTTCAGCTCATTAGAATTATACAAGCTCTGTTTTTGCCTTATATATTTTATCTCCAAGTACCTTTACACGTTTCAATAAATTGCTACGCCTATTCCTAACTTTCCTACCAAAATATCAAGAAATAGGAGATGGCCCAGAGCTGTTCTTTCAGTGGCCCAATGAATCACTGATGTAAACAGCCCCATAGCTTGGCTGGATTAATGCAAATGTCTTTTCACCTAAAATTGAAAAAAGCTCAATGTCTGCACTTTTTATGTTGTGGGGTTATGGTGTGGGAGTAACATGTCAAAATTGTCCAAAAAACAGAGTAACCACATATAACCACAATCATTACCTTTTACATTAACTTCTTCACCTCCAAATCATCCAATCTGTGCTCACTGAGAGGGAAAAAGTACTGTATTTTCAGTGAGGCTGTTCCTTCAAGTAGTATAACCAATACTGCAACTGCAGCAATGCTGTATGCTATAATGTCCTTATGCAGCCTTCAGTTCACTCTAACACTGTCCAACATAGGAAGAAACGGGCGTGCCCTGATTACTGAATCCCTCCTTGGCTATTGTAAGGGTCTCTTGCCCTGCTTGGGAAAGCAGAGTGGCTTTCGCCATTAGCGTCTGCTTTGCTGAAGGTGATGGATTCTAACATTATGTGAAACTGTACATACACTCACATTACCTTCCCTCTCATTAGTCTCATGCACATAACTTATGAAACCAAGCAGCTCACATGCAATGTCACTCCATCCATTCCTTATTGACACCTTGTGCTCGTTGAGTGGGCTGCAATGATTTGGCTTGATAATAAGTCACCTGACTGAGTCCATTTTTTTACCCAGAAGGCATATATTCCACGGTAGAGCTGCTAGGAGACGATAAGACGGCGAAGAGATAACGGCTATTGGTATGCCATGTTATAGCACCTGAGAGGGCGTTAATTACCGTGCTTATGGGTGTTTGACAGGAATGCTGAGAGGAGAAAAGGACAGCAAGGTATTGTCAAGAGTGCACAAGGCGTCATTATCACAGGATTAGGATTTCTGTGGCGTCAAGCTAAACAGTGTAACATCAGGAGTACACAAAACACAGCAAAGTTGTTTGAAATGAGTCAGCTGGTTTTTCCTCTCTCTGTGTCTCTCTGCTTAACAATGTTTGATTTAAATTTAAAGCTGATGAGCTGCAACACAAAGATGTCCAAGTTTAGATACGGGCCAACTTTCTACCAAGTGATTAATTAATTTTCAAAGTAACAGCTGCAGCTGCTTAGTTTCATTCCCAGTGGTTTTCTCTTACTGTGTTCTGGTTTATAACATTGAAAATGTTATTGAATTTATGTATAATATACTGTACTCTTAAGCCTAAATGCTGTGAAGCAGTTGATTATGACACCTCAGCAGCTGGAAGCCTTAAAGCAAAACTCAAGTTTGTTTGTTTTTTAATACCAGGGTCTTTAGTTTTACTCATTATAGAATGGAGCAATATACTGACAGCTGTGCAACACAAAACTAAGCAAAGACACAAAGAGTCAGAAGTTTACAAGTTCATTTAGACCAGTGGTTCTCAAACTTTTCACAATGAGTACCACCTCATAAAATATATGGCTCTTGAAGAACCACCCTTATGACCAACATTAAAATACAGTAGTATAGGCCTATTTAACACCACATACAGTTTACACAAGACAGTTTTATTTCTTATATGAATACTATTTATTTTAAATGTCATAAACAGGACGTGACAAGTGATAATAATAACAACTGTACTGCATTAAAACATTCACAGCAGGTGGGATATCCAATCTTTAAGTGATGACCTGATGAACCCTGCTTCCAGGTCCCAACTACTGTGCATTTATTAAGGCTGTTGTGTTTTTTAACATTTTTTTAATGTTTTGCGTCTTGTTCTACATAATCTGAACAAGCCCCTAAAAAAATCAGTGATTACTGTTTGCCTCTCTCAGTTTTTGTCATCACTATTCATTTTAAAGCTCAGTTTTAAAACCTTACGATGTAACTACAGCCCAGCCCATGCAGCAGTATATTAATGACTAACCTTATATTGCAGTTGTTCTCCTGCCATGCAGCTACATTTGTTCCTAACCATCTGGAACCCTCATTGAGGGTTTATATGATGCTAACCATAGCTGTGTAGCTACCCACCACATAGCACATCATTATATACCAGCTAGCCCAACTTCAGTAACACTACAAACATCACTGCTGTTTAGTTTTCTGTCTTCATTTATGTCGGAAGTGATAGCAGAGCTGTACATTTAAATTTTTGCTGTGGCAGTTAAGCTGCCGGATTTTTGGCTTCACGACCCTCCTTCATGGTTCGTGCACATCGCAACTCAGTTTGCTCTTCGTGGCGTTTTGGGCGATGATACAAAATACCATCATGCGGTGGCCTCGCTGGATCCGCTGTCCACCCGCCGTGTGATGACCCTCCTCTGGGATCCCCCAACCCAAGGGAAATACACCGCTCTCAAGGCGCTGCTCCGATGCAGAACGGCCAAGAAACTCCTCTCTCTCTCAGGCCTGGGTGATGGTACTGCTCTCAAGCTCATGGAGAGCACGCTGTCCTTGCTAGGAATGGTATATTATTTAATCTTAAAAAAATTGGAGATTTCCCGCGTACCACCCAAGTACCACTAGTGGTACACGTACTACCAGAGAAGCCCGCGTACCACTTTGAGAATGACTGATCTAGACCACACTTTAACTGGATCCATCCATTATTTTTTCAACCCTTGTATGAATAATCATTTTTCAACAAGATTCAGAACTCCTTCAGTAATCTTAACGTGCAGACGAGGCTGATCAAGGGTGTCTTTATTATCCTCCAAGGGGCAATTTGTTATACAATCAGCAGAAATCACACAACCATCAAACAATAATAAATAAATCAAATGAAAACAAACACACTTAGAAAAAAGCAGCATTGGAAACACAGTGAACTTTTATGTCTATTTATCCTGCGTGTTGCCATGTAGCCACACAGAAGCAACTTGAGCTCCTTAGATAAGGGGTGGCAAGGCCTTGTTCAAAGTTCTAACTTGTTTCGCTGTTCATTTTGAATATACCTTTAAGTCTCTTTTTCTTTTTTTAGGTTCAGTGACTCATAGCAGCTAACGAAAAAAAAATGTAATAACAGATTCAATAAAAAGGGCTGTTGAAAGAAAAACCACATAGCTCACAATAGAAGTTCTACAGAGAACATCCACCTCAAACTCAAAGGTCAGCTGATTAATTATAGTGCCAAGATGTTTAGACTAGTACACAAACCTTTAACACCGCAGGCGAGATGGTTGTAGAATCCATCCTAAAATCCATGATCATCTCTTTAGTGTTGAATAAGAACAACTTGCACCAGTCCTAACAACAGAGCCAAGATCAGGTCATCACTACCCAGTAAAGTCACACTGACTGCCCTGTCTGCAAACTTAAAAATATGCCGCCTCACGTATTGGCTTTAGCGCTGGTTGGTGTATGGCACAAATAAATAAGCAGCTCTGTGGTGTTCCAAAGCAGCAGAGAAGAACATCAGATAAACACCCTTATATTCAACATATCGAGCCAGCTTTTAGGAATGTAATAAATACTTGCAAACTCTCCTGCTAAAGCCTTGGGCTACTTACAAGATTCTAAAAGAAAAAGACACCTTTTTTTAATGTGCAAAAGTCTTTGCACCCTCTAAGTTTGGCAGGACCATAGAGTGCCCAGTGCATCATCAGTACCCCTGCATGACCTAAAACCAATCTGGAATGGGTTTAGATTTGCCTGCACTGTGTGTGGAAGCATCTCTTTAACTATCATCTCAAATTACTGCATTATAACAGAGGCAAATGTCACAGGCCTGTGGTCATCAAGTGGCTTAGGAGTGGTGTTTTTTGATAATGATATTGTCATTAGTTTCACAGGTATTTGCAGGATTTGGCATTTTTACATGATGAGCTAATGATGGCAGTGGGATGGGAAAATTAAAATGCCACCAAAGTTAATAAAAATCCAACCTTACGGGGACAATGAATGTCTATAAATAATGTCATATCAAACCATGCAAATGTTGATGAGACCTGAAACAGAAAAGATCATGGCTCTAAAACAAAACTTGGGTGAAACGTCACTGACACTCAAATTCTAGACACTATGACCAAGATGATCTAAATGACATGTTGAGCCATCAAATAGTTGTTGAGAAATCTGATTTAAAAATAGGGAAATTTGGCTGTGTCTTTCGTGGTTTTAATCAACAGTTCTTCAGATAACACCAGCAAATAACATTTGCAGATAATATCACAATAGGGATTCAGATCAAGCGAGTAATCTTCCAGGTAACTCTTTAGTTCAGAAGTTCTGAGGCTCATGGGCAGTTTTCCAAAATGCACAGGATTAGGTAAGTTTTCGCATGTTTGTGTTGTTTGGTGTTTAGCTCAGACTTGCAACATACACTTGGTAGTTGAGTCTGTTTGAGGTCAGATCGTGTTCACACCATAAACAAACCTCTGGAGTTCTTTTGGAACCGGACTGAGAACACCTACTCCAAAGGGTCTTGGTCCAGTAATTTTGGTCTGTACACATATTTGATTACTGTGTTCAAATCTGCACAGGAAAAGCCAGAGTTATATTTAAACTACTAAACACTGCAGATATGAAAACACTGAGAAGTGGGAGTCATTTTTGGGGGCTTTAACTATCTGTGCAAAATTGCACTACAATATGTGTTTGTCTGTGTGTAGAGTAATACAACACTCATGTCACAAGAAAACTTTTAATTCTAGCTTTGGTATCATGTCATTGTGGGAACCACTGAATGTGAAAATGACAGTAAACACAACTAAAACTAGTTGTTGTGCCCATCCATTGCAGTTGAAAGCACGTGCATTGAGTTCCGGTACATCTGGAAGGTCGTAGTTGAGGGAAACAATATTCTCTGCACAGCTAATGTCATCATGCTTTTCGATGTTTGCTTTGATTGCTGTTCCATTTCTTTTTGTTCATGTTTTAAATCTCAGTTAACATCATCATTCTACTCTGTTTCACCTACCTTTGTTCTTCTTTCCACCAATTTTGGTTATCGCCTGTGTTATTTGAGCTAGTCAGTACACCTGGCACCATAGCTGCTCACTGTTGTGTTGCCAGACTGTCTTTGAACCAAAGGTCCACTGCAGTCAGGCATCGGCCATTCTCAAGTTTGTTTTCCTTATGTTTTCTTGTTAGGGTTGTTCTTTGCGACCTCTAGTCTGTTCTGGGACTTTTGTCCGAGTTTTCACCTTTGTACGTTATTTAGTGTGTGTTTTGGTCTTTCTCTCTCTGGCTTTTGCCTTTTTTTCCTCATCCTTGCTTTGGTTGCTTCAATAGATGACAACCTGCGTGTAACCTAGGGTGTTATTAAAGTTTGGGATTTTTTACTTTTGCCTGTCTCTCTTCTCCTATGTTTGGATCCTCTCTGCTGTGAATCGCCACAGATGAATATAAGTTTGAGTAATAACCTCTCATGAAACCTGTAATTTCAATAGATTTTAATGTAGTTAAACAGCAGATGTCCCTACATCCATGCTTCTGTTCTGCAATTTACAAAAATAAAGCTGGTGACTAAAATGTGCAACCAGTAGTAATGTTGTGCCGAATATGATTTTTTAAAAGAGCATCCTGTGGGGAAGCAAAATCTCTTTTACAAGCCTTAAAATGAATGTGCACAGACTGAGAAGTAGGGGTGGGTTTTGATAATCGATTCATCGATTAAAATCGATTCTGGCTTGGATAATGTGATATCCATTCATTAAAATCCTGAATCGATTTTTTTATATAAATGTATTTTGCCCAAAATTCCAGAATCTCAGGTGAAACGTCACAAAATTTTGACAACCACCAAACATTTAAATCAGTAAATGAGAGCAGGAACACGGCTTCTGCACAAAGACGTAACCACAAAGCGCGGACCCGCAGATCAGAAGCAGTGAGATGTTGCCTTTCTCACCCGACGGCACGGACACGGTCGGGGCTGAAAGCCGACAGCTCACTGATTCTGATGTTTCAGGGGTTCGCGCTTTGTGTTTATGTCCTTTTTGCGCTGATTCTAAAGCTGTTAGTTTGATCTCTCTCCAAACAATATTGACCGAACCAGCAGCAAAAGAAGATTCAAACTAAGCTTCACATAAACATCGTCATGGATTCCCTCTGACTTTTGCTGTTTTGCTTCCACCACGATAAAATCACACTTCATGCACAGCTCTCTCTCTCTTTCTCAGTGTACTTCAAGAACAGTTTCCTGTCTAAAAATCTGTTTTCTTCATTATTCGCTTGCTTGCTACGCACAAGACGACCGTTGTTTACAGCGCCGTCGGCCAATGTTTTTTTTTCCTTTTACATTCTTCCGAAAAGAAAACCTAATTTCTGCTGTTCAATAAGCTTCTGAACAAATTTAAACTTTTTAAAATTATACAAAATGCAAAACGCTTAGCCGTGTCTCTAATAAAACCACTGTAACTTCAGAGGTAATGTTCATATGTTGATTAATGGGTTTCTTTCATTTTTTGATGTACTGCAGAATATTTTTATAAAATCCCAGGCCAGGAAAATCACCTTCATGTTTTTCTGTTTTATCTTCAGCTACTTTGACACAAAGGCATCTGCTGTGACGGTCACACCTTTGATAAAATCTGGAAAGTGTCAGCTGCCTTTTTATAGATACAAAAATATGTAAATGTACTGATCTGAATTATAATATTTCTGACTGTCTGAGGCAAAATTTCCCCAATTCAAATCGATTTGAATCGAATCGAATCGAATCGAATCGTGGATCAAATCGATTCAAGACCTTGTGAATCGGAATCGAATCGATTCTAGAAATCAGTGACGATACCCAGCCCTACTGAGAAGTTTTCTCTCTGTGATAAAAATGAATAAAATAAGAGAAAACAAGAGCAATCACCGAGTAGCTCCCCAGTTGGGCAGTTGGCATGGCAACAAGAAAACACTGCTCTATCTGCTCTTTATAGGGATTATCAACATAGTTGGGATGCATCCTTGATTAGTCTGCACTGAAGGAAAGCTACTGTGTGTATTTCTGAAGTGAATAAAGTCCTAGAAAGTGAAATATAAAGAAACAAAATTAGTCCTTTTCTAGTTTAATGTGTGTTTGAGAACTTTGCATCGAGACACATAAGAGAAACTTTGCACTTGGAGAAAACTGAAGTCAAATGAATGGGAGAATTGACATCTAAAACTTCAAAATGTGCATAAAAAAGTCCTGATGCATGCTCAATGATCAGTGTTTGTTGTTCCATGGTCATGACAATTTGCATATCAATGATCAAGGAACTGACCTCACAGCCCATTGTTGTTTATAAAGCAGGGAAAACCTGCAGTCAGCTGAGACTGAAGAAGTCACTTGGATGAGTGATGAAAAGTTTCTTCCATTGAAAACGCTCCATCCAGATGACCAGAATCAACTTTTGGAGTGCTTATAAATGTTTATTTATTCCAGATATTTTTGCAATTACAGTACTTACACAACAAAGCCAGCTAAACAATAGCAGCTGGTTATAAGCTTACTTGTTCATGTCTAAATCCAACAATTTCCACTTCAAATAAATTTTCACTAACACTGGCTAACAGCAGATAACAGCAGTACTTACTGACAGAAAAATTCAGGATATCCTTAACTCACCTCAGTATTGCTGGCATTTAACAGACGTGAGCTCGCATCGGACTCTTTTCAGAAAGTTTTACAGCCTCCTCCAGAGTAAAAAGATGTACAGTTACGTCTCCACCACCCTGTTCAGTCATGAGCCTTATTCTTACTTTACTTCCCGTGTCTCATTATTCAGATTTAGCTCGGCCCCGTACAGTTCCACTTTGCCCTCATCACCTCCTGTGTATTTATCCCCTGTTTGTCTCAGTTCCTTGTCACATCGTACTGTTTCTGTTTCCCAAGTTGTGTCAGAGTTCCTGGAGTAACCCCTAGTGCATCCTATGTTTGTTCATGGACTTTGTTATTGTTGTCAACCGCACTACTGCCTCGCTTCCAGTAAAAGCTTATTTTCATTTGATCCCTGTGTGCCTATGAGTCTGCATCTAATATGACATCTACACATCTTATATCAACCAGTAATAGCTCATAAAGATGCATATTTAGATGCCTCATTGGTCAGAGGAAGCCAATTCTTTGAATTCATATATGTGTGGCGCCTGGATCCACAATTAGCATCATAACTCACTGAAATTTCATGTGGATTTCTGCAGTACAAATGCTAAATGCTTATTTGTGATTAAAAGTGTGTATTTTCTTTTATAAAAGCACTGCATCTTATTATAATAGTGTGATGGCATGCCACACATGGTAAGCTCCACACCTCACCACCAGGTGATTCACTTTAGTTTACGTTGCAGTCACTACTTTAATATATTCTACTTATTGTTCAGTGTTGTTTCTTTATTAAATTTATTTATTTTTCTATCACACCTTCCAATGTTTATATGGCGTGCACACATATTAACACTGCAAGGTCAAAGTTCTGTTTTATGTTATATTAATATATCTTTCTTTGTTTGAGTTACCTGGGGTTTGGCTTCTCCTCCTGCCTGGCAAAAGGTGTGTCATCTGGTTTAGCTAAACGAGGAATTTAAGTTCCCCCTGTGTCATTTCAGGAGGTCAGTTTATCTTATGTTTGTTTGAGATTTTGCTAATTGTTATCTTGAGTTTAGTCTATTTAGTTGACCTCTTTTATTGGGCTGCCTGTTTAAGTTTTGGCTTTGTTAAATATATTTTCATATTTTTTGGGTCAATAAAACCCCTTTTTTGAATTAAACACCTGTGTCCTTTATGCTTTACTGCTTGGTCCCTGACAAATAGTAAAAGTAATTTCTTTAATGTAATTTTTAAAATCAGTATTTAAATTCTTTAGATACTTTTTGCAATCATGTGTTTGAATTGGCTGTATTGAAACCTGTTAATTGGTAAATTGTTTAAGTCAACAGATACAGTTTCTAAGTTTCACTTTACAGAAGCGCCAACTTTGCACAAATGACCAGAAAATGGGTCTTTGACACGTGTCCTCTACCTTTATCTCCTGGTTGGTACACAGGTCTGTCTGAACAACCATGTAGTTCATGTAGTTTTTTAGCTACATTTCAGTCAAATGTGCAAGTTAGCTGCTGTGTTCCCTGCATTTTTATCTGTCCATCCACCCATCCATTTTCTTCTACTTATCCAAAGTCAGCTCATGGTTTCAGGGTATTCCAGCTGGTACTAAGTGGCTCTTATTACAGACTGAGCATCATTTAAATGCCACAGTCTACCTGAGTATTGTTTCCAACCGTGACTGTCTCTTTATGATCACAGTGTACCCATCTTCTTATGGCTGCATCTAGCAGGATAATGCACCATGTCACAAAGGTCAGAACATCTCAAAGTGGTTTCTTGGACACGACACTGTACTCACATGCCCTCCACCGTCATCAAATCTCAATCCAAAAGAGCACCTTTGGGCTGCAGTAAAACAAGGAATTACCATCTTGGATGTGTCTGCAGTAACTGTATAATGTTGTCACGTCAACATAAAGCAAAAACTCTGAGGACTGTTTCCAGAAACTTGCTGATCTGTGCCATGAAGGGGGTCCAACCAGGTACAAGCAACATGGAACTAACAGACTGCCCGGTGAGTGTACATACTCAAGATATCAACGTATTTATTCATGCAAAAATTTCCAAAAGAATTCTTCTCTGTTAGATTTGGCATTTCATTTTAAAAGCCTCACAATATTAAAAAAAACCAAATAAAATAGAAAGAACTGAACCTAACAAGTGCAGCGTCCACATGTACTGTATGTGTGTGCATATGATTAGCTTACCTACACTAAAAACAGCAGTTACCACGGCTGTGGCTCTGGCTTCATATCAAGAAATTAGGAGCACGGTGAAAACTTAGGAGGTGTTGTCAGTTTTGGTGTAATTACTTTCACTGCCAGAAAGCAGAAAAAACTTGCAGCAGATTTTTTATACTGCACTTATTCATACAAGTATAAAAGTGTCACATCCACACCCTTGTCACACGAATTTAAATGATCTTATTGTCGATAAAATGAGTCATACCATCAATTTATTATTAATTTTCTATTTTTGTAACTCTGAGGTGTTAATATGAAACTCAATGCCCAGCTGATTAAACTTCCGTGCAACGTCCAGTAATAACAGCTAAAAACCACCGGTACAATGAAAAATTAAAGGAAAACCATCCTGCGCTCACAATATTATTACAGCCACTTACATATTTCTGTCTGTCATTTAAAAATTAATGTTTGAGAGCAGGATAATGGGAATAATCCCGCTGCCCATTTTCAAATTAAATTTTGGTGTTCGTGGTGAGAGGAGTGTGTGTGCTCATCTCTTGGAAGCAAATCCTCCATTTGAATAACTTCCCTCAAGGCTTGATGGATGTGATACAGATATTAGATTTCCATCACTTCAAACTCTGAAGTTTCTGCCACTGGGTGACTAAATAATTGAAGACTTCTCCCATAAAAAACGCAATATATCTGTGTGAGAAAAATGTTGCTTCCTTAAATTTATCAGTCAATATTTCAAAAGGGTGGATGAGTCTATCCCCAGCAGCATAACTATTTGTAAGCAGAGGACTTAAAATGACTCACTTTTACGCCAGCACTCTAAGATTGTGTCAGTTTTATTTTGTGCAGTTGACATGAAACTTGTTGGTTTTAATTAAACATTTACTAGTTGCTTTTTAATAATTTTTATTGACTAGTGTGTGTGTGTGTGTGTGTGTGTTTTAACTATCTTCACGTCCTTGCTGCCAGGTGTTTTTAAAGGTCAGATCTGATGGTTACAAATAGTGACTTCTGTGTCATGAAGACAGAGCTCTAGCTCCAACTGAAGAACCTTCAGAGGTAAACTTTCCTCGGTCTCCAGGTTGCACGATACTGTCTTGAACAACTCCTTATTTCTTTATATCTTGGGATTTTGAATATGAGCAAACATACATGGAAAAAATATAAGCAAAGAGCAGGTTTGTATCATTTTAACCAGCTTAAAAGTCTTTTTTGATATGTCCATCTTTATTCTTCAGCACAGCCTGAATTCGTCTTTGCATTTCTTTAAGAATAAAGCTTTGCATATGACTCGTGTCCTCACTGTACACAAGCCATATGCATATACTTTTCTCTGTCAAGCTGATCCAACATGGGTTGGGCTTCTTCTGTATGTCTCAGATTTCAAATATTGGATTGATCACTCCGTAATACCTATTGCCTGACTTCCATTGCTTATATGGTTTGAGTATGATACCTCAGCCTTTTCTCCTGGTTTCTCTTCCTTAAGAATGGCTTCTTGACAGTCAGCCCTGTCCTGTTTTGATCAACTAAAGGTCCAGATATATCTTTCAGGTCCAGTGTCAATTTTTCTATTTCTTAGGGACATGACTTCTGATGATTCTGTTCATCTGCTGTGGATACTTTTAAAGCCTACCACTTCTTCTCTTGTCCTCTGCATGCACATACTGAGTTAAAAAGTTGTGAATTCTTTGGGACTCAACTTGTTGATGGAAAAATACTATTTTATTCTTATCAAACTGTGCTATCTTTGGCATTTTTCATAGATTCAACTACAGAAATGGGAACAAGTTATTGTTTGCAACAAGCTGCCAGTAATAAAATGCCAAAAGGTATAATTTAAAATAGGCTTTTTGCTAAGCTGTGCAAACACCAGAGTGCTTCTTCCACTGAGTTCTGTTTTTATGCTTGAATGATTCATGGGTCAATGTTAAGTGGATTAACAAATAAAAAATCATTCCTCTGAAAATTATCACGTACAAGAAATAAACTGAGCCAGTGCCCAAAGAAAAACTTTGAAATGCCAAAGGCCATTGTAAATCTGGCTCAATGGAAGGAAAACTTTTTTAAAAATGAGGGATGGTGGTTCAAGACTTTTGCACAGTACTGTACTGTTAGAGTAAAATACTGCATTTAAATGCATGCTTCTATGCAGAAGAGATTAAGATGACACAGTTCCACAAATAATTACTTCAGTTATTTATATCTGTAATTTAAGGGGAGACCTAGGCATTACTTCAGACTTCTCAGGATATGACTCATTGTATTCTTTTACAAAGAAGGCACAGTGGCTCTTCATCTTCAAAGTCAGTGACTGCCAAACCCTTAGTTGTTTGCTTTATCCCTCAGTCTGCTAAAGAGTAATTAGCACGGCCGTTCATTAATTACTTATGAGTTCATGGCCTGACATCGGAGCGCTGCCCGGGCAGGTGACTGTATCTGTCAGCTGAATCCAATTTTGCCAACTCGCCGGACGTTCGTGATTTGTTCAATCAAGACGTCACAGACAATTTGTCTGGTACGCCTCGGCCACAGAAAAGAAAATTAGAGTATCCGTCAGCCGTCCCAAAGGGTCTTGCCTTTGGGAGATGTAGCATCCGCCCCCTCTGTTGACAGACCTGGCGCCTGCCTCACTTGTCACTGTAATTAGTTTTGTTTCACTACCATTGTGCTCAGCAGCTCTACTTTATTGCTGCATAGCCGTGTGCAGTCAGGGCTCATTCCACAGTGTTGCATTAAACAAGGCTGCTTTTAAATGCTCTGACATGAAAAGCAAGCTTTCTCCTCAAACACTGATTTCTCCTGCTCTCAGCTGGTAATAAGTAAACATACTTTTTGTGTCCAGCTCCCTGCTTATTTGCAACAATTACAGCCCAGTGTTCCACTGATGATCTGTGGATAACTTTAATTAATCAGCTGGATAATGGTGCATGTAGGATCAGTGCAGAAGAAAAAGGTCATGTGGGGGCTTGGCCCATCACGGATGGGAGAGCAAATCTCGGAGACTGATGAACAACAGCAGAATGTTATTTTATCAGCCAACACGTGGTCTCTCTGGTAGCAGTTATCTGGTGTGCACAGGATTTAAGGAACATGGAACCAGGACAAAACCAGATTTAGCATTATGTCTGATTGTGGAAATGATACCACGGTTTAAGGAAACCATGCTCATCGTCTGCAGACAGATATATTTTCTTGCAACGTAACAGGCTTATTTACCAACCTGTTGTAACCGGCGCTTGTTTGCCCATGAATCTAAAGCCAATACCAAGAGTCAAATGAACTCGGGGATTTATGCTAGAAATAGCTAACTGAGGCAAAGAGAATGTGCCCTGTATTTTGGAAATATTGTAGCTCGAGGAAATAATTTGCACTTATGACTCAATTTTGAGAAGAGTATTGAAGAAGAATAGACAGCTTTCTCAAAGAAAATAATGGAAAAAAGATTGAGATTCTGGTTTCATCTCACACTTAGGCATGCTCTCTAAACATTAGTAGCGTGCAATTTGTGTGCACTACCAAATTAAATCTGAACAAAATAAAAGTACATGCTCTTTCACTTTTAAGGGTTTACATTACATCTGGTCCTTAGCAGGTCTTAAAATTATTTAAATACATTATTTTAATATAATAACAGATGACATGTTGCATTGTCTCATTGTTTATTTAGGAAAAAACCTAAGCTATAATGCTGAAGCAGTGTGAGAAACGTAAGGGGATAGTGGGATGGTAAGCAGCAGTTATTCAAATGTCTTTGATTAAATTATCATCGACATCTTTTTGTTTGTTTTTTATTTTCTAAACTGTTAAAATTACATTACAGTCACATGCTATGCCTAAAAGTGGAGGTCAAAGTGGCATTGTGGCTATGCATGTAAAACAAACCTAAGCTCTTTCATGAACAGAGAATAAGACAGAATGGGATATTTACAGTTGTGCACAGTAACTCAAGGATATCTTTGGTAGATAAACAGACTAAAAATAGATAACCTTATGAGTAAGAGAGGAAAATAATGAATGAAAATAAAAGTGAATGAAACAACACAGAGTAAGATAGAATAGAATTGGGGCAGCCAGTTTCACCCAGATATAGCTACACGGTAAGGTAATATTTCTAAATGGTTGAAAAAGAGTTTCCATGTGTTCAAAAATTTTGCAGTTGACCCACGTAGAGTATATTTGATCTTTTCCAACTTATTAAAATGAAGCGAATCTCTGATCCAGGCCTCATGTGAGGAAGAGGAGGATGACTTCCACTGGAGCAAAATCAGACGAGAGTTAAAAGGGTCACGTTTTGGCAAAACAATCTCGCCAGGTGTCACACCAAACAGAGCAACTGGGGCAGTTGGATCTAGGTGTGCCTGAAGTACCTCTGACAGTTTACTGAAAATTTCTGACCAAAGGGACAGAACCAGAGCATGCGCATCAGTGAGCCAGGAGCTTGTTTACGTCCCAGTACTAAAAATATGATTCCTGATTCATAATTTGCAGGCCACGGTGGCACGTAATTGATTCCAGATTTTAAGGGTCTTCTTCCCTGATAAATTTCTGCAGTATTCTGCAATGTCTGGACCTCTAGAGGTCTAGACCAGAGCAGTCAGGGATGATGGTACACAGGAAGAACTCGCTATTCTCAGCCACTCTGGGATGTCAGGTGCATCGTTCTCATGCAGCCAGTACTGCAGTATATGGAGGGTAGATGCCCAGTAATAAAGGGAAATTTGGTAGCGCCATTCCTCCAACCTCCCAGGCCTCTGTAGAAATATTTTACTGATCCTTGAGGGTGTTTTATTCCAAACAAACCCTAAGATCAAATCAAGTTTCCTGAAAAAGGATTTGGAGATAAAAAATGGGGACACACGGAAACAGGAAAGACAATTTTGGCAAAACATTTATCTTAACTAGGCATATCTGACCAGATATAGACAGAGGTAGTCCTTTATTTCAAAAAGGAGTATATTTTAGAGTCAAATGTGAGTGCGTCTGTCTGACGGTTGCAAAGTCAAGCAACAAGACAATAATCACAAGCTCAGCAGCAAATCTACAACAGAATGGATTAAAAAGAAAGTGACTCAGTCAAAGTCCAAACCTCAGCCTGATTGAAGATAGCGGTGATTAAATGCATGCTTCCAACTTCAATTAATTGAAGCTATGTTATAGAGAAGAATGGCTCAAACTTCCTTCAAAATGATGTAACAGGCTGATAAAGTTCTTCAAGTTAGGGCACGTGCACAATAGGACCAGAGATGATTATGCGAGAAACGTTTCCATGACCTCTTCATGTAAACAGAACACTGCTTTTACATCTTCAGCTGCGTCAAAATAAAACGTCCTTTTAGTTCACCTGAATTCAGTGGATCTCTTTAAAGAAAAATATCAAATGTAATTTCAAAAGTTGCTAAGTTACTAAAGCTTTAATAAATTGGTTTGATTAAATCAAGAGGGCACTGCTCTTGACTTTATATTGTGCTACATTCCTAGAAATCGGAAAAAAAATATGTTAATACAACTAAATAAAAAAAAATTAGATGGGGCCTTTCACTCCGTTCATTGAATCTACGGTACATGATGGACATCAATAACACTTGTAGCAAAGTACTCAGCACCTGTGAGATCCCTTTATATTTCCCTTGTGATGTTTTGTGCACACTGCTATTTTAGAAAAGCAATTGCATGTGGGGATAAAATATCCTTTGTCCAGTAAGTTGACCATTTTCCTGAAACCTTTGTGTTTCCTGGACACGTATCTTTGTTCAAACGTGATTAGGTTGATGATTTCAGAGAATGCGTGTGAGCTGGATGGATACAATGACACACTGTAGAGACTCACTCTCATGAACGTCTGAGCTGATGTTGAGCAGATGATTCACATTAGCAACCACTGCATTGTTTTTCTTGGCCTTCATGCATTAGTTATGCTGCTGTTTGTGGTTAGTTGTGTTGCTCTGTGGCTCACACACAACTCTACATTACTCTCTATATAATTCTCTATATAATTTCTTCTTGGCTAACATCATTTGTCCTAAATCCATGATAATATTTCCAAATGACAGATGATGATCCACTTCTAGAGTCGAGCTCTTTCCCCTCTGCTGTGCCAGACATTGGATTTTTTACAGAAAACGTCAAGCTGCGAGGTTCAGGGAACTGCTGTGATTGGCACATGAAGGTGGGTGATCAGCATGCGTGTGCATAGGGACATTAATGGGTACATTTTATAATTTATGGGCAACAAATGAAGAACTAATGGAGACTTTGTCTGACAAGAAAAGATTGAGTTTAAAAGAACAAATGTCTCATTTTAAAGAAAGTAAAATAAACCTGTGCTACTCAACTACACTTTCTAACCACAATAAAACAGCACCTCTAAACCCAGTGGCCTTTTTTCGTTTCCCTAATTTGCATCTCCCTGTCTCCTTTGTCTTCTGTCCTCCTGCCTGTGATCCAGAAATCAATCGCTGAACACCATGTTGAAGGGTGTGTGTGTGTGTGTGTGTGTGTGTGTGTGTGTGTGTGTGTGTGTGTGTGTGTGTGTGTGTGTGTGTGTGTGTGTGTGTGTGTGTGTGTGTACTAAACCAGGAACAGGGTCCCAGAAGCAGCTCTACACTCTGTGTCACTTAAAATAGCACTGGGCCTCCCCCCCCCCAAAAGCTACATCAAGCGTACAGAGGGCAGGAAGTCAGATGGGAATGGTATAAAGAATCCAGTCATTTTTCAAAATAAAAGACAAACCACACTGCTCCTCAAAAGCTCCCAATCTGTGTGCGTGATTTGAAGCAGTGCAAAGCACAACATCAAAAACATGCATCATATATAGGAACTGAACCAAAACAGGTGACAGAACCAAAAATGAGCAAGCACGTGTGTGCAAAGCAGAACATAAAACTCGTGAAAGTACTTTTAATTTAAAACTTAAAAAAAACAAAACCTAAAAAGTGATATTTACTCTTAGAAAATTGTGAATCATAGATTTGTATGCCACTCCAGTGGCCTATAAAATACTGAAACCTGGCTTTAAAGACTGGCTCCTATTCAGCACAAAGGCATTACTGAAGCTGGCCACTGATGGTGATAAGGTCTGACTCGCAGTCTGAGTTCCAATTTATCCCAAAGCTGTTGGATGGTGTTTTAGGTCAGGGCTCTGTGTAGGCCAGTTAGGATCTTCTAAATCAGGGGTGCCCAATCCCGGTCCTCGAGAGCTACTATCCTGCAGCTTTTAGATGCATCCCTACTCCAACACAGCTGAATCAAATGGTTTGATCTCTTCAGCATGCCATCATGTTTGGCAAAGGCCTGATAACAAGCCATTCATTTGATTCAGGTGTGTGGGAACAAGGATGCATCTAAAAGCTGCAGGACGGTAGCTCTCGAGGACCGGGATTGGGCACCCCTGTTCTAAATCAAACTGGGAGAAGTTTTTCTTTATAGACCTGGCTTTGTGCCAATTTGTCAGGTGGGATGGGGTGGGGGGATTGCCAAGGTGAAAAAGGAAAGGGTCGAGCACAAACTACTGCTGGAAGCACACTCTTCTCTATAATATCACTGAATGCTGAAGCATTAAAATTTCTCCTAATTAGAGCCGAGGGGCCTAACCAAACCATGGAAAACATGCTCAGACCACATGCATTTGAGTGTAGTTTTCATACTGAATAATAGTCGAGGCAACGTAAGGAAAGAAAGAATTATGCAACCTCTGGGAGGTCCAGCTTTTTTTAAACATGCTGCTTCCAATCATCCTTGCTAGTTGTCATTTCAAGTGCACACCAGAATAGGCTCCATGCTGTCTCGCCCACCTTAGCATACATTTTCAAAGTTCAAGTATTCATTGAACTATTCTCTAGTTTTGGGGGTTTTTTTTCAAACCCATTTTTTCCCACTCTCAGCCTAGGAACACCTGCTCTTCAGTCCACAGCCATTAGTTTGTTCTAGCATCAGTCCACTCCTCTCACACACAGGTATCGCATCCTGCCACTACAATAACAACAGTAATGAACTGACTGGCAAGTGGCAGCTGTGCTCTGACCGCTCCTCTGACTTAAACCGATTCACTTCAACCCATAATGGTTTTTTTATTCCCAACGCTCCAGTATTACCAATACCACACACATGTTGCGGGTTCATTTATAACCAAGGACAGCCTTTTAGTAATCAGATAGAGGTTCGATAAACGCTGAACTGCTGACTCCCTCGAGGAAGGCTTCTGAAGGGCGATTTACCACCTCAGTGCTGATGTGATGTCTACCCTCTGCTGGCTCTGTGTGTCTGTATATGGAGGAGGCGTGGGGTATATGTGTGTGTACAGTCCTTCGAGAAGGGATAGACAGTGTGTGACAGAAGAACAGACTGATAGGCCCAGAATCCCCTTTGGCTCCTCTGGAAAAAAAAATAGCAGCAGACAAGCATCTGATGATGCAGCCTTATATTCTGTCCAGTGACAACACAATTTACACCTCTGAAAAGACACATCGATGCATAATAGCGTCTTTGACATTTTCATATAAATAAACATTTCCATCCCTCATAATGCAAAACAAATATTACGCACTAGGGGCTAAACCTCTGCTCATATCCTGAAAGCATTTCCATTTACTGTTTTTCTTTGATTTGATTTTACAAATATATATATATGTACATACGTGCCATGCTGTAGACCTTTTTATGGGAATAAGCTTGGTGGCCCACAGGAAAAGATTTTTTTTCTCACAAAGCAAGAGTGACGCACATTTTTAATAAATACAAGAAAATAAAAGAAATGAAAGACAGAGAAAGTGGCAAGAGGGTAAAATTCTTTACAAAGCTGTAGAAAGAGAGCACAGAGGGCTACAGAAAAACATTTCAGCTTGAGGGTCTTCATCAGCATCACTGTAAAATATATACAGAGAATGTCTTAATATTGTTATAGAGTGGAAACAAATTAAAACAACCAGTTATATACACTGATTAGCCAGTTTGTTAGGTAAACCTCTTGATGAAAATATCTGATTTATCCGTTAACATTTAGGCATGTAGACCTGGCTCCAACTGAATATCTGAATGGTATCATTACACCTCTTATTACAGCCAATGCATGCAGGAAAGATTGTCTAAACGCACAACATGCGATGGGCTGCAGCAGCAGAAGACCACACAGGAACAGGAAACACAGGAAACAATTCATACAGCCTCATTAAAATTGGACAGTAGGAGATTGGAAAACATTTCAGATGACAGGGTCATAACGTCGCGTCGACAACACGAACGCATGGATCCATCCTGCCTTGTGTCACTTGTTCAGGATATTTCTGGTGGTGTAATGATGTGGCGGATATTTTCTTGGAAAACATACAAACTGTGCATCATTCAAACAACTTCGACAACAAAAATCGACTACAAAATGTGCATCTTACGTTCCCTCAAAGTGTTATATTAATGAGAAGCCCTGAGAAAAAAATACATCTTTTAAAGAAAAGGCAATATACCACCTATAAAATGAAGAGAAAAAAATATTGGTTTTTCTGCTGGAGAGAAGATTGTATTACAGCAGCAAATTGTTCACAGTTCAGCTGTGTTTTTAGCACCTGGATCAGCAATCACTGATATGAAATGGAAAATGCACTTCCAATTACCATCTACATGATGTGCGCCATGTATGGGTTGTGTCAGTTGATTCCGAGAACAGATGAATTATTGTCTTTCCTTTCATAAAGGAGGAACAAGCAAATCTTTTACTAAAGGAGGTAATAAGGGAAGCACTGAAGCACCTTTCCTTAGACTTTGAGAACTTGGACAGTTGTTGTTATGACAGCCACTCAGATCATTCTTGCTCAATATTCTCAGCTGGGAGAATTTCAGAGCAAAATTGACTATTCAACCACATCCATCATCCAGTGTCCAGGGGAAAAAATGCACCAAAAGGATGGTGTTTAAGTTTACTCCGTCTACCCAGAGTAACACAGATCCACTTAACTGACTTAAAAAGACAATTGTAAAAAAAAAAAAAAAAATCGAGTTGCAAAGCACTACCTACAGAAAAGTTATGAAAAATATATATCTGACAATACCACAAACAACTGATTAAAATAATGCTGCCATAGAAATGTCACAAAACCCAAAATAACCTTTTCAAGTATCATAAAAGAAGTGTCTAGAAGTTATGGATATCTTTCTATAAATATGTTTTACTTTCCTCTGTGAGCTCCAAATGTTCATGAGCATGCAAACTTCATGCACAATTTATTCATAAACATGAACTCATTATACAGGCCTCATAAGCACATTATTTCTGTGCTGCTCAAGTGAAAAAGAATAATTTAAACTCGATGTACAGCGTGCTTGTGGTAAAAGGGAGCTTCTCCCCCTATTTGTGATGTCTTGGCTCTGCTCAGCAGCCTTGCATGAATAAATAAATAAATGCATGTCCTCCTGTCGTCTTCAGTTTCTTCAAGGTTTAGCTCCTCGAAACAATGTCCTGGGCAAAGGCGGGCATGGAGGAGGCTGTATGTCTTTTTGTTTTCCCCCCGCCTTCCTCGTTCCATTCTCTGAAGATTATGAACATATGATGACAGCAGCACAACATAATGCAGAAAATAGAAAAAAGTAGCTTAGCGCTTCTCACAGGCTTGACAGGGACACTGAAAGACAGACTGTGCTTAACAATCAAACAATACAGTGAACATACATTTTGCATTGGTTTCTAACACAAAAAGACACAAAAGTAGGAGAGAGAAATGTAGCAGGAATCCTGGAATCCTGTATTGCATCTGTGTATTGTAAACCCCATTTAAAAAAAATAGACTGGTATTTATGTAGCAGTTTCAGCGTTTACTGACCGCTCACAGTGCTTTTACACCACAGACCACATTCATACAACACGTCACCTTCTCAAATCTATACCTATAGACATTTCAGACTCACCGGTTAACCTTAGATATCTTTTGGCTGTGAAAGGAAATCAGTGCACCCAGAGACAAAAAAATAAATAAATATACAGAAACAGGAAGAACATGCCAACTGCTCACAGAAAGCCCCCAGGAAGATCTGAGCCCATGAAATTCTTGCTGTGCTAACCAATGCACCACCATGCCACCGTTGATTTTTATGCATGAAGTTCAATGGGGCCCAGGATTTTGGATAATGTTTCCTGTAGCTCTGAAGTGAGCTTTTCAGAGCTGGAAAGAATAAACCTGATGATGTCATCAGGGTGCTATTGAGCTGCATTTTGGGAGTCCAGTATTTTTGGCACTCTGGTACTCACAAATATGCTGGCCTCTGGTGCTTTAAAATCCACCACTTTTTTCACTGTGTGAGAACCACAGTTACTGCAGGCCTCTGAAATGTATGTATATACAAATGTGGGGGCACATAGAAATAGAGCAAAATTCACCATCCAGTTTTTAATCCAGACAGGAATCATACATCTACAATGTAAAGACTGGACATACATACATATATACATACATATAAGATATTCTTTTAAATGGAAATAACCCCAAAGTTAATCCAGCAGGAGGCGACTCCTTTGCTTTAAAAGGACTTTCAGTTCTTTAGATGTCTATGTTCAAAAGATAGCTTTTAAATGATCCCACAGAGTAAAACATGTTGCAAATCAAGGCATGATTTAGGACTTGTTAGTCACAACTATTGTGACCAACAAGCAAGGAGAAACCTGCTTGCCACATCTGCCACCTGAGGCTGGATCTCCTTAGACTCCCATGCTAAATTTATTTTAAATCAAAAGAAATGCCTCATCAGCAATATTTGACTCCCGGCACTCACATATCTACGGTGGCTGGGAAGTGCAAATCGCAACAAATTAAAAAACCGCAACAAATAAAAAACAAACCACAACAAATTACAAAAAGCCCACAACAAAATACAAAAAGCCCACAACAAATTACAAAAAGCCCACAACAAATTACAAAAAGCCCACAACAAAATACAAAAAGCCCACAACAAATTACAAAAAGCCCACAACAAAATACAAAAAGCCCACAACAAATTACAAAAAGCCCACAACAAATTACAAAAAGCCCACAACAAAATACAAAAAGCCCACAACAAATTACAAAAAGCCCACAACAAATTACAAAAAGCCCACAACAAATTACAAAAAGCCCACAACAAAATACAAAAAGCCCACAACAAAATACAAAAAGCCCACAACAAATTACAAAAAGCCCACAACAAATTAAAAATCCTTGACGGAAAGGGATTGTCTGAAATACCGGAAGTGACACAAGCGTGATGTCATGAGAGGGGGCGTGGTCAGGGTTTTTGGTTGAGGCGCCACATTTCTGGGCCGAACAAAGCGCTAGCGAAAGAGCGAAAGTACACGGATAACACCAGCTATGGTTCGTACTTGCTGTGCGGTCGGTTGTAAAGTTAGATCGCACGGCCGGCAAGGGAATAAGGTTGAAAATGGTTTATCTTTTCATTCTTTCCCCACCTGGAAGCAACATGAGGCAGCTCATGTATCGGATGTTACCAAACGAAGGCGTCTAGCCTGGATAGCAGCTGTGAGACGAGCTGATATCCAGTTCTCTTCCATCTCCAAATATCTGTTGGTGCTCCAGACATTTTCATTCCCGTAAGTTATAGATATGTTCATATCACTCTTTATCCGGTCTTTAAGTCTGACGTCACTAGCATGGGCTCAAACGCTGCTGCAGGTCCATAAATCACAGGATCACTGTGGCATTACTGAGAGTTGAAAAACTGTCTAAAGTCTTTCATCTGTAATAAAATTATCAGCGTTCTGCTCTACCATGTGTAACAATTGAGTTTAACATCCAGGCATCCATGAAAACGAAACGGAATATATGACATTTAACAGAGTTAGAAATTAGCAGGAAGTTAGCTCGCTAGCTTCCATCTAAATGAGGGATTTTGGAAACAAATTCAAACGTACAACTCTGCTATCACTTCCAACATAAATGAAGACAGAAAACTAAACAGCAGTGACGTTTGTAGGGCACTGTGAGTAAAATGCGTTTGATTTCCTCCCGAACATTCAAATTAGTGCAATCATAAATTCATTCATGAGGTGCAAATTAGAGTGAGAACACGTGGAGGCTCTGGCTACGTTCACACTGCACGCGAAAACGCATCAAATCCGACTTTTTTGACCGTATGCGACCCATATCCAATCATGGTATGACGGTGTAAAAACAGCACAAATCCGATATTTTCAAATCCGATCTGGGTCACTTTCGTATGTGGTACTTAATCCGATACATATCTGATGTTTTAGGAAGCAACTGCTGTTTGAATGGTCATGACGCATTAAATCCGTCTTTTATCTCACTGACACAAAACATATGCCAATTATCAGCGCTGGAGAAGACATTGAGAACACATGAGCGCTTCGTGTGCATCCCGTGCAGATGTTAGTGAAACTGTTGGGAAGATAACGTGAACATTTTATTTGTACTGTATAATCTGCAGATTCTGACATAAATCTGCAACTATCCTTTGAAGCACCGCTCCTCTCTAAAACAACAATAAGGATCATTATTAGGCCATATGTAAATAACAAAATAACTTAAAGCAAAATTGGACAACGTAAAGTCTGAAACAAGTCTTTATATTAAGGGCCATCAGTCAAACAATGCTGTTTGGTCTAAACAGAGCGCGTTGTGTGTGACGTCTTCTTTTGCGCATGCGGGCCGCTTTGAGGGTTCACAAAGGACTGCGTTTGCTGTCACATTTTATTTGTAGTGTGAACAAGCAGACACAAAATCAGATTTAAATAAAAAAATAAAAAAAAAAAATCGGAATTGAGCATTAAGACCTGCAGTGTGAACGTAGCCATAGTGAGTTCAGTGCATTGATGTGACATTGTCCTGAAGGATTTAGTTATTCTCAATGGTTAAAGAAATTGCAATTATTTATTCATATTTATTATAAATAATCCTAATTATATATCTTGCTTCCATGTTTGTGTCCTGTGTCACAAAAAATAAATTTTTTACTATAATACATTGATTAATGACCTGCAGAATCTCCTTATCATATTACGTGTCCATAATTGTCACCTAAAGTCAAACTTTATGCTTTCTCCATCTTGAAAGTGATGACATCCTTGCATTACATACTTTAGGTTCATTTTCTGAAGGCAGGTTTCTGAAAGAGAACAGGCAGATTTGGAATATAACATGCAGCGTTCTATAGATGGATACATAAAAAAATGGAAAATTACATGTATGTGCTAACTTTCTAAATACTTTGTTACATTTATGATAAAATGGATTTGAAAGTAGATAAAACAAATTTATGTCGGCCTTGGCTCATTAGAGTCCTTGTCTTTAAATTAACTTTGTATGTTTCAGGTACTGCACTCTCAAAGACTGAATGAACCAGCATTGGGTCATTGTGAGCATCACAGGGAAGGTTGAAGCCGCCCACTGCACCTGTATGGCCGGAGTCCTGGAGACCTGCATCCATGGCGCTGCTCTTCTGTTTAATGTAGAAGCAACAGTGCAGATCTGTGGCACAAGGACTGTTACAGATGAACCTGCATACTGGGGTTTTCTGGGTAATATGACCAAGATACAGCCAGAGGTTGGCCATAAGATGGACTTCTCCTCTTCAGCTGACCAAAAACTGCTCTCAATCAAAACATAAACAGACCATCTGTAGTGACAGGTAAAAGGAGCCGTCCTCAAAAAAGAAAAATCCCACCTGCTACTGTGGAGGAGTTGTCACTGCTATTGGAATCTTTGCTGGAACACAGTAAAGCTGTGGGTTGTGGGAATGACCCATAATGTTTTATATAAGGGTCTAGATTTATGCCTGAAGTGCACTGCCGTGTAAATAATTTGCATTTACTGAATATGTACTGACTGAGTACCACTGTTCAAAAGTTGAATAAAGAAACAAACTAAGTTTTGCTCTTTTTTTTTTTTATTAAAACCACCTTACAGAACATCACATCAGTTACAATGTAGAATCCATGTCATAGTTTATAAAGGACAAAATGTTTACACAAAATCATGACAGCATTTACACGATATCACCCACTACTAACGTTACTTTATTTACTATCAATTACTTCAATTTATGTTCTGAAAAATTACCGCTATTTATACAGCACAAGACTAAAGAATATTTAACAGGAGCAAGTTTCATTTTCCCCTGGTTTTACTACCACACTGTTCACCAAAACGGCAGCAAACCTTCACCATCTTATCCAGAAGGGTCACCTCTTCACCCTCACATGGAAGAAGTAATCTGATTGGCATGGTGGTATGTTTGAAGCAGGTCCCTTGTGTAGCGCTGGAACTCAGTCACGATGTTTCATCCATTTCATGGGCTGGTTTGCTGCAATAATGCCAAATAATTAGTAACTCTATAAATAGAAGGTAGTTCTGCAAAATCACTCAGTAGGATGTTTTTTTCTAATTTTCTATGACCTCAGAGTGCATCGAAAATAAAACTAATAGGCTATAAAGATATGAACATATTTAGAACTTACGGGAATGAAAATGTCTGGAGCACCAACAGATATTTGGAGATGGAAGAGAACTGGATATCAGCTCGTCTCACAGCTGCTATCCAGGCTAGACGCCTTCGTTTGGTAACATCCGATACATGAGCTGCCTCATGTTGCTTCCAGGTGGGGAAAGAATGAAAAGATAAACCATTTTCAACCTTATTCCCTTGCCGGCCGTGCGATCTAACTTTACAACCGACCGCACAGCAAGTACGAACCATAGCTGGTGTTATCCGTGTACTTTCGCTCTTTCGCTAGCGCTTTGTTCGGCCCAGAAATGTGGCGCCTCAACCAAAAACCCTGACCACGCCCCCTCTCGTGACATCACGCTTGTGTCACTTCCGGTATTTCAGACAATCCCTTTCCGTCAAGGATTTTTAATTTGTTGTGGGCTTTTTGTAATTTGTTGTGGGCTTTTTGTATTTTGTTGTGGGCTTTTTGTAATTTGTTGTGGGCTTTTTGTAATTTGTTGTGGGCTTTTTGTATTTTGTTGTGGGCTTTTTGTAATTTGTTGTGGGCTTTTTGTAATTTGTTGTGGGCTTTTTGTATTTTGTTGTGGGCTTTTTGTAATTTGTTGTGGGCTTTTTGTAATTTGTTGTGGGCTTTTTGTATTTTGTTGTGGGCTTTTTGTAATTTGTTGTGGGCTTTTTGTAATTTGTTGGGGGCTTTTTGTATTTTGTTGTGGGCTTTTTGTAATTTGTTGTGGGCTTTTTGTAATTTGTTGTGGTTTGTTTTTTATTTGTTGCGGTTTTTTAATTTGTTGCGATTTGCACTTCCCAGCCACCGTACATATCTGCATGTAGAAAGACTATTTATTTAGTTATATGTTTAATTTGGAGAAGAATTTGTTCTCTTTTTTTCCACTTTTTTGTTTTTTCTTGGTTACAGTGTTATGTTGCCTAGTGACAGGAGTCCTGACTCCTTTTCCTGCTACTGTGGCAGTATAGCAACAATCTGCAAGGAGTGACAATAGCTTCAAAACAACTGCTGTTTACGTGACATTTTTACCACAAGTGACTGAAAGGATCACTTCACACACCTGACAAATTCAAACTTAGTGGGAAGGTGGAGCTTTACTGTTGCTGTGTACACACCTCAAGCAGGTAGTTGGGTTTGTTTGGGTTTTCTTTTTCTTTTTTTCAGGCCACTTTCAGTTCACAGCAGATGAAGGGGAATCTCGGCTCGCTCCATAGTAAATGTTGGTCTTAGAAATGGGTTGTGGGAACAGTAAGGTGCTGCCTGAGGCATCTAAGAAAAGCTATGTAAGTGTGGTGCAGTCACTAGTAGCTTTCAGTAAAGGACATGAGGATGATGATGAGCCAAAGAAACAAAAGAAGAAGCAAAAAAATCCATGGTTTTCTGCCAGTGTTGATAATCCTCACCTAGGACCAAGCAGCAAACAGCAAATCAAACAAAGACAAGAATGGAACAAGGTTCCCAGGTATAAGGACAAGTTTGAGCCACGCGTCACAGCACGGTAAGTGTTCACAGTTTGAATAATTATTTCTTCAGAGTTTTTAAAGCAGACAGTATTTTTCATGCTATGCTTGCTGGAAATTGTATTTTGTACATCCATGATATTTAAATCTGCCAATCTTGTACTGGAAAAAAAAAATCAAGAATCAAATATAACATGGTGGATGGTTGAAATTTAGGCCCCTCAAAATCCAGGAAAGTGGCAACTGATAGATTGGCTTTTATCCACTAATCTTGAGGCCAGTACATTATTTGGCAATAGCAATTTACAGCCAAACATAAGTGGAAAAGCCTGCATTTGCAGTGCTCATAGGAGCCTTTTAACATTCGTCTTTCTCATTCTTTCCAACCCAACATCCTGCAATAATGGTAGACAGTCATTTGAGATCCTTGGGGGTTTTAATGCCGGAAACACCGCCTTCCTGTACTTGTCAGATAAAGGCCTAGAAACAATTAAAGGAACAAAACTGATTCCTTTTTAAGGGGAAACATGTGTATTGCTCATCATCCCATAATTCAAAGCTTGCATAAAGTATTGCCTTGTTTATTGGCGATCTAAATCAGGATCATACATATTGGTTTGATCGACTTTGCATGCTGTATAGCATAGTGCAAAACATATATTCCCATACATCAGGACTGCAGCTGCAGGGAGAGACATTTAGTGCTTTGCAGCAGTGTATCATGAGATAGTTATGCTGTAATGAGTCACCATTCCCCTTCTGCCCTGTCAGGTATGACATCAAAGCCCTGATTGGTCGTGGAAGCTTCAGTCGTGTTGTGCGTGTGGAGCACAGGGCAACTCGCCAGCCCTTTGCCATAAAAATGATGGAGGTAGAGGCCCCAGAGGGTCGTGAGGTGTGTGATTCTGAACTAGCAGTGCTGCAGAGGGTGAGCCATGCTAATGTCATTCAGCTGGTTGAGGTGTTCCAGTTTCCACAGCGTGTTTACATGGTACTGGAACTGGCAACAGGAGGGGAACTTTTGGACCGTGTTGTTAGCAGGGGCCACTTCACTGAGCGAGATGCTACCCAGGCCATCCAGATGATACTGGCTGCATTGGTATACCTGCACAGCCTGGGAATCACCCACAGAGACTTGAAGCCTGAGAATCTTCTGTACTACCACCCCGGAGCAGACTCCAGATTGTTGGTGACCGACTTTGGATTGTCTGCTTTTGCCAGCACACTCACCAGGTGTGAGATTTCTGAACGAGGCAACGAGGAAACTGGAGAGTCGTGGTCTTTGAGGACCACTTGTGGAACCCCTGAGTACATGGCTCCTGAAATGTTGCTGAGGAGACCCTATTCCTGTGCAGTGGACATGTGGGCTTTAGGGGTAATTGCCTACATTTTGCTGAGTGGAACTGTGCCGTTTGAGGATGACAGCCGCACACGGCTCTACAGATCCATTGTGAGAGGAAAATATAGCTTCCGTGGAAATGTAAGTTTACTGGACTTTTTGTTCAGTTATGTTTAGTAAGTAATTTTGGATAGCAAATAGAGGTTCTAGAGGATTTAATAAACTAAATGAGAAAATTTTGCACCATAAGCACGTTGTGCTACTGCTAAAACTCTTTGACCAGAATAAAGGAAATATGAAGACAGATTGGATTTAAGTGCGACCCACAGCAGATTCAAGAAGAATTTTTGTCTTTTTATTAATTTTTTGGTGGGTAAATGTGCCTGTTTGTTGATGTTTTTCTGCTAATCATGAAATGAAAAATACACAAAATGTTGTTAGAGACACTATGAGCAGGAAAAGTAGCCCACAGATGTAATTTACAGGCTGAACTGAAAAACATACCCTTTAATGACAAACAAGTGGATATCAGCCATAAGGACCAGGTGAAAATGGAAAACAGTATGATAGGTTTGTAGCTTGAACCTATTCGCTGGAACGTTGAGGACAATATAATTACACAGCAAGCAAGACCCGAAGTAGGCAAAGTTCTTCATGTTACTCATGCATGAGGGAGACCTGCCTGGGGTCAAGCGTCGTTCCCCCACTTGACCTCCGTCAGACTCTCAGCCAGGTTCCCCATAGCACTCCTTTTATTGTGGTTACATGAATATGCATAGGGTCATTAACATATAACATCTTACATAGGTATACATGTGAACAAAGAATACTGTGTATGTGTGTGTGTGTGTGTGTGTGTGTGTGTGTGTATGTGTGTGTGTGTGTGTATGTGTGTGTGTGTGTGTGAGGTCAAGATGTGACCCTGTGAAGACTCCCCAAACGCTGGTGCCAGGAGTCTAGCGGGTCCATCTGAACAAAAGGCTCTTATACTTAAAGAGATATACATATGTTTGCTATGACATATATCAACAAAGAGAAAATACGACCTCTCCTAGGAGGTGTGTGATCTATGCCAGAACACTCTGTAGAGGAGTGAACGCCCTCCCCCTTCATGCTACTCAGAGTTGTTACAGACCTCCTAGGATGAGACATTCTTTCAATCTACAAATGATTATACACCTCTAAGCATATATGGTTAAATATTTCTAAGCATAAATGACAATCAACAATACAAAACCTAACACAGTAGGATCCTGAAAATCTGTAGGCCGACTTACTGATAAGTATCCAAATTAACCTAAACCATGTCACTTGTGTTGGTGTAGAATGTGGATGATTTAAAAGCTAAAGTATTATTAACATCAATATGTTTCGAAGTGCCTTAGGTCAAGCCAGTATAGGTTGCTAGCACATAGCTAATATTAGCCTTTTAGCAGCTAACTAGGTAGAGTGCTAAAATAATTCCATACTGAAATCATATTTTTATACAGTTAAATGTGTTTTCTTTGCATTTTATATTGTGAGGTGACTTTTCCCCCACTGAGAGTGGTATTCATATGCTGAACTCTAGCAACACTCAGCGAAACTGTCTGTTTAAAGTAACTGTTAACGTGCTGTAGCTTGTTGCTAGCACAGTGATTGCTTGGTTTATGGAATGCAAAATTATGATCAAGTTTTATACTTCTTTTATACTTCCCAAATAGTGCTGTGGTAACTTTTATTTGTGATCTACATGTTGCACTGGTTTCTAAACAGTCGGTTTATTTCAATATAACATGCCCAATCTCCCAGGAGCCATTCAGTTTGGACCATGATCGCAAACTGAGTGATGAGATTCAGCTGCAGGTAATTTCCTAACAGGACAGGCACAGCTTGTTAATTGCAACCAGAAAAGCATTTAAATTTAGGTCATACATGTATATGTTAAATCTAGGCCTAATGTGGCAGAGAATCATTATAATGAAAACATTCTTCAGTAACTGACAGGCTCTAATGTGGGACTGCAAACCGTGCAAATATTTTTTGACATTGGTTCTGTTGCGCTCTTCTATTAAAACAACTTAGATCACTTCAGGAAATGCCTGATTAACAAAAGTTTATTTCTTTACCGTCAACATGTGCAACGCATTTTTTTGCAGATTTCATGGGGAATCTTGTGTGTGTGTGTGTGTGTGTGTGTGTGTGTGTGTGTGTGTGTGTGTGTGTGTGTGTGTGTGTGTGTGTGTGTGTCTGACAATCCGTGCAGGTCGTGTTAGAGGACAACTCATGAGATTATGGTGAAAACTGTGAGCGCTGTCCATGGTCCTGAAATTTTAACAGTTTAATTTGACTGTGTTTGATCTCTATCTGAGGCACGATTGTTTTCAAGATAGGGTTCAAAGTCCATGTCGTCATCCCTTTGTTCTCTCAGTTCTTCAGCTATTTCACTTCAAATCTGATCGTGCAGGCTATGATAATCCTGCACCTGCATGAGTTTTCATGCTTGATTTAAATATTCCTCTTTCTATATTTTATGCCTTGAGAAAGAAACTGCCAGGAATGCATATGCAGGAGGCTCAGTTGCAAAAATCTCCAAGTTTCCACCTCTTACAAGCAATCTTGCCATTGCGCTCTCTTTTTAAATACCAACTTTACTTTTGTTAGGGAAAAACCCAGTTTGTTTTGGCATAAGGCATTAAATCTTAATCTTGAAAACAGAAGGAAGCTGGAGAAAACTGTCAAGGTAACCTTGAGCATCTATTAGAAATGCGTCTTTGTTCATTTTCAACTCTTTGGCCAGCTGTGGCCTCACCCACTGAAGTGCATCTGCTTCCAGCATAATCATTGAAAAAAATGTAGTTTTAACTAAATCCCTGATTTTCATTTTGACATCTGGTCTTCTCCCTATAGTATAATCTGGCATTATTTATGACGTGCATGCTCTGAAATTATGCAAAACATTTCTTCACATATGGTCATTACATCTACTCACCACACAATAATAATTCATACCTTAATCACTGCGCTTTTAGAACTACCAGAAATGGTACCATCCTTCCATCCTTGCCTGACATAAGTAGGAAAAAAAAGTCAGCTCAGCACATTGCAGTACTGGTGTGGTAACAAGGTGAACCTCTCCTTGTTTTCATGTCTTCTTCTGCAATATTGCAAAGCACATGAAAGAAAATGTGAAAGTTTGTTGTGATGTCTTTGAGTTCCTCGCTTGGTTTGGTTCTTTGAGAATGCTTTGAAATGGTGGGAAATGGGGCCTTGCGTGATTTTCTCCCCACTTCCCTATATCATATAACTGAAGTGGGTATTTTTAAAAGCCTATTCAGTCAAGCTCAGTAGTGAGTTCGGGCTTGTTCTTTCACGCTGATTACACACAACGCTGGATTATTCACTGGGCTTTAAGCCTGGCTCGATTCTTAGGGATGCAGTCTGACATTTTAGTCTGGCATACAAGAGGCTCCCTTACATAGGCCCTGGACTATTATCCCTGTGTTTACCGCTGCACTGACCACCAGCTGAACAATAATGCAAAATCCTTCTAAACTTCATGCAAGAGCTTATTTTATGTTTTTCATGGTGGTTTTTGACATAGCACATATGTAGGCCACGCTAGTGAGGAAAAAGTCTTGACATTAAAGCTAAAAGCAACATTTATAGAACCGTACGCTCAGTCTCTCACATCTCAGTGAGATGCAGTCAAGGCATCAATCTGTAAATTCATATGGTCGTATTATAAAGACATCATACATGGCTGAGTAACAGTCCAGGGCTTGATAGATCAGCCATCAATCACATTTCCATGTTGACAAGGCACTTATTCTCTGTCATGTGCGAGTATCCACCCTCTCCAGCAGAGTGACAACACAGTTAAGCGCGCACGCTGTGATAATAATGTAGTGAAGGTTGACAAGTACCCACAAAACGTGGACGTCTGTCATCACAAGGGCTCCTCATGTCATTAAGAAGGGTTCCTCTCTTTGGGTGCCTCAGGAATTTCTTTCACATACTAAACTTGACTTGAAGCGCATCAGTTGGAATGATATGTCCACCAATTAAACAAAGTGACTATTGGACTTTGCCCCCTTCCCAAAAAATGTGCTTTTCGCAGCAAGAAGGGGAACACTGACTGACTGGATCCTCAGTGTCTTACGGCGTACTACTACTGAATGACAGGGGTGGTTTGCCTGGAGTGATATCTTCTTGACTTGAGATGTTACAAGTGAATGTGATTGGATGTCAATCCAATCTGTGCATTTTCACCTCCACAGAGACTGGAGAGCAGGTGTTGCCAATAACATGAACAATGGCTCGTTCCAATCAAGTGTCCCAGTATGGCGTAACAGTGCAAACAAAGCAAATGCCATAGCGAGACACTGAAAGTAAAGCAGTCGAAAGGAATGAAGACATAATTAACTCGATTTCTGTGGTCAATAGGAAAAAAAGGAGTAAAAATAAAGTTGGTATGATCACAGATGCAGTCAGCATGGCAAGACAGCCTTTGAAGACATTTGCTGGCAGTGCACATTCTGCTTCAACAAGATGGCAGAGATGCAGTAAATTAGTACAATTTGACACAACAAGTGATAATATTAAACAGTGGAAACCATCTGGTAAATCTAGATATGGTTTAAAACCCAAATACCCGCTGCTATTAATTTATTGAAAACCTGCAGTGCTGTATTAGAGCAAGCCCGGTACATTTATTAGATTTTTGTTACCTATCCAGCGTATCAGCCCCTTTTGCATTATGAAGTGTTACGGCAACACAAATTTGTTTAATGGGCTTTACAAAAAATAAATAAATAAATGCATAAAAATTATGTAGACTTGCTGCCTCGTAAAATATGTGTATCTGCTTAATAAGGGTGAATAATAATATTTTGAGTGTTTAGTACTAATGAGGATAATTCACATGAACTAAAAGAATTTCAGTTTGAATTAAATGCACTTTGGACAACCTAGGTTTAGCAAATTTTATCATTTAAAAAGAAAAGAGAACTAAAAAAATCCCACTTTTGTTACATTTCTGTTCCCCATGCGCTGCGCAATAACAGGTCCACAAACCCTAACAACACCACTGACCAGGAGCACTAATCAAAACAAGAATCTCAATCACCACAAGACTGCAAAATTACTGAAACAAAAATCCCTGCGCTGCTAACTTAAGGGTTTAAAGTTAAATATTAACAGTGCAGACGATGAAACCAGATCAAATTATTAAATCAAACAAGTATGCAAGGCTGTACTCTAAAGCAAAAACTCAATGCAGATAACTCAATATAAGTGAGGGTATTGTTTGCATTTACAGTGTTACAGGAATGAGTTATTACTTTTAAGCCTAAAAGTTTCACTCTACCCAGCCCAAAGCCATGTTAAGTAAGTTAGCATATTTCTGTATAACCACATGCATTAACACATGGGTTTTTTTAAGCATTTACAGCAGACTGCAGTCATCGGAGACCATGTATAAATATGTATTCAATGATGCAGTGTAGCAAAAAGGATTAACTTCAGGTACAGATGGACATAACTGTTTTTTCTCCTCTTCCTCACTATGTAAATTAATACACAGGGGCTGCAATTACAAACATTTTTCCAAATGTATCAGCAACCTTTTGTTTTTATTCAGGCTGAACGGGGACTTTGGGCACATGCATGTGTGTAATTTTGCGTGAAAATGTGAGTGGGATGGGGGAGGTTTGAGGAGAGAGGCGAAGGTGAGACTGAATCGGAAATGCAGAAGGCCGCTGGCACCTTCCCACAAATTGAGTCCCTTTGTCTCACCGGCAGCCCCCACCCCTTCTTTTATTGCACTAGCAGCAGACACACAAACGGTACATTCATACGTGCCATGCACGCTCCACTCACAGGTGCAGCAGCTCCTCGCCTGAGGACCTGTAGTGCAAACTCACGCTGATGTGTTTGCTCAGTAGTGAGCGTGAGGAAGAGGGGGAGCCGGGGGTTGATGGCACGGGAGTGAGGGAGGATGCGAGTGAGGAAAAGAGGAGGGGGCAGAGGACAAGCAGGACAGAAGAAGGAACGGATGTAGCCTCAAGGGCTTTGAACGCCTTATCACTTAGTCCCTTCTCTCTGTATAAGACAAATAATTTCCTTTGCACATAATCGGGGACATCTCATCTGTGTGACTGTATTTTGTTTGTGTGCCTGCGAGCGTGAATGTGTGGCAGTCTTTTGCATGTAAAGCAGCAGTCCTCGCATTAGTTCTGTCCAGGTAGCTTGGTAACCTCCTCTGCATTCTGCCGCTGTGTTATGGAAGCCACACTTTCCTGACCCAGCCCAAATGTCTACATCTCCAAGCAGGAGGCCAAATGGGGTAATGGTTAGGCCAGTCTGCCCCCTAGTGAGCACCATGTGAACAGCCCCAGCCTCCACTTGGCCACAGTATATTGTACATGACAGCCCACTCTCTCCTGCATCCGAGTATTGATATTTTGATTACTGTGGGTTAGCTGGTACTTTCACCTGAATTAGCAACAGGCCACCTTCTCTATTTGGACTTATTATGATGAAGCATATTTACCTTGGCTTTCTTGCTCGGGGAAGGCTGCCAGGTGAATCAGATTGCAGTAAATTGTGAGACAGACACTCGTGGAGTGCTTCATGTGATCTGCTCTTGCTGCTTCTCCCTTTTTACTCCCAGCATGAGCCTTGATGGTTGCACCTGAGAGGTGAGAGTAACAAAGGGTATAACGCCTGCTCTTTTAGTCCACTCTCTGGGCATCTTCTGCTTCTCCCTGTCCAGCACCCTGCAAACATTTACCATGCACCACTGACACCTGACACGTCCACACCCCACTAAATGTTCAATTAGATAAACTGATCAGGAAATTGAACCCGGTTGTCCTTTGTTTGTTGCGGGCCTGAGCTGAGCCGGTAACACTCATTACTCAAAAGTGCGTTATCCTCCTGATCACATTAGCGCAATCCAAGCTTCTAGCGTTTTCTTCATTTGTTGCAATTACAGCTTTGTCAGGTAAAGATGTAGCGTGGCGCAAACACAGTCACTGGAGCTTCTCATTCACTCTAACAAGATGTTGCTCAATAAGCCAAGCCCTGTAGGTTTTTCCACTGCTTATACCGTATCTGCACTCCACTCATCTCCCTCCTCTCTCTTTCTCTCCCCTCGTTGGCTAGCTCTCAGCTCAGCAGTGATGTATAACACTAGCTCTCGCCCCCTTCCTCTAAACGCAATAAAGCCTTTGTGTATTTTGACGTGAAAAATGTTCAAAATAAGGGGGAGAGATAAACTTCCTGAAGGAGGCTCGGTTCCAAGGAGGCAACTCAGTTATGTCTCTTCTTCTTTAAGTGTACAGGAGGAAGGGAAACTTTTGATACCTCTCAACAGCAGCATCAAAGACTTTTACTGCATAATTCCAGCTTTTTTCTCATACATTGCCATCAGGCACTAAACGTATGTATTCCCGTTATTTCAGATCAAGGACAAAAGGCATCTGCTAGCCACAGCTGCTATCAAGTGTGTATTTCATGGCAAGGTAATAAGAGGCCTCGCCAAATCACCACCAGTGCCAGATAAAGGGGAAAGTCAGACTTGTTAGTCGTGGGAGCTCAATCAAACGGTGTCACTCTGCCTGCCTCTCAGGTGTGAAATAACAACAGTGTGAGAAGAAAGTTTGACTGAGAATCTTTTCTTTTTTTTCAGACTCGTTCTGCTGGCAGCTCAGCACCCTGTGCTGTGCTTATACACTCACACTCCCCACCCCACCCCCAGTCACTACACTGTGAGAATAAGAAAGTCCCCCACTTCTTTGAATTCCTCTCACCGGCAACAGTCTCGCGATTGTCAATTTCATGCTTGATTAATTGTCATTACTCCGCCAGAGACAAAAAAAGGAGAGAGAAATGTATTTCAGGATTAAAATGGAGAGCTAGACCTCCCTAAAGAGTGAGATTTAGTCTGAGCAAGGTTGAGCAAAGAAGCAGAGAGTTTTACACTCTGATTTCACTGCGTTTAGCTTTTTCAGTCCTCAGACAAACATGCCACAGAAATATTTGAGCGCACTGTGCTGAATATGGAAATAGAGAACAGAGATTAAGAAAGGGATCTTTTCATTGTGTTCAATACTACTCAGTAATAATTGAAATCACCAAATTTGATGGAAAAATCATGCAATTTGTTTTCTAATTACTCTAGTTACATAAGTGTTAACAAAGGTGTACCACAGGGTTCTGTTTTAGGACCTCTTTTAGTTGCCATTTTTTTTAAAAGTGTCAAAATTTAGAAGGACTACAATTCATCTCTATCTTTAAATAATACTTTTTCATAGACGATAGTTCCTTTTGTGGCCCAAGTGGTACTGTACTCCTACAATTCAATCCTAAATTTATTTAAACTCAGATCTAAATGCTGCCTTTAGAAGTAAACATCACTACTTTCAGCAGGACACATACTGAAAACTCTCATACTGAAAATATCCTCTCATTAAAAAATAAAAAAAATGTGCTTGGCTGGATGACAAACTGTGCTTTAAATAAAACATATAAGTGAGTTTTGGCAAATCTCTGGCTTCACATATATGTGAAACTATAAATCAGTATTGCACTGGACCAGGTTCTAAGATGAAAACTGTCTCTTAATGCCAACATTAGAAAAAAAAATGGATTTAATTTGCTAAAAGCCAGACAAGTTGAACCATCTGAAATTTGTACAATTAGAGAAGTTAATTTCTTTTAAATGTGAAACTTCTTGGTCACATCAAGCACAGCGACCTTTTGTTGTCATTTTTACTTACAGTATTGCTTTATTATGTCAAGTTTTTATTGTTTTGAATATATTTATATGTATGTTTTCTTAGTTTAATTGTAATCAAGGATTTTTGTAAAATTGTGATAATGATTATGACCATTCAACATTAACCAGTTGCCTGTTTTTCTTTTTGCTTTGATTCCAGATCAATCTAGTTGAAAATCTGTATCAATAATATTTTTATTTAAAATTTGATGGAAGCACAAAGGTCATCACTTTCCCGAGGCAGGCCTCTAGAAAGTTGATTCCCTGACTAAGAACCAAGGCTGTGATGAATAATTTAATGAATTTGAATTATGATAAGGATTCTGATGTCTTCTCTCACCCTGCAAAGATGGCTTTGCCGATTTCAAAGCACTCTTTAATGTCAGCTTGGGTCATGACAAGGCGGATGATTTGCAATGGATTCCACTGAAGCTCATCTTTGCTGCCTTTATTGTGCACCCAAAAAAATCCCACACATGCAGCAGAGCTGTCCTACCTCCCAGTCTTTGTATTCATTCAGCCAAGACTGCTGCTTCCTTTTGCCCAGTGACATTTAGCTTTCTTTTGAGTTTAGTTCTGCTTGTTAGGCCTGCAGAGCTCAGGGATCATAGTTTTATTGCTTTGTTAGAATGAAATCTTGCATCCCGCTTTGAAGCAGCTCGGAATCTGTGCATGCGCCTCTTCTAGATACCCAGCTATTAGAGCGCTGTGGGTGTCTGTGTGTGTGTGTGAGGGGTTTTGTAGGCTGAATTGTCATCTTCTTGGGTGAGAGTGTTAATAGTCTGCTTGTTCTATCCACAGCCTTGGCCTTCAGTGTCCAACTTGGCTAAGGACTTCATTCTGCACCTGCTAGTGTTGGACCCGGCCACCCGCCTCACTGCCGAAAAAGCCGTCCGCCACCCCTGGGTGGTCACCACGGCAGCCAACTCCTCCATGACGAACCTCCATAGATCTATTTCGCAGAATCTCAGGCAGCGGGCATCACGCAGCTCCTCCCGGTGCCCCAGCAGCAGCACCACAAGCTCCACTGATGCCAGCAGCCTGGGAAGGCTAATGCCACCAGAGACAAAGCCGAAGCAGCAGCAGCAGCAGGGAAGAGCAGCTGGACTGATTCAGCCTCAGAGAGCCATACAACCTCGAGCCAGAGGGCACAAGGAGCATCAGCATCATCCAACTAAAGCATTAGATTCACGAGAAGGCTAATGAAAGGATGGAACCAGCTGCCCCAGCTCTGCTCACGAACCACAGGGAGCCTAAGTGCCTGGGACAGGTGTTGTGACAAGAAAGTTTTCTGGATTGAAGTCAGGTTTTTCTACCAGAGTAATAACCCAGGTTCCCCTAAAGGCTCATTTCCATCTTCCATTAGTTTCTTGTGGGTGAATATCCTTTGATTCTGAGGTTCTGGCCAATACAGAGACAGAGCTGTCCACCTCCACAAAATCTCCAGCCCCTGGTTATTCACACTGCTCAGACTAATGGATTCAAGGTCTCATTTAGATCATTATGAGTCACAACATCACCTGCCTGTGAAGAGGTTCATTCTAAAAACCTAAAAATTTATCATTTGAGCAATGGGAGGTAATTATAGCCAGGATGATAAAATATTGCTGTTTCCTCTTTGATCTATTTTTTTTTATTATTTAAACTCCCCCATCACCACACAGCATATTTTGAGGAAAAAGAAGGAAGTATGACAGCGCTCTTGTCTTTCCCTTTGTTTTCATTCCTCCTACATAGGAGCACCCACAGTCCTGTGGAAACACTGAAAGCACAACCCATATATATACAGTGGCAGGCCTCTATCACGTTAAAACGAAGCCCTGGGATAAAGAGCTGCATCTTCTCCTGCACACTTTGTGTGAGCTGTAAACAACAGCAAAGAGCCTTCTTAAGAATATGTGTTATTTTCCAGTGAGAAGTTTTAAATTGAAATGCAAATATGTTACAGGAGGGGAAAGGCGTGGAAAGGCTGGATTAAAATGCAAGCGTGATGCCAAATATAATTGCCAGTGAAATCCAGTGTTATTTATCAGACATTACGTTTTAAAAGATTTAACAACAAAAGGAAAATCCACCAGATATTGGTGGATTTTCCTTTTGTTGTTAAATCTTTTAAAACTAATGCTTGGACTGTCTATGGATTCAAACTGTTTCTGACAATTGTAAGAGTTGTAAGTGTAAGAGAGCGCAATAAAAAGACAGCACAAGAGAGACGAGACAGTTTGTATATTAAAGTTTAATATTCAAGTCCATGGTTGTAAAAAAAAAAAAAAAATCTAGATTATTTTCAAAACCACTGATGCACATATACACATTAGCCACAACACTCAAACCACTAACTAGTGAAGCAAAACACATTAATCATTTCAGTGTGAAATCCTTTGATTTGACACGCACACCCTGCCAAAACAATGGCAACCAGTGGGCTCCCTGGCGCACCCCAATGGCAGTGGTTTCTTGTAACAGAATAAAACACAATTTGTTCATATTATTCACATGGTCAAAAATGTCATAACACTGTTAGCTTTTTTTAAATAGCTAAGATGTTCCATGCTATGCTCTCAATCCCTTCTCGTGGCCTTCGGCTGACAAATACTACAAGCTGTTTAGTATCAGCTTGAACTATCTTGGCCAAACACCAGTCAGGCAAAATTAACTTCAAGGTCACATCATTTTTGCTCTTGATAATGAAACTTTAGAGATGGCCGTGGGATGCAGCTGGAATCTTTAGAAAGTGCTAATAAATGGACCTTAAGGTTGCCACTGAAATACAAGTTCAACTTGGAAAAACCACCCAGCTCCATTCTCACCAATACAGCAAAGAAGATGCTTTACCAAGCTGTAAAAATGTACACTATGATGTAATTTGGAAGAGGTCTGTGTATTATTTCTTCAGCAGGGAGCACAGACACTTAACACTCGCCTCTCAAAGGCTGCCCATACTCAGTGACCCGAGATCAATGTCCCTTTGGGCAGAACAGAAGAGCTGCCGGTTGGAAGTAAAAGGGAAAAAAACACAGAGAACAGCATACAAGTAGGATGGTGGTGGGCAAAGAAAATCTCCTTAAAAGACCTGAGCCAACACTGCGTGGTCTTCTTTCTCTGTCCTTTGATGCCTTTTCTATATTTTGCTTTAAAATGAGTCAGTAACTTTTTGCTCTTAGAACCATATCGCTTCATATATTATGAGAAAACTTCATTTTCTTTGCCTTTTTTTCCCCTGAACTGTTTGCAAAGTTTGACAGAACGCTTGAGAATGAGCTGATTTGTTATGGATTTCTGTTTCAAACTCTGCAAATAAAATTCCATTCACGGGCTGATAAAGAAATTTGAATTGAATTAAACCAAATCGAAGTCAGCAATAGTGGAAAGTGGTCTTTTTGTTTAATCCTTTATCTTTAAGACGGGAAAGCCAACTAACTGTCACGTCTTTGTATTGGCCAGCTCATTTTTGCACACTGACTAATTCCATTGTTTTTGCTGTTATAGTAGGTTTAGAGTGGGCAGTGAGAGCCGCTTGATCTCGAGGAAATTTCTATACATATTTACTGCTGTCTTTAATAGAGCTCTGCAGAAAATCTCCCTATTATTTTAGCTTGTGATGCTATGTGATCAGTCAGCTATTGCTGCGCGAGATAAAACCATACTATTATTCATTATTCCCACCAGTTGCATGCAAATAAAGCTACCGTTATCGTTCACATCGCTTATTTTTTGACTTCTCTACCTTGCAAATTCAACATATTGGATTTGAGGTTTAAAATATCTCCTCTTGCAAGTGGAGGAAAGTCCTGAGCCTTTGTATTTTGAGCAAGAACTGTGTCCTCAAAACTCATTTAGCTTGTGTGCTGCTGGGTCAATATCTTTTGGGGCTTTAGTCGCATGCTGTGGTCAGCAAGGCCAAACAATCGAGAAAGCAGAGCTCTGCAAAGATTGTAAGAGATAGCGTGTGCTCTCTAACACCGGCCCAGTGCTATATGAGGACAAGTATGACAAGTAAGTGTCTTTTTCTTTTCTTCAGCTTTTCTCAGCAGAAAGCTGGGGAATTATTCTCTTTATCTTTGGCCTTACTTGAAGAGATCATTTGCTGCTCACGACCCTGAAACATAAGCCAGTTGATCCACTTGTGGCTGCTACAGGAAAGAGGATAACAGAGGGAGGGAGAGGTGGCAAAGTCCCACAGCTCGTGTTTTGCACAGGATGTGTATAAAGAAACCATCTGGTCCCACCCCCAGAGGGAAGGCACCCCTACTCTCCTTCACGTTTGTCTACACACAGTAGAATCAGTCAAGGTAAGTGCCTTTTATTTCTATTGTATAAACCAAACACCCACAGGTCAAATTCATAGTCTTTTGTAAGCTGCTCAGTGCAGAGATTATTTTCCTTAAACAGCAATTACAACTCCACTCTGCCTTAATGATTTGAGAGGAAAGAATGGTCAACATTTTAGCCAGTAAATTACTTTTTTTTTCTCTTCCAGATGAGCATCCTATTTGCTGTTGTCCTGTTATTGTACTGCAGATGCAAAGCCACAGGAACACAAGGTGGGTCAATACTTTTCTCATTGAGGATGCAATGAAAGTAAACTGTCTCATTATTCTTGCCGCTCAGAAATTCTCATTTAGATTGTAGCCCGGATCCCACCAGTTGTTTGCCAGTCAAAATTTGCTCTTGTCATCTGCTGCAGGCTGAGCCGCTCTCTCTTTTATATGCAGCGCAGCTCCAGACGCGATGGGACAGCAGGTGGACGTGCGTTCACTTCTGTGGGGCAATTTTTATTCTTTTCTCCTTTTTTTTGCAGTGTGTCACAATGATAAAAGCAAATGGGTTTGAATCAAATTTTAGGAAATACACTTATGTTAGTTGCCTTCACAGAAAGATATCCAGGATTTCTCTCGTCTGTGTAATCACTACTCATTCGCAGACAGTTGTGAGAGGATGGACTCCCCTCTAGTGTGTCTGAATGCTAAATATGAAGCTGCAGCAAACAGTCAGGTACATTAGCTCAGCGGTCCAACCGGTTTATGTCCGACAGTATTTTCAGGGGTCGTCCTTTAAAGTGTCGCGGCTAAATACAACAAAATAAAACCAGTACCACTACCAAAAAAAAGAAGATTTATTCATAACACATGGGAAAAGACCCAGGGAAACCTAGTTAACGATAAAAACAATAACAAAATAACGATAAAAACCAATAAAAAACATACATTTCACACCTGAGCCTCCACTCTCGCAGTCCGGTACCAAAAGACTCATGGACCGGTGGTTGGGGACCGCTGCATTAGCTCACTACGGATGAGGGAACCAATCGGCTAGTTAGCCGATTTATCCTTTGGGGGCAACAGTATTTTTTGTTTGGCTCATAAACTCTACTAGCCACCAGTATGCCCACCATGTGAAGTCCAACTGTTTCCAAATAGTTGTGGCTCTAAATAAAAAAGTAACCCTAAAGCATACCTTCCTTTATCTCTTTTTTTTTTTTTCACTTTCATAATTAAGACCACACACTCAACAGGAAAATACTCAGAGGTCATTTTCCTTTTCCTTTCTGCAACCAAATGTATCTGCCCTGCTGGCCATTGCCAAAAATGCAGGTTATAGTTTAAAGTTTTTAGTTTATTTATTTATATAGCACATTTAATTACAACAGGAGCGTTGACCAAAGTGCTGTACAAGAATACAACATACCTAATAAAATAACTTATAGTATTGATAGCAAACACCAAATATGAATTAACAAATAACTCTCATGCTGTATTAAAAGCCAGTAAACAAAAATGTGTTTTAAGATAAGATTTAAAAAGATTGACAGTAGGAGCCTGTCTGATGTATGGGGGTAAATTATTCCACAGCTTAGGTGCTACGACTGCAAATGCTCGATCGCCTCTATGAACCAGCCTCGACCTTGGTACGGCTAAAAGCAAAAGATCACTTGATCTAAGAGATCTGAGGGGGGTATAAGTCTGCAAGAGGTCAGACAAATATCCGGGAGCCAGGTTTATGGCACTTTTCTGACTCTAAAGCTTGCGTCCATCTTTTATTTACCATCTATACTTGAACATATAAGCAGGGTATCCAGTTAAAAAAAACATATGTGTGCTTCAAAACTTCCTGTTCTGTCCACCAGCCATTGTTTCCATCTATCCACCCATTTCATTATGCATATCAAATTCAGGGCTGCAGGGGAGTTTGAATTTTTTTTAAAATTGCATTCTGACTTGTTTGTTTGTTTGGGGGGTTTATTTCAGTTCCATTTCAGTTAGTTTCCAGAGTGGATTTTCTTGTTTTAGTTTAGTTTTTATTGGTTTCGGTGTTAGTTTTTCAACTTTTGAATTATTATTACATGGTGGGAATATGTCAGTGGCATGACATCCTGTATCCACACAACAAAATGTTCTCAGGTGTGACTGATCAACAGAAAGTGCTACAAAACACCTGTTTGCTAGACTACAGTTATCTGCGTATTCATAAGCAGATATCAGTTTATAGAGATTCAGTTAGCTTAAACAGTTAAGATACCTCTGTAGTTTTAAAAAAAAAATAATCTATTTATGGACTACAATTTAGGAGGTATTGATGCATACAGATTTTTAGTGTGACTAAACTGATGACAAACAGCCAGCAGTGTGATTCTGATCATATATTGACTTGAAATGTAATTCACAAAGCCTGCATTTTTAACATGGGTCAAGTACAAACTATAGAATGTTTTTTAAGTTGTAAGAAAAGCGTTGCTAGGTGACTGACAAGGAAAAATGTGCATTGACAATTTGTGATTTTGTGCTATGAGAAACAGAGAGAGGAAAAATCTGATCGGCTAATCCCTTGACTTCCAAAATGTATCCAGTACAGAGCATAAAAATCTAAGTTTGCTTTTCTTCTGCGTACGGTGCATTCACATGATGGAATATTGGAGCCTCTTGCTAGTTTCTGTTCTCTTGCAGACCATTCACATCACAAATGTGAAAGTCAAGGGGTCAGGAGCTGTGGAGAGTGCCTGGCAGCAGGGCCACATTGTGCCTGGTGTACTTAGGAGGTGAATGGCCTCGGAAATACGCTGTGACTTCTTTTTTGGCGGGTTCACTGTTAACTGAACACCAAGTATATTTTTGGTCCACAAAAAGTTCTTCAGTACTCCAGATCTGTTCCTTTAACAGAGAGATGCTTAGTGGATATAGAAATCTCCAATTTATTTGAGTGGAGACCTTGAAAAGTTAGCAGTGGATGGGTTAAGTCCTAGTTTGCATTTTGTATTAAGATTGAATGCTATTACTGATTAATCCTAATAAAATTAAGTAATTACATATTTAATAACTTAAATTACAGTACTGTGTAAAAGTCTCAAGCCACACCTTATATCTTCATATGCTGCTTGGGAAATAGGTGCAAAATATAGAAGGCAAAAACAGAGTCTGTGCAATCTAAGGAACTTGAAGGTGAATATTTTTTTTAAAAATGGCTTCACGACAGCCACCCTTCAACTGAGAACATTTCTGATCAAGATTAAACTCAAGCGCCTCTCACAGGTGCTATGTCAGGTATTTGCTTCACTTTTTCCTATTTCGGAAGAACACAACTTTCATATAATCTTCATTTTGCTATAGCTATAGCGATAGCTGATGAAGCTATGGCTTTTTTAGGCCTGCCACTTCTTCTGTCCTCTATTTGTCCAGTTCTCCAGTTTCTTTGATTTTTTATGGGCAGACTGCACACGATGCCAAAATATCGCATCTTTTCAGCTCATAGAATCAGCTTGTTGGTTCAAAAGTACTATTTTATGTCTATTAAATTGTGTTATCTCTTCCTATCTCTCTTTCTCTCAGTGTTTAATGGTTTAACAACTAAAAAAGATCCCTCTAAAAATGGTCAGATACAAGGACTGAACTGAAAATGAGTGAAAAAGGAGCCACTGTCCAAAGGAAAACTTAGCAAGACCTTCAGAAAGTCTGAAAAATTATAGCTCAAGACGCCTTTTAAAAACAACTGCATGAATGTCTGACTCCTTGGAAGCAAAAATATAAACTATTCGAGGGTGGTTCAAAACTTTTGCACAGTACTGTATATTTAGTACATCATATGTTGTCGTGTGCATGTTGTGTTGTATCAAACAGTGATGTAAGCGTGTGTTTTATAACAACAGTAAACCCTGTAAGCAAATTTTGAATATGGAACATCATATGTGTTCCATTTTAATGATGTTGTTGAAAGATGACGGGCTTTGTTTTTTGAGTTAAAAGAAACACACAGAGACACACACACACATTCACATCCTTTCTGTACTGCTTCCATTAACTGCAGCACTGACTTTGCCCTTTTTGCAGTCAGTGTTGATGTAAGGCGTTGAACTTAACTTAAACCTGTGTAAAGAATTTTCTAGAAGTGGGTCAGCAGATATGGGAGCGCTGCGACACAGCTGGAGCCCTGCTGTCCTTTTGATCACCTGGAGGACCCTAGAGGTTCCACTGTCCTTCTGAAAAACCAGAAGATCACCTTTCATCCTAAAGAACAAAGACATAAACGCTTGCACAGAGTAGTGACCCAGCTCCAGCCTCAGACTGTCCTGCTGCACCTCAGACCAGGTGGGTATAAATTACCAGTATAATTAATGCATTTTTAATTACATTAGTAATGTCACTTATTAGCTTTAGCAAACTGCACATAAAAGAGGGATGTAGCCAATGTCATTAGTTTGTGTAATGCAATTTTTTAAGCACTTAGCCTTAATCGTGATAACATCACGGGAAGGAAAGGACACTACATGTATTGTATCATGGTGACAATGCAAAGTCAAGTGAATAAGGCCCGAGCCACACAGCCCTAAAGACCAGTCTGCAGCCAATTTGCAACCACTGGTTGCTGGGGTGGCAGCAAGGTGGTGCGGTGATTAGGACTGTTGTTCTCTCTGAGTACTCCAGCTTCCTGCCACAGTCCAAAGACATTTGATTAGATTAACTAGTAATTCTAAATTGCCCATAGGTGTTAATGTGAGTGTCTTTATGTGTTAGCCCTGCCTCTCACCCTCTTGCGCTATGGTAGCTGGGTTAGGCTCCAGCCTGGTAGCAGAGAGGATAAGCGGAAATAATGGATGGTGGATCAGAGTGGATTGATATTTGCTAGGGAAAAATGTGTATTGGCCAAAAAATTGCAATTGCTTGAGTCACTAGCAGATTACTAGTTTGCTTACTTGTCTAAAAATACTTTTTATAAGCAGTACTGAAACTCTGAACAGTGAGACATAAAATGCATTGCTTTTAAAGTTCCACCTGGTGAAATGTGTTGGCTTCAGCACTGACGCATAAGTTGCATTTTGAAACTGAACTCTCTCCATTTCTAGTCTGTGTTACTCCTTCTCAAGTTTTTAATATCACTCAGCTAGCAATTAACAAGTGTTTGAAGACAAGTCAAGGTGTTCCATGTAGACATAACGGATGACTGTGGCAATCTGCTAGTGACCAAAGTAGTCTGGAGATTTTTGGTGCAGCTCTCTCCTTGTGACTGATTTCACCTAATGACAGCTTTCCTTCAAGCTTTCCTGTTCATCTTATGAAACTAAAGCCATCGTAAGTCAGTCAAAATAAAAAAAAATACCTTTAGAAGCAATGACCAAATCAGGTTTACAGGGTTTTGTGCACAACCTTGGCTGAGTAATGAGGAGACCAAAAACACCCAGCGACACCCACACACAAAAGAAACCATGAACCACAAAATCTTTTTGTATCAACTGCATAAAATATCAAATGTAAAAGTAGAAACCTTCCACAAATATCAGAATCAGCCTGAAACAGTGTGTGATGTGTGCACACTTCCAAATAGTACCGAGCTACTTTTATAGCTGTGGTGTGTTTTGCAGTAGAATTTCCACATTTCGCATCTATAGGAGAACCCCAGAGCTTTGAGGTGAAGTTCAAACAGGTGAAGGACTACCTCATAGACCTGTACTACCTGATGGATCTGTCTTTTTCCATGGAGGATGACCTGATGAATGTTAAAAAGTTGGGGGCTGACCTCATGAAAGAAATGAAGAATATCACCAGTGACTTCAGATTGGGTCTGTTTGCCTCAGTTTCCTTATCATATGAAATTTAGGTCAATGCAATTTTCTTATAACTTTTTATATCTGTATATTCATTTTATTTTTTTTTTGAATACCCTTGTGCCCCATTTACATAGTTATACACCTGGGAGCTGCCCAGTATAATCATAATCTTACTACTGACCACTGAGCAGCACTGCTGGAGTGATTGGGAATTAGGTGCTTTGCTCAAGGACAACTGGTAGCTTTTGGGAGACAGGAAACCATTAGTTATCTTACTTCCCCCCCACCCCCACCCCAACCTTTTTTTTTTTCATTCACTTCTCACAGCACACAGTACTTCTTATTTTCCTTTGTTCCTTTCCACTTCCACTTCCAAAAGGTTTTGTTGCATTTGTGGGAAAGACAGTGATTCTATACATCAACACTGCAAAGGACATGCTCCGAAATCCCTGTAAAAGGACTTAGCCCTGGCCCTGCACCCCTCCCTTCACCTACCACAACATCCTAAGCCTCACCACCAACGGAAGCCTCTTCACAGAGCTGGTAGGGGGGCAACGGATCTCCAGTAACCTGGATTCACCAGAGGTTGGGTTGAATGACCTGATGCAGGCCACCATGTGTGAGGTAATGTGAGAAAGCCCAGCAGGGAGCTCGACTGCAATACAGATATTGTTGCTTTTGTTTGAGTGGGCGTTATGTGGAGGAAGTGGAAAGACTGCAGACAATAGATGAAAGGGCTATTACAGAATACTAAGCTTCCTTTGGGAAACTGCATCGCTCAGTTTTGGGTGTATCTTAGACTCACAAGCTCTTAAACATGAAAATTTGATTTCTATAATTGAATTTCACAGGTTTTTGATCTAAGCCCTAAACTTGAAGGCACAAAGTATTACTCATTCACAGTTATTTGATTACATAGAAAAGCAGGAAGGTAATTCTTTTCTAGAAGTCTGTCAGAAACACTTAGGTCGTGGTCGCTGTGTTCAATTTTCTGCCAATCGGTAATTTATTGACTAAATGTTCTTCACTTGCAGCGGCAGATTGGCTGGAGAAACGTGACCCGTCTGCTGGTGTTCTCCACGGATGCTGTTTTCCACGTTGCTGGAGATGGAAAATTATCCTGCATTGTGCTTCCAAATGATGGGAAGTGTCACTTGCTACAAATATATACATTTTTTAGAAGAACTTTAATTTTTTTTTTTTACTAAAGAAAAAAAGTTCAAGCTTAAATGGTGTTTTCATTATAGGTCTATTATAGTTGGACTTACACTGAAATGGGCCAAACATTGAAAATCATTGCAGAATTAATGTTTTATTTAATGGTTTTAGGATTCCTAGTTCAAACCTGTCAGCTGTATGGGACTTGCATGTTCTCCCTGTGCATGCATTGGGTCCCTCCAGGTATTCCAGCTTCCTCTCACAGTCCAGAGACATGCATGTCAGGTTAATTGGTGATTCTAAATTGGCCATAGGGCTGAGTGACTGTCTGTCTCCCTGTATTAGTCCTGTTACAGACTCACCCATTATCAGTTGGGATAGGCTCTAGCCCCCTGTTAAAAAAAACCACGGATGCATAAATCAACAATATGTCTATGTTACTTCAGTGTGCTACAGCAGACCATGGATAATATTTTTTAGCCCATGAAAAACACAAGCACTCTCATGGTGTGATCTGTTAGATGTGTAGTGCTACAGTAAAAGTGTGTTCTCCTCTGTCACTGGACTCTATAGACAGGTACACCAATCCAAATTACTGAATTCAGGTGTTCCAATATCTTCGATGGCCTCTGGTGGAAAGGCGATTATATGTTGTAGTATTTCAGGAGTTGGGCTCAGTCCCTTAGATCTAAATAAAGGAACTTTTAATGTGTCAACATAACAAGACATTTAGGACTGTTTCATGCTCCCAACTTTTTGGGAACAGTTTGGTGAGGGCGCCTTCGTGCTCCCACATGATCGCGTACCAGTGCACAAAGCTAGGTCCATAAAGACATAGATAAGTGAGCGGGTGTGAAAGAACGTGACTGGCCTGCATAGAGTCCTGACCTCAACCTTATAAAACACCTTTTAGATGAATTAGACCAGAGACTGCAAACCAGGTCTGGGAAGATGGTTAAACATTCCCATAAACACACTTGTAAACCTTGTGGAAAGCCTTACCAGAAGAGCCGAAGCTGTTATATCTCCGATGGGTAATCCATATTAAACCCTGTGGATTAAGAATGGGATGTTTAGCACCTCGAGGTGACTGCTGTTGTGATTTGGCGCTTTATAAATAAAATTGAATTGGACTGAATGTTACAGAGGCAGACAAGCAGATACTTTTGAGATTACAGATAGATAGATAGATAGATAGATGATAGATAGATAGATAGATAGATAGATAGATAGATAGATAGATAGATAGATAGATAGATAGATAGATAGATAGATAGATAGATAGTGCTACTTCTGCTACTTCTGCTACTTCTAGCAAACATAGCATTTCAGAGCAATGCAAATTACTTTTAGATCCATTTTCACTAAAAAGGCTTTTATAGACCCAAAATATACACCAGCAACAAAAGACAAATATTTTTCATGAATTAATAAAGACCTTGCAAGAACTAAAAGGAGTGTAAATATCAGATTTCTATCCTTTTATTGCTCTGCAACACAGTTTAATAGGGTAATAATGCTGCTCGTTGTCTACTGGGATTGTCTGTCAGTTTCTTTTCAAACTCATCTCACTTGTTGAGAAAACGGATTAATCCTGCCTTGTGAAATCCCACGGTTATACTCACAGGTAAAAACCGAAGCTTTACCTTGCCAGAATGAGCCATCACAGAGGTATATGTGTTTTCACTTACTTTCATGCATGCTTGGGTGACTGTGGTCCCAAGGAGCATACAGTGTTTATCCTATGGACCAGATATTGCAACGCGTGATAAATTGATTCCCGTCTGCAGTGAAATAGAGATCCAGGCAGCTGCAGAGAAAGTCAAAGACAGTGATTTAAAGGTCAGAATCAACAGCACAGTTCCCTGGGTAGAGAAGATGCTGACAGGCACACCCTGATGGGAAACAGCTGGAGTGTTTGTGGAGTAATTCAAACCAAAGCTTTCATCTCTTAATCTCACCCGGGTTGTGTATAGAAGGCTGGGTGGGTGTGTGCTGTGCAGGTGCTCAAAGAGCATGCACGCCTGGATGTGTGCTTGTGAGTGTAATTCTTTATACGCGTGTATTAAACATCCATATAGGTGTCTCGTTAGGTTCATGAGACTGTTAGTGTCCTGACCTCATTCCAGTCCAGACACTTGACAGGTGGAGTGAATATGGATGCATTATTAATCTATTTCTGTCTGAATGCATGGCCACCCAAGGCTGAAAATGGATGTGCAAGATACGGGCGTCACTCCTCTTTGAATGGGACTTATTTATCTATTTGGAGGGAATGGAAAGTCTGTTACGGTGAGTGAATGAAATGAGCAATAGAAAGAGTTGTTAGATGGGAGGGAAAGAGGGAGGACAGCAATAGAAGGAAGAGGTAGAGCATGCTTAACTACTTATTACACATATATATTCTGGCCTGACTGTTATGCATTGCAATTTGCATCTGCCCTGATTCCACTGTGACAGGACCATCCTTCGGTGGCTCAGATTGCTGAAACACTGAGACAGAAGAACGTCCAGATCATCTTTGCTGTCACTGAAAAAGTCGCACCCTTGTATAAGGTATAGCAGGGCCTATCTGCAATAATTTATCATTTATTTGCTTGTGTTTATTTTGATGCTTTGCCGTTTGAGTTTTTATCTAAAGCTGACTGTAGACTGTAGCCCATATAAAAGATGGAAGTATCCACCATGACATCACCCAATGATTAATAGACTACATTTCGGAAGCCTCGAGTGTGGCATTTCTTCTGTCTACATGTTGTTTTATTGGACCCAGAAATTATCATATTTGCATTGATTAGCTAATGCTAGCTAGCTTGGATAACACTCCATGACAGTTTTCAAAGGATATTCTGCAGTCACATGAAAAACTAAATGACTCAATAGGTTTTGTAGCTTGTAGGAACAATACCTTTAGCAACAATAACCTGAAGCAATGATTTTCTGTACGACTTTATCAGTCTTTCACATTGTTTTGGAGGAATATTAGCCCACTGTTCTTCATAGCTTTTTCATTGAGGTTTGTTGGCATTTCTTTATGCACAGCTCTCTTAAGGTCTGACTTCAGCATAACAATGTGGTTGAGGTTTGGACTTTAACCGGACCATTAAAACACCTTGATTATTTTCTTTTTCAATCATTCTGTTGTAAATTTGCTGCTCTGCTGCAATGACCCCAATGACCCATGACCTGCTGCCATGATCCCAGTTTCAGTCCAGCTTTAGCTGTCAGACAGATGGCCTCATAATTGACTCCAGGATACTTTGGTATACCAAGGAGTTAATGGTTGCTTTAATGATTGCCAGGTGCCCTGGTCCTGTGGCTGTAAAACAAGCTCAAATTATCATCCCTCCACCACCCTTCTGATAGTTGATATGAGGTGTTTGTGCTGAAGTTTCATGTTTGATTATCTCCAAACATGACAGTGTGCATTATGGCCAAATATTTCCACTTCTTTTCATCCATCCAAAGGACATTTTTCCAGAAGTTTTGTGTTTTGTTCAGAAGCAACATGGCAACTTAAGCCAAGCTGCCATGTTGTTTTCTAAAGAGAAGAGGAAATCCCCTCCAAACAAGTCATTTTTGGAGGCTTGTAGAGTCTAAAATGTAGCTCTTGAGGGGTTTTTCTGAGCATTGAAATGTCTGACCACGGGGTGAACTTGCTAGGATGCCCACTCCTGGAAAGACTGATAACTGTCTTGAATGTTTTGAATGCCTTGACGTTAGATAACATACTCTTTTACCATGCATAACTTTAAATCTTACTCAGTTTAGTTTGATTTGTATAGCTGTATTAAACGGGAAAACCAACTATTGTACTATTTTACTATTTATTTCTACTATTTGCTGTAAAAATGTTTACGTTTTAAGCTTCCCTGTTCCCTTCGATGCCAACTGAGTAAAATTATGTAGCAGTTTCTGGAAAATCTATAATTTTTTAACCACTTGCATTGCACTTTTGCCAAAAACCTTCACCACATTGCATTTTCACTGGTTACCTTTTATATTAAAGACCTAAAAAAACAACAACAAAAAAACAATGTGCATTATTGTAGAACTGTCTTCCACTGTGCATTTGGTGCTCCGGTAAATATTAACTGCAACTCTCAGTTGCTAAAGTAAACCAAACTACTCAAGTGCATTATAATGAAGATAGATGAGACTCATTGCAAGGGTTTCACTATCAGTTCTCTATTTTCTGCACATGGAGTGCTGGTGCCTAATCAAGGACCAATACCACCTATTTCCACTTAAAAGCAAAAAGCTATGAAAAACTTTACTGATGATTTGCCTGCAAATGGACCCTAACCTTAAGAACACAGTCAACATCTATAACACACAGGAATGAGTTGTTCTACATTGCCAGTTCACTGTTGTTCTGAATCTTTATGCTATATGTTGGTAAATCCAGAATTAAAGTTAATCTTTACCTTGATCCATCAGAGGGGGTTATTTTCACCATAACTATGCAAGCCCCTGTGCTCTGACACTACGTTCCACAGCCCTTAAGTAAGTCATCTGCTTGGCAGCCATCCTTGTTATAGCTCCAGGCACGCCTCCTGTCTAAATGAAAGGTTCCACATCTTTAATTTAATTGCATAGCTGGTTCATTCAAAACCAGTCAAAGAATTGACTTTTTCTATAAATTAATGAATAACTAAAGCCATCCTTCCACACACAGTTTATGTGATACACATTTGAATTAGCTGTAGTTCAGTCCAGAGATTTGACATGTTTGTATCTGTCAGAGCACTTGAACAAATGCCATGATCATTCCCATTATGAATACAGTAAGTCATGAAAAATGCATACTTGCCTGCTTCTCTGTTATAACTATCGTGAACCTCTGGCATGCATCAGTGCAACAACACGACAGGCTCATATGTTAGTTTAGCTCGTGGAAGGGCAAAGGTTGTACGCCACCGTCTTTACTTATCAACTCTTATAATCTCTCTGAAACATTTGGTTCGTTTTTTGCTTGTCCAGCTGGAAGACTTTGAATAAACGCATAAGCATTAATTTGACATTAAAGATGCCGTTGGGAAGAAGATACTTCTTCGGGAAGAAGCATCTTCCCAAAATGTGAGCTCAGAATGCTGTCCAACAACTCCCACAACATCCTGCAGATAATTGTTGAAGCATATAGTGTAAGTGAACCACAAACTCCCTTCCTACAGAGGTCATTAGCCTCATGTGTATAGCTTGCTGACACCACCTCATCTTTGAGAGGTTAACTGCTTTACTGGCTATAGGCACTGACCTCTGAGGTTGTTATGGAGCACAGCAAGTTTCCACCGGGCTAGCACATCTCCTATACTCCCACTGTAAGGACCACAGGCCGAGGCATGGAGAACAGGGGAGGAGATGCTCCAACATCTCTGTAGATGACGAGGTGAGTAGCTGCATGTAGCCGCGGCTCTGTGTGTGGTAAATTGTGTGAGTGATTCTGTTAGCATGCGGCCATCCTCGGTTGAAGCGATGGTAATGCTGATTATGATTACCTCATTAGTGGAGGATTATAATGGTGCTCAAGGAATTCTCACCCACCTCTAGGTGAGCTTTAATGTAAGAATCACAGCACCTCTGTGTGTGGCTGCTTCACAAAGACCATGCCGCTTTATTATTAAGCCCCAAGGCTATAGTGAAGAGGTTGAGGTCCTGCTGAGCCCCATATGTGAGTGTTCATGTCAAAAGGACAGGGTCCCACACAGTCCTTCATGTAGCCATGGCAACAGGACTTTGGAGTGTGGCGCATGCAGGTAGGTGAAGTGGCTTGACGGCATCAATTTGGCTAACAAGTTTAATTCCAGGTTATTAAGGGGGGAAACAGGCTGATGTGTGTTCCTGTGTTGCAGGTGTAAAGCAGGGAGAGCCGGGACATTTTCTGAATGTGAGCAAGAGGAGTCGGGCACAGCAGTTGACTCACACCTTTGTCGCCGTGATAATGCATCTGAAGTGTGCAGTGGGCTGTCACGGTCTGGGGGGCAGACCGTGGGGGATGTTGGAGAAAGGACCCAAACGCTGGACTTAATGAAATGAACAGTGGGTTTATTTACAGTGAGGTAAATGTACACCACACATTGAATCTCCAAAAGTGCTCCCTCGACTCCCGTGACGTGTCTTCTCCCAAGTGCTGGTATCCCGTGCTCTCTGCCCCTGTGCCTTCACACACCCCGTGTGTCTTGCAGTCCTGTGTTCCACTCTCCTGAGGAAAAAACACAGACACAGCCGTTATGGCACCAACTCCAGCAGGCATACACTGACCAGCACTACAAACACTGACATGGAGTCTAACTCAACGATCCTGCGCCGGAGGAAGCTCCATCGCTCTGTTAAGTAGCTCCCCCGACGATCCTGATCAGAAGCAGGTGTGTGGTAAGCTAGGCGTGACCAGCAGCTGGCAGGGCCACACCCATCAGGCCTGCAGGTGGCTGTCCTTCATCCTCCAGCCTCACACACATACACACACCAGCAATGAACACAAGAACACAGTGCAGCAAACATACATCCAATACACTAATAACAATAAAGGTCCACACTGTTCACGAACCCCGAGTCCCCGGAACCGGGTCCGTGACATGGGCACAGAAAGTGCATTTGCGGGAGGTGTGTTTGTCAAAAGAGCAGCAAAAAGCCCAGCCATGTGTACTATGGGGAGCTGTGTGAGTGCAGTGATTTCAGCTGTGATCAGTACCGAGGACTACAATGTGGAGGTATAGTAGCAGGAACACATCTACAAAAAAATAACAGGAGGCCAGTATGTCTTTTTTAAAATTGTTTGTTCTACTGTCCCAGGGCGCGGCAGGTGTGTGTGGGGGGAGTGCTTGTGTTCCCCAGCATTCAGGGGCCGAGCTTACGAGTGTCTGTCTCAGGATGGACAGATTTGTGGAGGCAGCCACTGCGGCACCTGCATTTGCCATGACAAGCGCTTCCAGGGCCCGACCTGTGAGCTTTGCCCTTCTTGTCCCAGCATCTGTAACTTGCACCACTACTACGACCTTTAAAGTTCAGGGCACAATTAAGAAAACATGAAAATGAAAGATTCTGCCACACTCTTTTTTAAAAGCTGACATTTTCATAATCATGAATATGTCGAGTAACGTTAGTCACTTGCTACTTTCCAAGGTTGCTGCCTTTGCAATACAAGAAATGAAGTGCATGTCGGTTTGTATGCAGCCTACTAACACATTTTCACTTTTGATTATGGTTCTTTTCACAGAGAATGTGTATCATGCAGGGCCTTCTCAGTGGGCTTGAGTCCAAATGAGTGCAAGATGAAGTGTGCCCACCTGAACCTCGCCTTGGTAGGTCAGACTGGTGTCTTAGTAACAGTGGCTTTCTCCCCAGGCCTTTGCAGGTGAATGGAAGTGGACTCAGAAGGCTGTATAGTGCATTTTTGGGTGAGGACCCTAGGAAGAGAAAAGTCTTTCTATATAGCTTGCAAACGGGGTAAGCAGAGCCAAATGCTCAATTTTTTTATGACTACACCAGTATATCAACATTAGATGAAGAAATTCTGTCAGTTGTAGCAGCTCCAGGGAATTGTTTTATGCAAAAACACATTTTATTATAGTAATAAGGGAAAGGCAGGGCACCAACAGAGATATAGATTAAACCTCTTTAATGCGCCTTATTGGCTGATGGTGGCATAAATGCAAATCACGTCTGTAGAATTCTTTAGGACTTTGTATTCTGCAGTCTGCCCTTTGTAAGTTGGTTAATGATGCCACAGTGAGATTGTACAAGCACATTAATTTTATCTGAAATTCACAAACACGCAGTCTATGGCTGCTAAAGCGCTGTGGCTTCTTCTTGTCTTTCAAGAGTGTGATCCTGATTACCACAGTGCTTTCAGGCTCTGTTGTGGTGCTGGGTGTGGCTTTGTTGCTGCTATGGAAACTACTCACCAGCATCCATGACCACAGGGAGTTTGCCCGCTTTCAGAGAGCGCTGGAGCAGAGACGCTGGAACAGGGTGAGCCCCTGCCCAAACAAATCCTTCAGTCTGTCACAGACTGCACAATAAATGCAGGAGTTTGTCTAGGGAACACCAGTACAGAGACCTATCAACAGTTAACACAATAAAGTGGGGTAAATTCAATACCAAGGCAATAGGAAATTCAGCAATAGCAAACAGAAATGTATGACTACATTAAAAGTAAAACATTCATTCACCTACACCTCCAGTCAATCAATAGGAAAGTAAATCAAATACCGAATAACAGTCATGTCGTGACACTTGTTTTGTTGTGTTGCAGAAGGACAACACCATCTACAAAAGGGCCATCATGACAGTTGTCAACTGGAAATATAAAGAGAACTGATAGCAGCCGTGGAAGGAGATCAACTTTTCAATCAGGATCCCCGTCGTGAAGCACAATGAAACAACATCCTTCCCCCTGAACTGTTGTCAACAGATGGGACCAACTTGTCTGTGTGGGTTGGTGGGTTGGGGTGGGGGGGCTGAGGGTGAGGTGGATGTTGACGCTGATGTCTAACTTACTCGCCTTTGATCTCAAACACGCAACCTTGGACTGCATGTCTTCAATCCTTCACTGCATGCACGGCACGCACACATATTCAAAGAGCATCTCCCTTCCATCATAAGCTGCTTCTTATATACAAGCTTGCTGTCCGTGGGATATATGCAAAGTTATGCCCTCACATTTTGAAATTCCACAAAGGCTAATTACATATAGCTGAATATTTTGTTGGGGCATGCATATGTGTTTGGGGGGGGGGGGGGGGGGGGGGGGTTCCCATTTATGCTGATGGCTGGCTCAGCTGTGTAACTCGGGGCTCAGGAGGCGAGAGATTGTGAGGTGAGCATCCTGCATTCTGCGTTGCAATTCCAGCAGAAGCACAGGTCTTTGCGCAGGTCTCCACTGCCCTCTAGATGAGAGGAAAAGAAAGTGTCACTACGCAGGAAAAGATGGAAGGTGCTTCGAGTCACTGTAGCTATAGAAGATGACATTTTTGACACCAGTGCAAAATCCTGACTCTTGGGATTTTTTTTTTTTTTGTACTCCAGCAGACCTGTGCATTTGTTAAACAGATATAGAGACAGATATGCTGCACAACTTTAAATGTGCAGCTAGTGTATGTGCCAACCACTTAACCGGTGCACTGGGCTGAATCGTGTAAACGCAGAGAAACAATGGGATGTTCAGATCTAAATGGATATTAGGGTTTTTTTTCCACTGCCTACAGATGGCTGCTGATGACCTTGCTGGGAGAGTTGAGCAAAGCAATATTCATCAAAGTGATGCCTCCCCTCCACTCCCAGAGTCACTGGGCAGGCGTGCATGCAGCTTTAACAACTAGTGGGGGTAGTGGGAGGTGGGAAGCGGCGGCGGCAGCAGCAGCAGTGGTGGTGGTGTTGAAGCAGCACAGAAAATGACTCCATATGCTTCCACTATACTATGCAGCATTCTCTTTGGACGGTGTCTGATCATGAAAAATGTGCAGTGCAGATACCAGAGCATCAGAAAAGGAAGGAAAAAGGAAGCAGGAGCAGCCCTGCCCTGCGACAAAACTAGTGGAGGGGCAGAGGGCGGTGGAGGGAGGTGACCAGCCCAGGAGACAGTTATGTAACAAATACTGCAGCTATGTTATGAAAAAAAAATGTATCTGATTATTTGCTGTTCAGTAAGTGGCTCTAATAAGTTTTGCCCTTTGACTCCGTCTGTGTTTAAAAGCCTATTTAAATCCTATTATTTGCACACTACCGTAATAAATTCGCATTAATGCATGACAACATTTTTCCTATTATTATTATTATTGTTACTTATGTTGTTGTTATTCGTGGGTGGGCGGGGTTACTAGTGAGCTCATCCTCCCCGAGTTCTCCACAGGTGATTGGTGGCTTTTACCGTCCAATCACAATCCGCCTGTAAAGTGGTTTGGTGGTCACTTTGGGTCGTTTTTGGGTTGTTTTTTTTTTTGATCGAAGTAACCTGAGCTAACTAACCAAGTTTTTCGTCAGCGACAGGACAGCTCCTCCTTTACCCTTGCTTTGGCTTCCAATGACCTCTCTTTTTGCATCAACGGCATTTGCATATACATAAAAAGAAACTGAATATCCTTCTTTTTTTTTTCTCTCTGAGGCGTCCTAGAAGGGAGCTAACAAGCGTTAGCATTAGGCTAGCATGACAGCCAGAAGAACAACTGCCACCATCACCATCCTCCCCTGTGGGTTTGCTGGCACCGGGTAAGTTGCGAGTCAAGCTCAAGCTTGTTTTCCCCGTGTTGTATCCTTGGGAAGCGAAAGTTGTGGCTTTAAAGTCACTTGCGAGCTCAAATGAAACTGTTGGTGGCTGTCCGCAAACTGTTAGCTGGCTAGTAAATGGCGCAGGGTCAGGGTAACTGGGCTAAGCTAGCGTTAAGCTAGCATCTCTATCGCTCTTCTTTGTGCAAGCAGCTGTGTCTGGTCTTGAGAACTGAACGAATTAAAAAGCCTTCGAAAACTCATTTTGGGGGGGGGTCGAAGCGGTGCCCAATTGCTTGTCATTTGCTAAAACGATACCTTACAGCTTTTTTGCTGTCGTGTCCTGTTCTGTTTACCCATCTGTTCCACCATATATGGCTTACTCTACTGTGTACTCTATTGCAGGAGCAAAACTTGCTGTGTGTGCTTCAAAACAGTCCAAAGCCAATGGATATGGGAAAATTCATTCGTACAAACATTTACTTGGCAGCGTTAGTGTATACGTAGATAACAGATGTAGAAATTGTCGACGTTTTCTCCATTGTAAACCTGCATACAGAGTTAAAGAGTCCTATAGAGAAAATAACCTCACAGCAGATGCCGAGATGTCTTCTGGGCTTAGAATTTATATTTGTTTCCAGTAATAATGATGTTTATAAGCACTTCTTCTTTTTTGACTCATTTTGTTTCACAGGCCTCCATTATGGTCTACAGATGTCAGCCTATGTCTCCCAAATGGATGACGATTATTGTGACCAAAATCTTCGCCTGGATCTTGTATTCATCGCCACAAAAATTTTCACCCATCTCTTCAGGTTATTTGCGTTTCTTCTTATTTTCAGTGATTTTGATGAAGACTGTAACGGGAGGGTAGCTGGTTTCCATGGTTTTCTTCCACTTATCCAATTCAGGATCGTAGTAGGGCTGGGGCCTATCCGGTTGTTCAGTGATGACGCGACGAATCCTACTTCCGGGCCTAAAGTAGTCTGCGTTTAATATGGCTTTTATGTTGTTAACATGTTTAATGTTATGTATTTTCTTCGATTTAATCTCAAAAAGCTCCTAAAACAGTCAGTGATCACTGTTGACCTCCCTCGCTTTTATTACCGCTAATCATTTATTTAAGCTCAGTTTTTAAAACCTTAGGATGTAACTACAGCCCAGCCCATGCAGCAGTATATGAATGACTAACCTCGTATTGTGGATGGATTATCTCAGTTGTTCTCCTGGCTGAAGTTTGGTCCTTTTACACCATCCTGCCATGCGATTACATTTGTTTCTGACCACCGAGAACACTCACGTTAACTTTTATCGAGTGGGAAAAAAGTTAGCTTGTTTATATTATGCTAACATAGCTGTGTCGCTAGCGGTCACGTAGCACATCATTATATACCAGCTAGCCCAACTTCAGTAACCCTACAAACGTCACTGCTTTTTAGTTTTCTGTCTTCATTTATGCTGGAAGTGATAACAGAGCTGTACGTTTTAATTTGTTTCCAAAACCCCCAGTCAGGACATGCTATATTGTATTTAGATAGAAGCTAGCGAGCTAACTCCCTGCTAACTTCTAACTCCGTTAAATGTCATAAATTCCGTTTTCATGGATGCCTGGATGTTAAACTCAATTGTTACACCTGGTAGAGCAGAACGCTGATCATTTTATTAAAGATGAAAGACTTTAGACAGTTTTTCAACTCTCAGTAATGCCATAGTGATCGTTTGATATATGGACCTGCAGCGGAGTTTAGGCCCAGACACGGCTAGTGACGTCAGACTTAACGACCGGATAGAGATTGATAGACCATGTGACTTTTGCGCATTGCATGCTGGGAACTCGTGGCAAAACAATCCAAGTACCGCGTCAAATGCAAGCATTTGCAGCACCGCAAAACGTTCATTCTCCGGTTCCAATACCTTCTTGCTTTGTCTTTGCTCCCCAAAAAAGGTATGTACAAAACGAAGGAGAACAATGCCGGTCCGTACAAAGACAGACTTGATGAAAAGTCAAAGAAAGATACGAGGAAAAAAAATCAAAGGAGTGAAAGGGTTAGACCCGTACGAGCACACAGAGTGGACAAAATACGTTCGCGTGCTGCCCAACTTTCACCACGCTAATTATACGGTTCTTGGAGTGAGTGCATACACTCATGAAGTTTAGTAACTTCAGGTCACTGCAACAAGCCCAGGTACAGTTTACCGACGGATGGGTACAGGAACTTGAAATGCACCGTGTAGAACGAAAGACCATCGTACGAACAAATGTAAGTTTACCAGTCTCACAAATCGTCTTCATAAATACACATTCGTTAACAGTTTATTAATGGGAACTTTGAGCTAAACTGTAATTAATTAGTAGTGGAAATAATTTCTGGTACGCATTACAGAAATGCAGCAGTGACAATAATATTGTATGCTGTAATTGTACTGGGCAATTAGTGATACAAAAAAACTGTTTTATCCTGTGAATAAAGTATATGTTTTTGTCAATGTACCATAATAACAGAAGCGAAACACAATATTGTGTCAGGACAATTCACTATTTATGCACAATAAACAAAGGAGCATAGCGCGACAATTTCTGTTCAGCACCAGACTTGCTTGTAAACTATATCACCAATTATGTTAAGAAAAATGACGTATTAACTACAACAAAACACTAACCTTTGTGGGAATGCTTGGAGCAGACTAACCTGTGAGCTGGAGTGTTCTGGGACGTTATATTTGGTCTTTGAATGGCTGCAATCCAGGCCATCCGTCGCCTCTTTGTTACTTCGGAAACATGGCTTGAACAATTTCTCTTCAACGATGTAATCCGATAACAACCGATCTCTTTACCCGTCGGCTTCCCGTGGCTGACATGCGACCGGCTATTGCAGTTAATAATACAACGGCTTCTTGCCATTTTTTTTTTTTTTTGCTTCTTTTATCGCTGTGTAACAGATTTCAATTGAAAGCCTGTGTGCGCTAGTACCTCTTGCCACGACTTCCCAGAATCCTTTGCGGTGTTACCCCTGAATGACGTCACATTTTCAATCTCTATTCCAGTTGTCAATGGGCAAGAGGTGGGGTACAACTCTGGACAGGATGCCAATCTGTCACAGGGCTAACACAAAGAGACATAGATTCACATTTATGATGAATTTAGACTCACCGCTTAATCTAACATCGATTTCGCTAGTAGCAGGTCTGAGATTTATGGATTTGAAGGCCTTGGTGAGGACTGGCAGTGGCCCCAGGTCAGACAGATCCTTGTGTACTAATGAGGGGTGTGAGAACTGGGAAAAGTGGGGAGGAGGGTGAGGCATAAAAATAAGAACAAACAGGCTGCAGTGCAGGAATGATCAAGGAAATCAAGGAAATGGAACAAGCCAATGTATCTGTAGAGAGAGACCAGGCATGTACAGGGAAAAGATGCAAACTTAACACAAAAAGGCCCTAGCTGGTCTGTGCGTTCAACCCTATCTATTGTGCCTCCTCCTAATATCTGTATTAATGCTGTAGTTTTTAATGTATTGAGTCTTTGTGTATAATAGTGCATGTTTGCATGCCGAGAAATCATCTTGGAGCAGTAATATTAAAAGTAAAAAGTGCTGTGTTCATAAAGCCAGAAATATCCTTATTCAGGCTGCCTACTTTCTTGATCAACTATAAAAATGGAAAACAAGAATTCATGCAGCTAATGGCTTAATGGTCAAGAATGAAGAAGCTATTGCATTTAATTATTGTTCCATTAAATGAAACGGACCAGCAAATGTGCTGTGATAAAGATTTGCTGAAATGAACAAGTTTGGAAGTTGGTGGCTTCCCTGATTTATTTCAGCTCTCTGCAGTGAGAAATTGTGATGCTGATAATGATGCACCAATGAAAGTGAGAAATGTGTCATCTAACATTTGGTCAGATGTAAACTACATCTCAGAAGAACCAGTCAGGGTGGTAGGTTTACTTTTCTGCAGCATTTCCTGTACTGGCAACCACCAATGAGAAGATGAAGCTTCGGCGAGATGAAGCTACAGTTAATCACAGCAAATTGACACTTAAAAAATTAAAGCATTATATGCACCAGTGTATTTTTGTTTCTGTTGCCAAAAAAGGCATGAAACATTGTTGTGGTTAAAACGGCATGTATGTACCGATTAGAAAGAGTTATTGCTCTGGGGTACTTCTTATTCTTACTGGCCAGGCACCAAAAAGATGCACATTGTCAAATATGAAATACACAGTAAAGGTCACTTAGTAAAGTGATGCACTTGAAAAATGATATAAATAAGGGTGCTTCCTGGATTCAGATGTTGTTTTTTTTACATTGGGATGTAATCACTTTGTTAGATATACCTTTTCATTAGTGCTAACTCAATGCATTTAGGCATGTAAACATGGCCAACGCAACCTACTGAAGTTCAAACTGAGCATCAGAAAGGGGAAAGAAAGATGGTTTATGTAGCTTTGAACCTGGGATGTTGGTGCCAGATGGACTGGTCTGAGTAGTTTAGAAACTGCTGATGTACTGGGATTTTTCCACACACAACCGTCTCTAGGGTTTCAGAAAATGTTCACAAAAGAGAAAGTACCTTGTTGATGCTAGAGGTCTGAGGAGAATGGCCACACAGCTTTAAGCTAATGGGCAAGGTAAAAGTAAGTCAAATACTCAGTGGTTACACAGAGCATCTGTGAATGAACAACACAGTGAACCTTAAAGCAGATGATCCACAGCTCAGAAGACTACACTGAGTGTAACTCTTGTCAGCTAAGAACAAAAAACTGAGCCCGCAGTTTGCAAGTACTCACCATAATTGGACAGTAGAAGTTTGGAAAAATGTTGCCAGGCTTGAGTCTTCATTTTCTGTTGTGACATTTGGAAGGGTCACAAGTTGTTGTAAACTACATGAAAGTGTGGATCCATACTGCTTTTTATTAATGGATCAGGATGATGTTCTGTGGGATATTTACTTTGGGGCCCTTAGTAGTAACTGAACTAAGCTGGTACTGACCACATTTATCCCATAATGACCAGTGTGCCCATCTTCTGGTGGCACACATAATGTCATGAAACTGAAATCATCTAAATCATACTTTTCATGAACATGATAGTGAGTTCACCCTATTTCAATGGCCACTACAGTCAATAGATCAATAGTGTATAATAATATAATATATAAAAGATACTGTCATTTTTATATATATGGACATTAACTTCTTTACAGTAAGTGTATTTTATATTCAGTTTCCAGGGTGAACTGCTCTTCACATACAACAACACAAATAAGGCCAGAATACATATTTGTTTATTGCTCAACCTAAACCAGTTTTGTTCCTGTTGCTTTCACCTTCTAGAGCATTTTCTGTAGTATTTGGGCGTAACGTTGCGGCTGTGATGACGACACATCGGACTACTTCCTGGCTCTGACCATGTTAATACGTTTTGTGCATTCGCATGAACACAAGTCAGTCCAATTATAATTAAAAGTGTAGTGTTTGCACCACAGGGTGGCGATATTTGCAAAACAATTCACTAATTGATACAGCATGTTCTGGTTGTTCATAATAATTTTAACACACGATACAAGTTTGAAGAATTGCGTCCTTGCTGTGTTAGAAAACACCCGTGAAACCTCTGAGTTAGGGTGGTGTGTCAGTCCTTAATACGATCTGTCTATATGTGGCGGCATAATGAATGAGTTACGTCCTTTTTTACATTTTTTAAAAACAATATCTATATATACTTTTTTTTTTTTTGAAGATGTAAAATATATGTATTTTCTTACGTCAGCATCAGCCTGTCGTATAACAGCATGAGAACATCCCGAGCCTAGGAAGTTCACATCCCATCATCAGCATCCAGCGTTGTTGTTTTTTTTTTTTCCCCGCTGTCGATTCAGCCCCTCCTTCCTCCCTTTTCTCGTACCCCAAGGGTCTCGCGAGCGCGCACGCGTGCGAAACTGCGTGGGAATGGCTGTTTGTATGATCGAGGGGGTTGGGCCGCTTGGAGCGAGCGGTGAGCTGCATGAGTTTGTAATGTCCGCCATGTTGGCAATGGCGTATTGAACCAGGGAGGAACAGCGGTGCCTACGAGAGAAAGAGACCGACAGAGAGCGATCGAGACCCGGGCCTGCCCGGCTCTGTTCGCGCTGCTACGGACCCAAGCCCGCCCTCAATCGACCGGCTGACTCTCAGAGACCGTCACAGATTCATCCATGAGAACTCGAGGCAGACCTGCTGTTATTCCTAGCAGATCGAATAGATTTATGCTGCATCTTTTATTATAAAAATGAGTAAATTGTCGTTTCGGGCACGGGCACTGGATGCTAGTAAGCCCCTGCCCGTCTTCCGCTGCGAGGATTTGCCGGACCTGCACGAATATGCCTCAATCAACCGGGCAGTACCGCAGATGCCAACGGGGATGGAAAAAGAGGAGGAATCGGTATGTTATTTTATTGCTGCCCGACTGGCGGTGGATCTTTGGCGGCATTTTCATAGCGCGAGGCGCCGCTATGTTGCCTGCGCAAGCTTGTGCAAAATGGCCGCCATATTTTCTCTTTCGTGCGCACGATAGAGCTCGATGAAAACTGAATTCTACTAACCCGTTTCACCACGAGTGGCTGTGTAAGGTTGCAATATTGTGATATTTTATTGGTAAGCCGTGTTGTGTCCGTCTATTTCCTTTTAAGCAGTACCTGAATGCACAAAGAAGTCACGTGACCTCTATCTGTTCCACCATTTTGTTGACTTTCTCGTTGGTAAAGGCGAGCGGGATAGGCCTTGGACGTGGTGTACTTTTCGTTAGCGAATGCCAGGGGGAGACACTGAGCCTTCAGCCCCGGTTGACAGCTAGGCGCCTCGTGTTGACAGCCACAGCCCTGCCATGTGTGCTGCCTGTTTCGCGGAGAACGCGGAGTTTAAAAATATGTCCCAGAGCTCTGCTTTATGATTAATAACGGCACTCCTCTTCACATATACGTGGTTCAGTTCCTGTAAACTGTGTTACGACATGCATGGTGTAGCCATGACTGTGCCATTCATGGGGAAGTTTCATTCGTGTAGTGCAGCACGTGGATGTAGTCTTCTTTTCTGGAGCCATATTCCAAGTATCTTATTGGTTAGAAGCGTCGATGGCAAGAAAACGGTGACGATAGAGAATTTCAGTTATGTTTCTGAAAATTGGGCTTAAATTACTCTTATGAAAGTGTCTTATTGCAACTACTTATTTATTACTTGAATCCTTCATAATTGCATGAGTTTGGCCCACTGAGATGTCTGTACTGTGGTATTAGTCGGATTTTTGTTTTTTAACACTATAGTATATTGTTCTGCTTTTACTCACGTGTTTTGAGATTACACATATTCAAATTATATCCAAATACACAAATTTGCATTTGCCTGTAGACAGATTGGTCTATATGTTTTGACCACAAAGCCTTTCATTTAGAGTTTATACCTGAAATGAAAGCTGTTTTTCTGATAGTACACAAAGTTTAAGTTGCTCATGCATTACCTGCTCATCTGGTCGGCCCCACTGACTTTTTCTAATTCACTTTTATACACCACCTGAGATGCCTCAGCAGACACAAACATGATCCACAGATGGGATGTAAAGCAAGTTGAAATCCTGCTTTCATACCCTCCTCAACCTGCTGTGCACATACACAGCAGAAATTGCATAACAGTGTGACAGAAGAGATAAAGAGGACAGTTTTACTCGAAGCCTGTGCGTGGCTTAGCTCCCTGACCCACATCCTGTCCAGGAACAGTGGGGTGTTGTTGCATTGACTAAATACCCAAATGTTGGCTGAGAGTTATGTTGTTCTAACTTACCAGCAGGCACAGTTTGTGAGTGTTTGTTGCGTCACAATGCATGTGCATCACTTTGTCTCTTTAATTCATAATTTTAGCTTGCAAGTGTAACCAGAATCTAAATCAGGTGGAAGTTTTTGTTGTTGTTGTTGTTATAATATAATCAAGGGACTAATTTCATCAGCATTTAAACCTTCAAACCTCTGGCAAACAATTAACTTCTGACACAATCTATTTTTGCAATGCAACAGGACATCTTTGCTTGCACCATGTCCTGCATAGTGTAAATAGTTTGTGTGTTCCAGTGGCTGTTACCTTTACACTCACATTGAATTGTTCCATAACGTCTGGGGAAGTTAAAAGGTAAATCTGTAAACCACGTTTTTGACTACAAAATTAAAATGCTTTAGAGGTGGACTTTGTCCCTGCGACGCCACAATTTATGATTCACAATACGTCAGCCAGTAAATCCTCCTGTCTTTAATTATAATTTACAGAATTGTCTCAATGTTTTATTTAGTATGAGGCTAAGTCAGCAGGAAATGGTTTACTGATGGAGGGGAAGGGAGTTGAGGCTAGTTTTCCCATCTGTAACAGTAATGTCCTTATTCACCTAGAGAAGTCGCCCCCTGCTGGCTGTCAGGTATACGCTTTTCAGTCCTGGAAGCTACATCTATCCTTCACACTGTTTGCAGTCATGATTTCTCTTTGTGTGTATTTATTAACACACAAAGTATTGAACAGTTTGTTTAATCGACTAACGGTCTTAAATTGAGTGATTTCTAGAATTGTCACTGATTTCTGGTAGTGTTACTAAAATGTGTGGCACAGTGAAATTGGATGCTTCTGTGCAAACAGGAGAAACATGTAAAGCCAAACAAAACACAGCCACCAAAATGCTCCGTGTGGATCTCCTTCAAAAAAACCAAATGGACAAAAATGATGTCTGGTGCACACTACGTCCATAAAGCTACCATATTACAGCTCGACTACAGGGTCATTTAACAAGTATTAGGTATGGGCATGTGTCAAGTTAACCTTTATTAAATTTAAAATGTTAATACTTTAGAGGGGGCTTGCATTCGTGACCACTTTAGCTTTAAATTGAAAGGACGTCCCCCTCTCCCATACTAATCATATAGTACTTATGCACCTGCGTGATGTTTTGTGAGGGTTGATATTGAGCGACATTGTTTCTCCACTGAATTTTGAGTGTTGTTCAACATAAATCACTTTTTCTCATCTGTGGAAAACTAGCAGTACTTGTGGATTTTACACAATATGTGTTCTTGGATTTGCTGAAATGCACCACCCTCACTTCCTCGCCTTCCTCTGGGCATGTTGAGCTGAAAACACCTGCTGGAGGCCACACTTTTGTTGCCATGGCAACTTTTATTGGAGTCATCTATTTTTTCTTGGGAACATTTAATGGAGGGAACGCGTGGTGCTGTGAAAAATAGATTTTCATTTGTCTCTCCTCGATCTGCATCTGTGACCGTGACAGAAAGCATAACTGCCACTGAGTCCCAGAACATTTTGTGTGGGAAGAACAAGAGAATCTGAGGTTCAATATTAGATTGTGTTTTCTCGGGTGGAAAGCCGTTAGAAGCTACTTTGTATCCAGTTGTTTTCACTATTTGTGCCCACTTTGCACTAGATGTGTCACAAGACCAAAAACGTTGTCTGTACCAAAATAAGTCAAATGCATACATTACAAAGCATAGTGTGCTAATACATGATCATGAATCATCATATTCTTATAAAATGAACAGTAAGCCTACTAATTAGCTATTAGAGTAGCTTTGCATGATCCACTGCTCAAACTAATTCTTTGCAGCCCCTCAGTTCGTCCTTTGTGTGATGCAAACTGTGCAAGCTCCTCTAAATTTAAGCCAGCTTTCTTCTTATTGGCTGCATCTTACAAACAAAAGGATTGACCTGAAGTTGGGAGTGGCCGCTGTGCTCACCCTAAGCTGGTTCCCTGATTTGACCATATGAGAGAGATCTGCTTTCACTGACATCATGCAGAGCCAGAAAAGAAATTGTGTTCAGATAAGTGTGAAGGCTGAGCTTCAGGCCTTGTATGATACTGGTAAATATGCTAAACTCATCATTTGAACCTTTAGCTTTTTGTAATATGCTCATTTCATCATTGTAACTTGATTGTACAAAGCAGGATATAAGAAAAAGCATAAAATTTAATTTACTTAAAGTCCCAGTTTCTTATTTTTACTTTTTTGGAAGCAAGACCATAGGGACAAGTAATTTTCAGCATCCAAAAACTGTTGAAAGTTCAAACAGCATAATGGCACATCAACTTGAAAGTTTGGCTAACACAGGCTTTTGCTGTGGGTCCCGTAATAACCTGGTTCACTTGTTCTCATGTGCCATTCACAAAATCCTTTTATCCGACACTCTCAACTCCTCTGCAGAGGAAATCCCAGGCTGTGAACCATGCTTGTGAGGATCACAGCTGTGAAAGATCAGGATATCTTTAGGTCAGAGAAGGCTCAGGGCTGCCTGCTGCAACCTGCCGAACCAATATCCTTTATAGAAGCTCGCAAAGGCAGGTCTGGGCCAGGCTCAGGTTTAATTGGCACCTTACGTGCACGCTTTATGCAGGTTCCTTATCTCACAAAGCTCCTGGGTTCATCAGCATGTCAGACGGTAGGGTTCAGAGAGGGCAGTGTCTTTGTGGCGGTTTTATGAGCAAACGCATCCTTCACTGTGCCAGTCAAACATGTAGTTTACATAAGCTCATGTCATGTCAGTAGACAACGCTTTGATAAGCAGTACTCTCTGAGCTGTAACAGTTGCTGAGTAACAGTGCAGACAACAGTTAAGTACATTTTGTAAGAAATGTATTTCAGTTGAATACTAGTTTGGAGTGGTTTGATTTCTTGCATCATTGTGCTTCAATTTTTGCTTGTAATTATCAATACAGGCTGGTGTTTCAAAGACTTAAACTATGCTTTTAATTTAGATATGAGAAGTCTGATGTAAATGTGCGTGCAAAGCGTAACTTTTAACGTTTTAAGTCTCTGAGCTCAGAGAACCACAGCTTCTGCAGTTTGGGTTTAACCCAGGAAGGACTTTTTAAATGTACAATGACACAGAGCTGTTGGCTAATTTGCAGGAAGTTGTGTTTGTGGGCAGTGAACATGGCTGTGTGAAATTTTTAATAAGTGTGCCTGCCCAGCCTGCTCACGCTCGCAGTCGCAGCCAAATCTGGTTCTTTGTTTTTGTCCTGACCCTTCAATTTGTGTAACCGTGCCAAATTGAGTCTTGGTTGAGAGTGCTATTCAAGCTTTAGATTGTGGTTAAGTTAGTGCTTGGTAAAAAGTTGTGTATTTCTCTCTTGTGCTCTTTTAGAGCCTGCGGCAAGCAGGAAATGCTGGGATTTAGGATGTTGTGGATGATGTCTAAAATCCTCAGTGGTGAACACTTTCGCAGTTGACACAATAAGATGTTTTTCTTGGCGTAGACTGTGCTTGATGGGTTTACAAGGGGCAGATGGTTCAGCTCTGGGCACATGCTGTGTCCTTTGATGCCAGTTCACAGCTCTGATATGGTTCCCCTGTTACTCCATGCAGAGCTCCTCGTGGCTTTGAATTTTTATTTAAGGCAGTTCAGACACCCATGCAAGTGTGGAAGTGTATAAAACTGAGTCGTTGTCAGGGAATGCTTGTTTGTGGTCATATTTGCCAGGCGCAGTTGGTATCTCTTAACATTGACCCACATTTCAGATTCTAGCCAATAAACTGTAGTTGAGAAAACGTGTGTGAAGTGTAAAATGAGTAGGAGCTCTGTTAAAATACTTGTTAGAGCAAGACGGATCTTGAGTTGGTTTGACTTGATTGGCCGTCTGTTGCATCAACCACAAATAAAAGGCCTACAGATATTGTGTGCTACAGAGTGAGCGTGCAGTGCTAGTAAGTTGCAGTGTCTTTCATGCAGATCTTAATGCCAGTGCATAAGCGAGAGCTTTGCTTAAACTCCTGTCATTTAGTAATAACACTGATTCTGAACTCCGAGGAGCTAGGGCCGTTCGATACAACGATATATATCGGATGACGATATAAAAACGTCTATCGTTTCATTTTACGCTATCGTTTGTTTCGGGGTGTCGCAAAATAAACTGTTTACGGCAATATTTTTTTCATCGTTTTAATGGTCACTGTAGTGGCTATATTAATTTATTACAGTTCTTTCTTTCGCTTATATTTTAATAACCACACTACGGACGGACAAGCGCCTGTTTTTATGCGTTGTGGTTAGCAACAACAACGGTAAAACCACCGTGTGTCTGCTTGTTTATTTTCCACATAAACCTTTCACAATAAAGCTCAAGATCCTGTTGAGACTTTGCTCTTTCATGTGATTCAGTTTATTTTGAAGATTATTTACGGATGAGAATTAAAAAAGAGCCGTCAGGTGCTAAAAAATAAACCTTAGACTCAAACGTTAGAACAGGCTTTTCCCCGCAGCACGCCGTGTAATAAATACTCACAAAGAAAACGGCAGCCGTTACAACTTATGTCTAAAAATGTATCGTTTCATGCATCGGTTAAAACACTCGACTCCAGCTACATGACGCGCAGCTGGAAACACTTCCTGCAAGTCGAGCTGCCCGAGATTCACAGAATTTACAGAAAATGTTACATTTTTGTGATTTATATCGTTATCGGGATGATAGAATTCTTATATCGGGATATGAGATTTTGGTCATATCGCACAGCCCTACGAGGAGCAGTATGCTGTTTGGAAAATTAAGACACTGTTTTATACAGGGGGAAAAAGATTCATGTTTTTGTGGGATTCTTCCAAACAACATATATTTCAGGTAACTATCAGTTGTGTAATATGAAAACATTTTGTACTTGCTGAGTTCAAGAGTCAAACAGTCTGAGTCATTTGCCCACGTTTATGCTTCTGCTGCCAAGTTGGAGTACCAGATTTGCTGCTGAAGAAACTTTGCAGGTATTTTAATATGATCCACTGGCTCAACATAGGCAACAGAATATCTGTAAACTTTTTTCTTCTCTCTCCATTTGTTCCACCTGAGAGATGCAGTAAATAATAATGAGTCATTGTTGTGAGTGATAGTGGGGTTACCTGAGGGGTGCTCAAAAAGAGGTGTTTGCCACAAAGCACATGCTACAAAGTCCAACTCGGCTGACTGTGAAGCTCACCTTTCCAAACTCATTGACATGGCAGTGCACTTGCTGATACTCCTACGCTGTTCTCCTGCTGATGACTCATTTCTCTGAGACATCATTACTGTGTTGGCATACATTATATAGACATAACAAACTATGATAAATATTATGCTTTGCCTGTCAGACAAGCCTAGACAAATGAATTGAGATTAGGTTTAAAATGACAGCTAAGAAATGCCACACAAACACTGAAAGATAATGAGCGAAGGGAACTGGAGAGGATTCACACCCAGGAGGTGCAGGATGTTCAAACGAGTGCGATTTTTATTTTGACCCAGCGGCTGACATGTTTGTCCCTGACTTTTGATGATGAATACACCCTAGAGGAAGAGGAAATGTTGGCAGCACCATATGAAGCCAGTGAGGGTTTCACAAGGGATGGAGAGATGACCATTCATGTAGCAGGCCTTTCCTGTTTTGGAACATTTTGTATTTGAACAACTGCCATCATGCTTTGCACTGACAAATAAGATTGCAGTAGCTGATGTTTATATGTTAAGTGTAAATTTCTGTTTTGTTTCTGTGTTTATTTCATTCAAAGGTTAGTGTGATAAAAGGATTGTAGACTTTAAACTGGTTTGCAGGGGGTTTCCTGCCTCTTAAACAGGTATACGAAAGGCTGGATTTACAAAGCTGAGTCTGGGGTTCCTTATTTAACAGAAGTCTGTGATTGTTCTTGTGGTATCTATTGCTGTTTGATAACCAACAATGGCGTTTATGCTTCACTAAATGAAGCCCAACTAAGAAAACATTACTATCCTGGTGTTGATTTCAAGGAAGACAAAAACTAAACTAAATCCTGGTTAATTTTGGGTGTAAATTTGAGTATAGATTTTTTTTTCTGGCACAAGATGTAAACAGTACCTCAGTCTACTATCAGCCAAAATATTTCAAACATCTGCATTGGCTCAGAATTTCATAATTCTGTATTTCACAGTGTGACAGATGTTTTAAACCAATCAGTCGGAGCAATAAGCAATGCCAGTGTTTTTTGTATTATTTCTTCTGTGCCAGGGAACTAAAGAAATCTCCAGAATGAAAACAACATTTAGGCAGCGCAAAATTGAGCCAACACAATAGATAAACATCAGCCGCTGCCATCTTATTTGCCAATATACTGATGAAAGCCAGCCAGACCATAAACATTGGCCAGCCTAAGACATTTGCAGAAAAAGGCTAATATCAGCCACTCCTGACGTGCATCCTTTGGTTTTACATACGGATTCTCGATGTTATGTACATGAAACATTTCACAGCTCTGTCCTCGCAGACCTTCCTCTGGAGCTCGTCCAGTGAGAGGTTTAGGCTGTAATCTCTTTAATGTGAGAGGTCTGACGCCACAGATCACATTTATTATCCTGTTAAGTACAATACTTTAAGCACTTGGCGTTCTTTAACATCTGGACTGCTTATGGTTATTAGTCCTGTGTAAGCACAGCGAAATGATATCATGCACCTCATAATGAAACAACTTTTGGTCTTAACTAAATCACTCATTGTCATTGTTTCCATTACACACTGTTGTACGTACATGCAGATGCACAACAGAATGAAATGGGGGGGTGATGTGTAAAATGAGTATTGAAGTAATTAAAAGATTTTTTTTTAGTTTGTCAACTTGTAAACAAGATGGTTTAAGAAACAATCCGGAGTCTTTTTTTTCCTTTTTTTAATAATTCTTTGTGTACAAATGTCTCTTGACAAATCAAGATACTGATCACTGCAGAAGTCTTTACATTTTTTTCTAAACAGCAGCTTCTTTCTCTCTTTCAGGAGCACCATCTCCAGCGGGCCATCTCAGCGCAGCAGGTATATGGCGAGAAGCGGGACAACATGGTTATCCCCGTCCCCGAGGCGGAGTGCAACATCACGCACTACGAGTCCCTCTACCCCGGGGAGTTCAAAATGCCAAAGCAGCTTAATCACATACAGCGTGAGTAGCAGGCTGCGTGCAAGTGGATTATCTTCTTAGCTGTGTTAGTGGTCTGTGAGCATGTGGTGATGTTGCCGTTTGGCTGCACCGGATGGCTTCAGGGTGTTTGTCCTGCTGATTGAGAGATTTTAGTGTTTGTGGTTTTGATGAGAAACCTGTGAGTAATTAGAAGCGCTTTTCTAAGAGATGTGTATTTATATTTTATGTTTTGTTTTCTGGACGGTTTTCTGAAAGTTAGTGCTTTTTCATGTGGACATAATATTGACACACATAGTTGTTGCTTTTTTTTCTTAAGAAAACTTTAAGATTAAGTCTTGTTGTTTGGCATTTACTGTAGCCATGAAATGTCCTGTGTTCGCATTAGTGAAATGTCAAACTTTGAGACTGCTGTTGCAGATACTTTCACCATAATTTGGCAGTCATCTTAACATTTTAAATGTAGGGGCGGTGAGGGTAACACTGCAAGCTTTTCCAAATGCCACTGGCTTTGACAGGTTAATGTGTTGATTACAGTGGCTCTGATAGTGGCTGTTCAGTAAACATCTTATTTTTTCACCCGAGGGCCACAGTAGTGACAGCCACTTTGAATTTATTTTCTGCAGAATCTCAATGTCAGATTGGCAGGGCCAAAAAAATACAAAGCCAGGGGCAATATTTATGTTCAAATGGTAGATTACATTCACATCTCATATTTGTCCTAAAGTGTTGCCTTATTGAATGGGTGAAAGCACACAACTAAACTGAAGCACAGCGCTTTGTTATGATAAAATGCTGTTTATTTTTTGAGCATAGTTCGGCTGCAGTTGGCTGAAGATAAAGGCTTCAGCAGTTCATATCCTATGGGTTGTGTTATTGACATTGCTTGAAAGGCACTGTTGCTAAATACAAAATGATGGTGAATTATAAAGTCTCTGTATTGTAAGCCCAGGCTTTGCTGACTGAAATGTGTCATAGTTATCTAATATTGATTCATCAATTTGATACACACTGCAGCCTCTGCTGGTATTGTTCAGAAAAGTGATGTTTTGTTTAGTTCAGCAGCCTCATTCCTGCAATGTCTTTGAAATATTTTCTTGGCTGCATCTGTCTCTCCAGTAACCAGCTCTTTTTTTTCTTTTTCTTTTTTTCCCACAGCTTTTAGTTTGGATACAGAGCAGCCAGACTATGACCTAGATTCAGAGGATGAGACGTTTGTGAATAAGCTGAAGAAGAAAATGGAAATCACTGCTCTGCAGTTTGAAGAAATGATAGACCGGCTGGAAAAAGGCAGTGGACAGCAGGTATATGTAACCCTGTGTGGGGAAAGTATTGCTTTGCATGCACACAGTCTTTTTATTCACTTTACACTGAATAAAATGTACACTCTGAGTCACTTTTTGCATTACTCCATTATGTTTAACTTGTATTTTAGTCATTTGAGAGGCCTGTTATTCTCTTTGTCAGTGGTTTCTTTAAAAGTTACTATTTATTGACGAATAAGCACTTCACATGACATTGAAAAAGACAAAATATGAGTTTATGTGATGTGCCTGAAGGCAGCGTGACTGCTTAAAATCTAAAGCCTTTGTTTTGTTGTGTCTTGGTGTGTTCATAGTGACTGCTTGTTTAAACCAGCTGGACTTAAGTGCTCAGCTATGTGTAATAATTATTTCCAGAATGATGTGGCTCAGGCCATTACACTAACTTGGTCTGGCCTGTGTTGCTCTGTAGCTTGTCAGTCTACAGGAAGCCAAACTGCTGCTGAAGGAGGACGATGAACTGATCAAGGAGGTCTTTGACTACTGGAGCCGGAAGAGGAAAACCAGCAAGGGTGGCTGCCTCATCCCCAGCGTCAAGCAGGAGAAGAGGGATGGCTCTAGCACCTGCGACCCTTATGTGGGCTTTCGCCGACGGACAGAGAAGATGCAAACTAGGAAGGTAGGACTTTCTAGCCAAAAATGAGTAAGATAAAGGCAAATTAAAGGACATAAATTATGCTGACCTACATTTCTACTGGGGCTTCACCAATCCAACTTTTGAAGATAAAAACCTAGAACCCTTGTATTATCTTTTTACCAACGTAATTATATAAGCAGTTTCCATGGGTTTTGGTATGGTCCAAACTAGGGGTGCAACGATACACAAAATTCACGGTTCGGTTCGGTTCGATACTTTGGTGTCACGGTTCGATATTTTTTCGATACAAAAAAAATGTTCATGCATTTTTAATTTGTCATTTATTAAAATTATAAATATATATTTTAACTCAAAAGTACAGTTTTTAAATTTAACCCTAACCCTTGTGCGTGTTTTTTATTTTGACAGCGAATGCGCACCTGCGGACCACTTATGTGCAGCCCTGGTTATTTAGCTCATCATATTGCAGCCACAGAAATTCTTTTGTCCATGAAACCATAAAGCTGCACTTTCTTTTTGCCTTATAGTCTGATTTGTCATAACTTCTCCGTTTTGTGGTAAGCTTTTCTTTGGCTGTCACTTCTTCACCCTGACCTGTCTTATTTGGCTCAGCAGAACTGAAATGCTTTTACACACACACTCACATAAGCTCAGCGATTCTCTGCGCGATCAACCTCTCACATGTTTAAGCTTGCTGCGGGAGATTTCACTTGTCATGTTTGCATAGTAAGCTAACGATTAATAAGACGATGTCAGAGGAATTGGTGCACAAATTATCATCACTCACAGATCAGTGCTGTCGCTCTCTATACACAGTTCACGCGATTGCAAAGTGAAAGCAAAAAAACAAGCGCAAATTCAAACGCGACTTCAATATGTCACATATTGACAGTGGCTCACCGATGCCAATGACATAATTACCCAGCTACATTTCCGAAAGAATGCAAAAGCATTGACATATATTTTTCCTACAATAGCCCGACGGGCAGGGAAGAGATAGATTTTGGTAGCCCGACTGAAAAAATCGCTAGCTCTGGGACGTCGGGCTAGCGATATTGCAAGCCCTGTATCTGATTGAGGAATCACTCATCTTTGGAAAAGAGAGTTTATTACAGAGAAATGTCTCTTTCCAAAATAAAAGCTATACTATCCGCTTCTTCTGGGCTATATTCTCAGCAGCATAAGGAGAATCATGTGCTAACAGCTGTCTAAATGACTCGGCTAAAGTTAGTAGCATGCTTGCTTTTTTTTGTCTGCTTCCACTTGTCTTTGCACTAGGATGATGTCAGCGTAAATGTGCAGTCATATTCGTTGTGTTCCCACTAGTGCTTTCAGGTTAATCTCGTTGAAATGACCTTAACGCCACAACACGGCAAATCTCCGTTAACGAGCTACCGCCGATCACTCCGTGCATGGGGCTAGACGGCCAACACGTTAACGAGCTAACTGCGCTAACACACTAGTTCCCACCAATGTAATTGAGCATTGCATGGCACATTCAACATACTGTTTTACTTTAGTCCATGACTCGCTTACCTTCAGGGTCATACGTCACATGAAAACCAAAATAATTCCAAACGCCAGATCTGAATGAGGTTCAATTTGCCTGTTGCAAGGAGAGCTTAACTTCTGTCTCGCTAGCTTGCCCTGCGCTCTTCCTTCTGACTATGCTGTCTGTGTTGAGCGCTCAGTGGATCTGCGCTCGACAGTGCAGCCTAGGCGGAGTAGTCGAACACAGATTCACTGAGCGCTCAACACAGACAGCATCGTCAGAAGGAAAATTGATAAAATAAATTACAAATGTTGTATTGTTCGATACATATGCGTACCGAACCGAAAGCACTGTATCGAACGGTTCAATATCGATACGAATATCGTTGCACCCCTAGTCCAAACATATTGGCTTTAAAGTGGTTCAGATGAGGCAGATAAATATTTTGTCCCTACAGTAGTGTTCCCCTAAGATGAAAGATGAGCAGTTGAATATTTCCATACCTTAACCTTTTTAAAGATTTTCAGTTAAAATGGAAACTAATTTAAGGTGACATCCACCAGACACCTCACGGAATGAGATTATCACAATATTTAACTCACAATATGACATTATTTTGCTGTTTAAAAAAGATTATTTTTTAGATTGTGTGATTTGCTGACTATTGCAGTAACATTGTGATTAATCACCTTTTGTCTATTGCAGCTACGCTTCTGTATTGATACAGTATTCACAAGCAAAATATTGGAATTGAGATTTCTGACACTGAATCATCACTGCTCTGTTTTCAGAATCGAAAGAATGATGAGGCCTCATATGAGAAGATGCTGAAGCTGCGCAGGGACTTGAGTCGAGCTGTCACCATCTTAGAGATGATCAAAAGAAGAGAGAAGAGCAAGAGGGAACTGTTGCACCTCACACTGGAAATTGTGGAAAAGAGGTAAGAAAGTTGACTAAACTGCACCTTGTCAGACAAGTAGTTGCTATAAAGGAGACCTTTTCACTTGTACTCTCAAACCACATGCCCCACTTATCTGATTGGATGACATTTTCAAAAGCGGGTCATTCAGGGTAATAGCTAACGGCTGTGCCCTTGTCCTGTTTTGGGAATGCTTTCTGATAACATCTTAAGAAGCTGAGATGATAACAGCGTGGTGTTTTGGACAGTGTATGTGGTGAACCTTCATATTTGATTAGCCTGTTGTTTACTTGCCAAGTCTGAAATTCAGCACAATGCTTGTCTGCATGACTGATCATACAAAAGTCAACCACATATTTTCTGTAAGGCCAGGCTTCACTGCTCCTGTTAATTGGGGTCACAGTTAAATGCACTTTTCCATGCAAAGTTCACCTTGTTTATTCAGTAGTGTTTGGACCACATTAGCTCAGTGATGTCTGGGTCCTGGTCAAGGCTTTGCTTTCCCCAGTCTTTTAAGCAGTATAGTGGACTCTATCTCTGTATTCCATCCATCCATTCGCTTCCGCTTATCCTTTTCAGGGTCGCGGGGGGCGCTGGAGCCTATCCCAGCTGTCATAGGGCGAGAGGCAGGGTATCTCTGTATTATAAAATATAAACTTTGTGTTTTCCAAACTCCATTTTGGATTGTCCTCCCTCCACCCCCCAGTGGAGCCTTTGCAATCCATCTAAACATGACATCCGAATGGAATGAATTTACTCTGAAAGTAGCTGTCAGCGTGAGCTTAAATTGGACCCTTCTCCTTGAAGTGCTTTTGATTTGTAGTGACATTTCAATTTCCTCTTGTTATCCCGGCCTGGTTTCTGCCTGCGCATCACAGCTAGTGCTCACTCTCAGACTGGACCACTCTGTTCCCAGTAGGTAGTTTTTCCCGGTCACTTTATGATGCTATGCTGCTGTAGAGGGGCTCAGGTGTAATGTCTGGTGGGTGCAGTCTGTCATTTGTGTGTCTCAAGCCCTTACTGTGCATTGAAGTTTAGGTTCTTTTGTGTTTCAACTGTGGTTGCATGATGTTAGCAGTTATACATTATTCATGGTAATGTTAGTGATAAATTGAAGTAGTTTACACAAATTTCCAAGCTTAATATAGTCAACTAAAACTATGTGGGAGATGCATCTGTTAGAGCCCGAGCGGTTTTCATGACAGTATGTCATCTACAATATTTAAAACTGAAGCGAATAAAAACAACTTGAACCTAAGTGTGTAATATTTCGTATTATTATGTCTAATGTTATTGTTGAACTGACATGTTGGGATGCACTGATTCAACTATTCATTTCTGATCCGATACCAGTCTTAAGTAAACAAACTCTGCTCCTCACTGTGAAACTCGGAAGCATTCTATATTTCTAAGGCAGCCAACCCTCCATTACTTTTCTGTTAACGTCCTCTATAACAAATATGCAGCAAAAAAAGAGAAGTCATCGCCAGTAAAAACCGGGCACTCTGTCCATCTTCACAGATCTGGAGTTGAGTGCACTATTACTTTGTATCCTGTACACTTCCAGCTTTTTTATTGATGCATTATCTCCTTCTGGCAACTCATACACTGCTGCTGATTTATTGTGTAGTAAACTGGATCAGCTATAGATGGGCTTTTGTCAAATATCCGATTGAGCTTTGTTTTACCAATAATTGTTCATACTTACTGTGTGAGCTGATAAAGCTGAAGTTGGCAGGAGTGCAGTTGTAATACTAAAAATTAGGGGTGCAACAATACTCGTATCGATATTGAACCGTTTGATACAGTGCTTTTGGTTCGGTATGCATATGTATCGAACAATACAAATTGTTTTTATTTATTTTATCAACTTTTCTTCTGACGATGCTGTCTGTGTTGAGAGCTCAGTGGATCTGCGTTCGACTACTCTGCCTAGGCTGATTCTCCTTATGGGGACCTGATATGTTTAATATGCTGCTGAGAATATAGCCCAGAAGAAGCGTATAGTATAGTTTTTATTTTGGAAAGTATTTAGTATTTATTTAGTATTTATTTATTTATTGTCATTGTCAAGAACAATGAAATTGCGTTTGGGGCTTCCATACAACCCCCCCCAAAAAAAGAAGAAAATAATAAATACCCCTTAAAACCCAAGTGTACATATTTAACCCAGTGTGACTCCAATGCAATAAGACAATCCTTAGCAATAATGTTCGTAGAAATTCAGACAAAGACCTGAGAAACATGACAAAATACAACAATGCAACCCATTCAATATTATTGTACTGTGAGATATGATATCAGATATGATAGTTATCTATTTAAGAAAGAGGGGGGGGGGCAGGAGGGGGAAGAGAATAAAGATATGATGCACCAATGCAGACCAGTTCATTGCTATTAAGAAGTTGGATATGGTTATTGTCCGTGAGAGGGGGGCAGAGAGTTCAGGAGCCTCACAGCCTGTGGATACAGGCTGTTGGCCAGTCTGGATGTTCTGGCCTGTATAGACCTGTACCTTCTCCCTGAGGGCAGCAGATGGAAAAGGTGGCGCGCAGGGTGATGTTGGTCCCGCAGGATACTGTGCACCCTCCTCAGACAGCGAGTGGGGAAGATATTACTGATCTCTGGCAGACTTGTTCCAATAATTCTGCCAGCTTCTTTCACCACCCGCTGGAGTGCTTGCTGATCGGCCTTGGTGCAGCTGGGGAACCACACTAGAAATCCATACGTCAGAACGCTGCTGATGGCACAGTTGTAGAAGTTCAACATCAGAGATCTGGGAATGTGTGCGCTCCGCAGTCTCCTCAGGTAGTAGAGGCGCTGTTGGGCCTTCCGTACAACTGAGGTGATATGGTTGCCCCAGGACAGGTCCTCGGTCACAGTTACCCCCAAGAATTTAAAACTGCTCACCCTCTCCACCGCCTCACTGCCAATGAAGAGAGGCAGATGGTTGTTATGACCCCTCTTCCGGAAATCTACAATGATCTCCTTGGTCTTTTTGGTGTTTAAGACCAAGTTATTGTCATGGCACCATGACTCTAGTTGTTGCACCTCTGTCCTATAGTTTGTCTCATCATTGTTGGATATAAGTCCGAGCACTGTAGTGTCATCTGCAAACTTAACAATGAGATTGGACGCGCAGGAGGAAATACAGTCATGGGTGAAGAGAGTGTATAGCAGAGGGCTCAGAACACACCCCTGAGGGGCACCGGTGTTGACCACAAGGGTGGAAGAGGTGTTCTTACCCACTCTGACACTCTGTCTACGGTTAGTGAGGAAGTCCACAATCCAGTTGCACAGAGAGGAGTTAAGTCCCAGTTGGTGGAGTTTGGGACGGAGTTTGTATGGCCGGATGGTATTAAAAGCCGAGCTGTAGTCTACAAAGAGGAGCCGTGCATAGGTGTTCCTGTGTTCCAAGTGCTTCAGTAATGTGTGCAGCACTGTGGCGATCGCATCCTCGGTTGACCGGTTCTCCCTGTATGCAAACTGGTGCGAGTCCAGGGATGGTGGAAAAGCAGCTCTGATGTGTTTAATGACCAGTCTCTCCAGGCATTTGGCGGGAATGGGGGTGAGTGCCACAGGTCTGAAATCGTTCAGACATGTGACATTTGACTGTTTTGGGATGGGAACGATGGTTGCTGCTTTGAAACAGGATGGTACCAGTGAGCAGGACAACGAGGTGTTATATATAGAGGTGAAGACGTCCGCCAGGTCCGCAGCACAGTCTTTTAGCACCCGGCCCAGCACTCCATCCGGCCCGGCCGCCTTCCTGGTGTTAATGCTCCGGAACACACGCCTCAGCTCATGAGTGCTCAGGACCGGAGCAGGGTCAGTTGAGGGGAGAGGGGACAGGACAGGGTCGGTGTTCTCCCTGTCAAAACGGGCATAAAAGAGATTTAGATCCTCAGCCAGAGTAGAACTGTCGGCTGAGGGTGATGGTGTTCTTCTTTTGTAGTCCGTGATAGCCCTGATGCCCTCCCAGACCTGCCTTGGGTTTGTGTTGTTCTCAAACCTGGCCTCGATACGCCTCCTGTGCTGCTGCTTGGCAGTCTTGATGCCTCTTCTCAGGTTGGCCCTGGCAGCACTGTATGCCTCCTGGTCCCCGGATTTGAAAGCGTTGTTCCTTGTTCGAATAAGTTGTTGAACTCCGTGTGTCATCCAGGGTGGATTATTAGGGAACACACGGAATCGTTTCCAAGTTGTTACATTGTCCACACAGAAACAGATGTAGTCCAAGACAGTGGAGGTGTAACTGTCCAATGCGACACGATTGTCAGTGTCCTGCACCTTGAATACATCCCAGTCTGTACAGTGGAAACAGTCCTGAAGCATCAGAATAGCATCCTGCGGCCATGTTCTCACGGTTTTGGTTGTAATCCCAGTGCTCTTGATCTTTTGTGTGTATATTGGGTGTAGCAGAAGGGAGAGATGGTCTGACAGACCCAGGTGGGGATAAGCCTGGGCTCTGTACGCATTCGCCATGTTGGTGTACACCTGGTCCAACGTTCTATCTCCTCTGGTAGCACACTTCACATTACGGTGGAAATTGTGAAGTACAGATTTCAGGTCCGCGTGGTTAAAATCCCCAGCCGCAATAAAGACACTGTCCGGGTGTGCTACCAGGCTGTTATTGATGCTGCTGCTCAATTGTGCTAACGCTAGCTTAGCATTAGCATCTGGTGGAATGTAAACAGCGCAGATGTAAACGGCAGAAAATTCCCGAGGGAGATAGAATGGACGGCACTTTAACACCAACAGTTCTACCTCTGTACTGCACAGTTTTTCCGTTACCGTGACGTTCGTGCACCAAAGGTTGTTAATATAGATGCACAGCCCCCCGCCAGTCTTCTTACCCGAGTCCGCAGACCTGTCGGCTCGATAGGCGGTGCGGCCTGCTAGATCGATAGCCGCATCGGGAATGGCGCTGTCCAGCCAGGTTTCAGTGAAAATCATGCACGAACAGTTATTAAAAGTCCGTCGAGTGGCGATCTGCAGTCGTATTTCATCCAGTTTGTAACGGATTGAACGGGCGTTGGAGAGGAATATGATCGGGAGTGGTGGTTTAAACGGACTAGTCTTTAGCCGTGCCCACAGGCCTCCCCGCTTGCCTCTCTTCTGCCTCCGCTCGCAACGTCTCCTCCTGCGGCTTGCTGTTGCGGGTAGCCCCGGGGGTTGCTTAACGATCTCCGGGGGGATGAGATACTCGGATGTTAGTTGAAGATCTCCACGGCTTAGTTGTAGTAGATCATCTCTGTTGTATTGAAGTAACCCCAGACTGTGTGAAATAATACACAGTACCACCAAAAGTGCAAAAGTGTAGGAGCCATTTCTCTGTAATAAACTCTCTTTTCCAAAGATGAGTGATTCCTCAATCAGATACAGGGCTTGCAATATCGCTAGCCCGACGTCCCGGAGCTAGCGATTTTTTTCTCGATCAGATTAATTTTTTTATTATTGTTGTTTCAGTAACATTAAATTAAAAAACTGTACTTTTGAGTTAAAATATATATTTATAATTTTAATAAATTACAAATTAAAAAGGCATCAACATTTTTTGTATCGAAAAAATATCGAACCGTGACACCAAAGTATCGAACCGAACCGTGAATTTAGTGTATCGTTGCACCCCTACTAAAAATGTTAACTTCTTTGCTTTGATTTTCCTCATATTTTGCCTTTCTCTCTGTGTCCACCAGGAATGTGTTGCCAGACTTTGGTAGTGAGGTGATGGCAGAAGCACTGGCACAGCGGGCTCTGGTGAAGCCTGTTTACACCATCCCCATCATTCCCCTGTCCAGCAGTAACCAGTACAGACATCAGGACCACTTGGACATGAAGGACTACAAGAAAGTAAGGACATGTTCATCGTGTGTGTGTGTGTGTGTGTGTGGATACAGAATGATGAGCAAACTACGGGAAATTGTATTGACTTTGAATTCGTCCTTTAGTTGAGTCAATTCACTCAAGCTGCTTAATGCTGTACTCTGTATTGGCACACTGAGTCATATCAGACCTTGGCATTTTCATTCTGAAAGGGTGCATGGTTTGAAATGACAACTAGGTCTAAATTATTAAAAATAATTTCCCTTATGGATAAGAAACTGCAAATTTGTACTTAAGTTTATTATAGTATAACAGTTCTTAACAACACACAGGAGCAAATGTTGGACAGTGTTTTACCACAATAAATATCCTGTTTATCCGTTAAATGTAATGATATAAAGCTAAACGTCCCTTTGTTTACATATTATAGCACTTAATTACTTTGCACAGTTGTGACCTCGGTGTCATCGGAACTTCATTAGCTCCAGTGTCCACCAGCTCTCCCCTTGCCCTGCAATGAGACACCCATTTCCCCTTCTTTTATCTTCTGTCTCCTCCTCTTCCCCTTTACCAGCTGGCTGACCTTTTGCTTTTATTTACACACGTTCATTTTCAGTTTAACTCTACCCCTCCTCCCTCGTCACTCCAACCCTTATTTTTTACAGTGATTAGGCACAGCCGTTCTTCACTGTAGCCTCCCTGCCTCTCTGTTTGCTTTGTCCCCAGAGTGTAAGGACTGAATGAAATCCTACTAATCCTAGCAGAAGTTGGATCGTGTTCAGACAGGGAGGGGTTGTCCCACTGGGGAAGTTTGGGGGTGAAAGGTGGCACGGGGTAGATTTAGGAGGGAGGGGGAGGACAGCCATCTGGCTAGGCAGCGGCATCTGGCACGTGCCACCATCTGCATATCAATGCCTCTCTTTACTTGCTGTTGTTTCTGCACACACTCTAGGTGCCTGTGCATAGACCACAACACTCAATTGCCGCCAGCAGTATTGTGTCGCGTATGAAAAAGTGTTCTTGATTACACAGACTGCAGTATAAACATGTTTTCATTTCCTTTCCTTCTTCACAGCCTGAGAAGACGGAGGCAGTTCGAACCAAAAGGAAATATGAAAAGAAACCCAAAATCCTGCCTATGTCAGCGCCTCAACATTCAGGGCCCCCTGTGTTCAATCCCAAGGACCTTAACCAGTATGATTTCCCCAGCTCAGATGAAGAACCATTCTCACAGGTAACATTTGGTTCCAGCCCTTCGGTTGTGATGCAATTTCAGTGGGATTTTTACAGAGACTAATATTATACATGAACAAACATGGAACAGAAGTTGAAAGCAGTGATATTGTGTGCTCCATCTGTAAAAACCATGTTTGGCTAGTAATACATTTCTTATTTTCCCTTTAGGAGGGCATGAATTGAAGTTCCTAGCTTTTCCTTTACTTACATTTTTTGTGTCGTGTAGATTCATTCAGGTTCCTCAGAGGCAGAAGAAGAGAATGACCCAGATGGCTGCTATGCGTTCAGGAGGAAGGCCGGCTGTCAGTACTACGCTGTGAGTGCCCTCCTGTGACTCCCGTGCTTCTATTTATAGTGCCAACAGCAGGCTGGCCAGTCTGGCTGCTCTTTCTTCCACACTCTACTGGACAGAACAATGCAATAATGAAATCACCTGTTTTATTTTCAACTTCTGTTTGTTCTCAGATCTAATCGTTTTTTGTTTTTTTCCCCCTTTATCTTCCCTCAGTATCGTCCAGACGAGAGTGGCAGCTGGCCCTGGGTAAGCCCGTCAGATGGTGGGCTCGGCAATCCACGCTTCCGCTACTGTCTGACCTCGCTGAACATCCCAAGGCGCTGCATAGGTTTGTCAAGGCGCCGTGTGGCCAGAGGCGGCAGGTGAGTTCAGTCTGGCTGTTTGTTACAGAGCCTTTGAGGGTCATGCATGTGTTGATCATTTGGGTAAATCAACCCGCCCCACCCCACTCTAACAAAAAAGAAAAAACAGTGTTATTTCTTTAATTATTTTTGCGAAGCACTTCATCCCTTGTTGCTGACATGAAGAACAATAAGGGTGACACGAAGGTATTACTATTCATGGTTTTCATGATGTACCAACTTCTCCAAATTCTGGAGAAATTAAATATGAAATGTGTTTAGGAATGTTGCCAGTATCAAATGGAGCAGAGGAAATTGAGCCAAGTGTTAGCTGTCACTGCCAAGGTTGTTTACCATTCCAACTCTTTGGCAGGTTACCAGCGACCGTTTGGCAGGCACATTTTATTATAAATATCAAGCTGGCAGGTGAAATGAACATGACAGTCCCATTTTAGGATTTACCTGTCACTGTAGCATGTGTTTAGTTTAAAAAACAAAACTTAAATGTGCCCTGCAGCCTTTTCTGATATCTCCTCAGTATTTACACAGACAGTTAAATACACCGAGCTGGGTAGCAGCTTCCTCAGTGCCAGGTGTGAAAGAGACCAAACGAGGGTCACACAGTATCTGCTCCCCGGGCACACATGAGATAAGCAATGTTCTGTTTGTGTCTGCAGTGACCTTATCAACTTCCCCAAGGGAGATTGAAGGATTCCTCTAGCTCTGAATTGAAACATCTTTTCAGTATAATGTACTATGGTAATACTTGATCGTGTTAGGAAGCATGGAAAGTGGGTTAACAATAGTGTGGCTGTGGGGTTTGTAATGTCAGTGACGGTTCAGTTGTTTGCCTTGTTTTGTTTAAGAGGATGTGTGTAGGTTGATAAAGTTTTGTTTTTTTTAAGAAGATATTTTGTAACAAACACTCTTTAAAGGTGTTAAATTGTTTTAAAGTTGGAATGGTCTCAAATGTTTTCATTCACTTTTTAACTATACATTAAAAACACAAAGAACTGATTTGATTATGTTCAGTTTTAATGTGTATTTTAACTGCAAGTTGGTCTTAAACTTCAAATAAAGTGTTATTTAAAAAAATAAACTCTTAACTAAAACCTGTAAGACATACGTATAAATTGTAGTACTGTGCTTCAGTGCATTATGTTTTGGGTTGTTTTCTGACATTTCAAGCACAATTTTAAATATTATAACATCTTAAAATGTCTCTGTATGTTTTTTACTAGGGCTAGAACATGGCCTTGCAGTTTGAGTGATAAGGCTGTACTTCTAACAGCAGTTGTCTCATTTTTTGCTAAATATTACCCAGCTGAACCTATGAAGTAATAAGCTAGACTTATGTCATTACAAAAGTATTCTGTTTTTCTCATGAAATAGCCCACTATATGAGGTCCTCTCCAGTGAACATTTTTATTGTTTCACAGGGAAATGCTTCACTCAGTGCAGTCATTATCGTAGGACCTTGATGTTGTGCTGTTAATGACTAAAGCATGTTTTTCATGTAAACAGACCTTTAATGACTGGTAGTAAAAAGCTCACGTAACATGTTGATGTTTTAGGATCTTGTTGGACAGAGCGCACACAGATGTAGACAACATCTGCCAGAGCCTGGACTCTGACCCAGAGCCCGAACCACTCGCCTCACCACTTCCAAACTCTCCGCTCCACATCTCCAACACCAGTACCTCAGAAACCAATACCTCGGACCCAGCCAGCTCCTTCCACCTTCCCCCATCTTCATCACCCCTGTCGTCATTAAAACCGAAGGACCTCAGCCAGATTCTTTTGAACATTAAATCTTGCCGCTGGAGGCACTTCAGACCACGGACGCTATCTCATCACCCTTTGGGTGGAGATTTGTCACGCAGAGGATTTAGGGATTTTAGCTGGACTGTGTCGGGACTAAACCGAACCCTGTCTGGAGGAGCCAGCGCCCAGAATCGCATTGGGCCAGCCACCACTCCTGTAAATGGTAAGTCACTTGTTTATTCTACCATGCTGGTTATTATTTTTTAGGGATAGGTTTACATTACTCAGTCACAAGTGTCCCTACGCATCCAGTTAAATAACATTAGTTGTCTACATGGCTATAAAAAAAGTATACTGAAAGGTTTAAATCCCAAATGTGGGACTCTCTGGGAAGGCTGTTTTCACTTTGTGTTTATTGTCATAGCTCTGAGTGGAAGATGGTAAAACACTGAATTGTGTGTTCGAAGAAATTGGTTCATCTGAGTAAAATATACATTTGTAAGACAATCTTTAATTGGAAATAGGCCAGCACATAAAATGTACAGGCAAATTTTGTTTTCGGAAATGTGTTGCTGGCATCAAATTTTTTAAAAAACAGTAAAATGTTGGTTTTGGAGCCTTGGTACCACTGAGGATCACCTCATCTTTAAACAGTGCTTGCTTGGAGGGCGCTGAAATGAGAAAACCAATTCTTCTAGTTTTGAAAGCAGAGTGTTATCAAATGCTGGTGTAGATACAGTGCTATGCTGTCATGTAACTTCATTACTGAAATTTTGGACTGTGGAATAATAACAGATCTCGTGGGCCATTCAGTGTCCAGTTTTTATGCAGACAGTTTTCCTTTTTAAACCTTAGTCTTACTTAAAATGAACTAGGGCCTATTGGAGACTGTTGTACATCTATGCTTTGTTTTTCTTTGCATGGTAAACATTTCAGTTGCGTTCAGTGATCCACTGTGTTCACTGACAGTGGTTTTCAGAGAGGTCCAGGAATAGATTTTTCACTACAGAACCTGCGTTAGTTTCCAGCTTTGGCTGCTGCATCCAGAGATTTATTTATTTTTTGTCTTTTGGTGTGCATTACACAATGTTGCTATTGATTTTTTTGTTTGTTTGGTTTTTTTTGCCAATGATCAAACTTTTTTTTTTTTTTTTTTTTTAAGTGTTTTGAAGTTTTACGCTATGTCCCAACAGTTCTATAAACGCATTCTGTGCTCAAACGAAGTTTATTATGGCATCAGGAGTGTGCAGCCACTGCTAGCTCCATGTCACAACTATAAACACATCATTTTGTATTTTACTTACACACACACACACACACACACACACACACACACACGAAGAAATACAGTTTTGTTTTCAGTTAATTTTACAGCTGCTTTAATTATGGGTGTTCAGTCATCTTCTAAGAATCTGGAGACTTGTTTGGAGTGGGGTTTGTAGAGCACCGTGCTGTACTTTATGATTGTTTTCTTATTGCTTCTTGATTTTGTCAGTTTTCAGCTCATCTTGTGTTTACAAAAACACATCCTGCAGAATTGTTTTTCTGGGTTGCACATGGAGCAGTGCAGTTAGGTTTATCCACGCATAATGCAACAATAATGGTGTTAGTTGGCATTTATTTTGGGATGTGACCTGTGTAACATTTTTTGATGAGGCACCTTAAAGGTAGATTGCGCTGCTCATGCCTAGTAAAATCACAAACTTTGTACTTTCGTTCCCCCTTTCCTTTTCATACATAAAATGATATGTTCCCCTAGCTTGGGGGATTCACTTAGAACATGGCTTTTTCTAAACAGATTTGGAATATCCTGTGAAGTGAATCAATGCTGGAGATAGGAAAACAGGGTGGTGATTTCAGAGACTGGGTAACAATTTAACCCTTTACAGGCGATCGGAGCGGGCACGCTCCATTTTGCGTAACTATTTTTAAATCCCGGTAGCACTGCAACCACGTAAGCTAGTGCAATAATTTTTTTTGCATATGAAACCGGAGGAGTTGTACTTACATCTTATGCTATCAGCTTGTCCTAGGTCACAATTTCCTTCCACATATAGCTTTGCAAAAACTGCATAAAAATCACTTGCAGCAACAAAAACATGATATTCCAGAAACACGCTTCGCTGATCCGATCAGCTGTTTGTAACACTTCCTACGTCCATCAGCGCGAACTATCACATGACCGCATGACCTGCCCGAAACCGGAAGTGACGTCATTTTGCGGAAATGTAGTTTTTTTACGATCGGGGCCTTATGAGCCTATACTTGTGTTTTAAAAAGTTATGTTTGAGTTTATGACTTTCTGTGTCGTTTCTGGGATGCTTAGGACTCATATTGCACTGCTGGAAATAGTTTATTTTGATGCATATGCTGTTATTTTGCAAATTTGCACTATAATATTTATTTTCGTTTTTCCTGCAGTATATAAAAATTGGTGTATTTCAAAAATAAAACTATGAAGACACTCAAAATAAATTTCCTGTGGTGGGAAACTAGTTTGTGCAACTTTTTTGTATTTACAGTTTTGAGGGATGAGCCTCTTAAATTTCTCTAACTAGAAATATATGTTAAAAAAACAAAAACGATTTTCAATTTTTTTTGTAGTTTATTGCACTTTTTTGCAATTTATGTAATTACTATGCACCTAATGCAGACATATTATTAAAGTTTGGGCTATAATGGTTGTATTGATGTATAGCAACTTGAAATGCTCCCAAAAATGGCTACACAGCATGTAAAAATATAATATAAGCTCTGGCGGACTTGGTTCTATGGTAGGTCTTAAAGGGTTAAAGAGGATATGAATTTACCAGAAGCCTGGCTTGACTTAGTTTACACTTATTTGTTTGACAGTACTGGCAAGTTAAAGAGGAAACTCTTATTGATTTTATTGTGTAACGACAAAAATTAAGCACAGATGAAACCAATTTTTCCTCCATGTCTTCTCAACATTTCGTCTGCCTTTACAAAAAAGGAAAGCAATGAGACTGCCAGGTTACTTACTCACTATCACCAGTTCACTGTTTTGCTGTTCAGCCCTCACAGCTCCTGACAGTGCTTATATCTGTAAAGGATGCTGTAAACAAGTACGGTCAACTCAGACAGATACTCCACCTCTCTCTGTGATGGGACATTTTAGATAAGCAACATGTAAAGTTTAGTCAGCTGAAAGCTGTGAGGAGCAGTGCAGTCCTGCAATACTTTGGTGTAGGAAATAAGTGGTTGTCTGGCAGCTGTGTCAGAATGAGCTGACATGTAAGAATTTGGCCCAAGCAGATTTGTTCAGACATTAAGCGTCATACATTGCAAAAAATCCTCAGTTTAAGAGGAGACACAAATTCATGGGGCTTGTGTGCTCATATTGTCGGTCAAAAGCCCGGATAAATGGGAGTGTTGCGTCAGAAAGGTCATCCAGTGTAAAATCTGTGCCAAACTAAACATGTGGATCCATCTACTGTGGCTGTCCCTTTAGTAAATAAAGAAAGAACCAAATTTCTTTATATTTTAAATATAATTTTAATTTAAAATAAGTCTGGTATCCCCTGCAGGGTGTAGCCTCCCTCACCCTGTGACTGGGATAGGCTCCAGCTTCTTTGTGACCCTGAGTAGGATGAGTGGTTAAGGGAGAGTGAAATAAATGGATAAAATACAGACGTTGGGGAGGTGGGGCGCACAAGGTTATCTGGTAAGGAGCTGGTTCCTGACCAAGCAAGGGCATGAGGGCACCTGTTAGTCTAGCTCAGGGGTGTCAAACTCAAATACACAGTGGGCCAAAATTCAAAACTGGAACAAAGTCACGGGCTAATGTTAATATTTATTGAAATATATTTATTCCTCCAGATATAAGAATGAATCTTTTCTTATGGACTCAAACACGTTTTGCTGAAAAACTGAATATGGAACAAGCAAAGCTTAATACTAAACAATATATATATTAGCTGTATAATACCAGTAGGCCAGCTCTAATAGTAATTTGGTATGGCTTTGCGGGCCAAATGTAATTAGGCTGCGGGCCAAATTTGGCCCGCGGGCCAGAGTTTGACACCTATGGTCTAGCTGATCTATGAATCATTTTATTGACCCAAAATTAACTAAATAGTTGAGTTAGGGTTTTCAGAGAGGGGCAAAGACACACTATTTTATAGGACAAACTTCCTAAAAGCAAGTAGTGAACATTTATACCAAAAATTCAGCTTTTTTTTTTTTTTTTTTTTTTTTTTCAATTATTCAAAAACAAAATCTTATTTTTAATTAAAATGTATTTTTTGCCCAGCCTTTGCTGCCACCTTTGAAAAACTTGAAATGAAATGATGTTGATTGTGTGCATGTCCACAGCATGGAGTCATGAGGTGGCAGTCATGTAATTGGATAGCCTGTAATTGGTGGATATCTGAGAAGCTATTTAGCTTCAGATAATAACTGTAAACTACATTTTTTGGGGGGGGGTTGTCTTCTCTTATTAAGCATTTGAGCTCATTCTTTCAAATCATTGAGCCATAGTTTAAACATGAATAGAGATTTTGCTGTTTACTAGGGCTGGGCCATATTATACCGTTCACGGTAATACCGGTATAATGTTAGGCAACGATAGGAAAATGAAATATCGCGATAGAATATGAGTAAAACGCGCATGCGCAGTGCCTTTGTTTTCATACGCACATGGCCGATTGTTGAGTGAAACAGATGAACCAGAATTGGTTTGTAAAAATGGTGCAACTTCAGTGATGTGGAACTGGTTTGGTGTTTGTCCGTCAGATACACGACAAAGCACATTTTTTTTGCAGAACATGCAAGCGGCCGTCGTTATTGCCGTGTTTGTCGGACTAAGATGCTCTTAAATCTGGGAGTAATCTGGGTCCTAAACTCCGTCTTTTTCAGGTCAAACGAACACTGCAGCATCACTGAGAGTTAAAAACTGTCTAAATTCTTTCATCTTTAATAAAACGATCAGCATTGCTGCTTTACCAGGTGTAACTATGAAGTTTAACTTCCAGGCATCCATGAAAACAAAATTTATTACATTTAACGGAGTTAGAAGTTAGCAGGAAGCTAGCGGAAGTTAGCTCGCTAGTTTCGCTAGTTACCTAAGCATGATATAGCATGTTCTGACTGAGAGATATCTGAAAAAATTCAAACGTACAGCTCTGCTATCACTTCCAACATAAATGAAGACAGAAAACTAAAAAGCAGTGACGTTTGTGGGGTTACTGAAGTTGGGCTAGCTGATATATAATGATGTGCTACGTGATCGCTAGCGACACAGCTATGTTAGCATAACATAAACAGTGAAGCTGGAGGACGAACACTAACACTTTTCCACTTATAAAAGTTAACGTTAAGGTTCCTGATAGTTAGAGACAAATGCAATCGCATGGCAGGATGCTGTAAACGGACCAAACTTCAGTCAGGAGAACAACTGAGATAATCCATCCACAATACAAGGTTAGTCATTAATATACTGCAACAACATGGGAATAGATCAGCTGCCAGAGAATTCAACATTAATGAATCAATGGTACAGAAGTGGAGGAAGCAAGAAGAATGAGTTTAATAAAGTTTGATTTATCTGACTGCTTTGTTTCGCTTAATGTGCCTTATAATCCTGTGCACCTTATGGTCCGAAAAATACGTACTGCACACTACAGTTTAATGTTGCAAAGCACCTTTTTAATTTCAGTGGATATTATACATGGTTATGCTCAGTATATGTCAGCCCATTTCTACTGGAAATGCCTTTTGGTTAAACTTTCAGCAAGGAATTTGCATTTGCACTGTTACATTTTTATAAAGCTTTAATGTACATAAAAACCAGCTTCTTGTTTAAGTGAAAATAAATGGAAGGTTGTCTTTTTGCGCTAGTAATGTTGTGGAGTTGCATTTTGTCTCGCATCAATTATATCGTCAGTTATATCGTTATCGCAAATTTTCAAATATATATCGTGATAAATATTTTTGGCCATATCGCCCTGCTCTACTGTTTACAATACAGTGTAAAACAAACTATGTATGAAAACATGAAATATGTCCCTGTTTGCTATTGTTATTCTTGTCCTAGCTTGACACCTTCTTGGTCACAGTGCAGTGTCGTACACTGTTGAGCTCTCCAACATGTGCAAGCTCACGAAGTGGCCACAAGCCCTGCTAGCATGAACCTTATATCACTGTGCATATACAGGTTTGAAATGTACAGTCATGCCCCCTGAGCATAAACCACTGTGTGACTGTGTTTGAGAGGCCTTCAAACTGGTCTTTCTAGCTTATTATACATTTTTCTGTACCCTGTGGCAAGACGCCTACACCAACCAAACCTTTGGATCGTTCTCTCTAAAAGCCCCCCAAAGGAACTACATTTTATATACATCTGCAGAAAGCCAAGTTGTGTCTGTAACTGCTTGTATTAACAATCATTCTTGAATGATTTTGAAATAAATAAATGCTGCATGTATATGTAATTTATTTTAAATTCATTGAGCAGATGAATTCGACCAGCAGATCGGGTTTACTGGCCGCCTACGTTTTTCTTTTGTCTGCTAAAAAGGCGGGAGTAGCTTGAATTGTAACAATATGGAATCATGTTTTAGTTACTTTATTAATAATGTTATATGAAGTATCTAAAGATTTTTTTTTTTTTTTAATGTAGTAAACCAAACACTATTTCCCTCTTTTGACATGCCTGCAGGCTATCAGCAGCCAAAGAAATCAGCCAGATTAAAAAATTACGCTAAACCCAACATCTGCTTAGAAATGTGTTGTTTCAGCTTGTTCTTACTTCAGCACCTTCATTTCTATGTAAAACAACGTGTTGGTCGTTGGAAGCCGCTGAAAAGATTAGCTTTCTTCATCTTTAAGCATGTTGATGAAGTGGCTTGATAAAGGACCGTTATTGGCGGCCCCTTTTTCTGACTGATGCTAGAAATTTCACAGCTTTAATCTGGGACTTTAAGAGAAACCACAGTCTTTAAATAAAACTATGGTATGCTGCTAAATTAACCATCTATTAACTTTACAAATGGACAAACTGATGGCTCTTGCTGCATAGCACCTATAGTTAGCTGTTTTAAATTTGCTTTATCTGCTTGCTGCTATCATAACAAATTATTTCCACAAAGGCTGACAGAGCACATTAATCCACATGTTTAATTTGTCACTGATTTTTATGCCAGATGAGCTTCCTGTCGCAGCTCTGCCAATTATCTGAGCCTTTAACAGGCACCAGGAGTACACTAGCTTGTGACTCCCAGAAGCTGGGTGTGTTACTGTTGGGTAGCTGCTAAAAGTGGCTACCTTGTATGTATGCACCAGCCAGGGTTAATATTATGGATAAGTGTTCATTAAAAGGAGTTGAAACAGGAGTAGTGACCTCTTGTGTTGTTTAGCATTGTAAAGGTGAACTACTGCAGTTGCTAGTGAAGGGGGACTGTGTGCCTGCCTGTCGGCAGCAGTGTTAGCTGAAGTTGTGTGTAAGCTGGAGGAGGCAAAGACAGCACTGTTGGTATCAATACTGTCACAAATGAGTAAATAATCCAATAGTAAGCATTTTCAGGATCAATTTTTATCTGGGAATTGATTTAACAACCATAATCTGCTTGCTGACAGCTGGAGCATAAACACACACCCTTAACAGTCCTGCAGTCTTTACTGCTGTGTAGAAGCCAATCCAAGGAATGTTGAAGCGAAAAAGCGCATTTCCCCCATCCTGTTTTTCACCCTTGCCTTTTCTCTCACACAGTGTTCACGGCTGAGCAGTACCAGCAGCACCAGGAGCAGCTGGCCCTCATGCAGAAACAGCAGCTGGAGCAGAGCGAACAGCAGCAGCAACAAGCCAACATTGTTCCTACAACTACCAACACACAGGTCAGTGTGTACCCTTTCTGTACCTTTTTATTGTAGTAGACTCGGGTAGCTGTCCAGTATTAAGAAGGCAACGGGATTAGGAGGAGGTGGTATTACCACAGAAGTGTAATATTCTGTCCAGAATTGCTGGGATGATTCTCAACACTTGTGTCATTCTCTGCAACCAAGTGGCACATTTAAAATGTGCTTTTCTGGCCAAGTAGTCAAACTAAATGAGCCAGACTTCTCCCACTGATTTACAGCTGAAGGTCACTTCCCTCATCCTTAGGAAGTTGGACACATCCTCATTCCCACGAGCAGCATTAACCCTTGGTAGTACCTAAAAAAAAGTACCCCTTATGAAGACCTAGAGCCATAAATCGACCACGCCATAAAGTGCTATAAAAAGATTATACATCAATATTTTTCCACTTTAAATTAGCCAATATTGTAGACCTACTTCTCCTTGAAATATACATATGAAGTTTTAATTATATTTTCGTTGTTTTAACCCTTTAAATCCCAGTTGTATTACATGAGCGCCCCGTTTTTACAAAAAACTAAATATTTAGAAATAAAAACATTTGAAGTAATATTCGTTTGTTATTATAATTAGGCCTTTAGATGGACTAAAGATCAGCACCAAAATTAATTTCGATCAACTTACAATTTTCTTTTCCGAAGCGAATTATGTCCTCCAGGCGGTCCGTCGTCGTTGTCTAAGCCGGGATCCATGCCTCCTCCCGGGTAACGTGCAGACGATTGCTCCGGTCATGTTTCGTCGGACGCCTTTCACCAGCACACACGTCGATACCACGTGACAACAAATACGTCATTTCCGGTTGAGTCAAAAAAAAAATTTCCCGCTTGAGTGACCCTGGGACGGAGACATCGCTCCAGACGATCGGCGGGGGAATCCTGTTTTCCAAGCCGCGATCGAATCCTGATTTCCGGGTAGTGTTTTACGGCGGCTCGCTGATTTCGAGCAAGCGTCAAATGTGAAGCAAGGGAGCCACCCGGTGGCCAAAAAAAAAAATTACAACTCTAAGGCATCTCTACACCCCCGTGTAGGAGAAACGGCCATGGCCGCTATGCTTACGCTAAATTGTTTTAGTGAAAAATAGCGTTTATAATGGGTTTCAATGGGGCGATTTATGGCTTTTGGTACTCATGTGGATGTCGGTTTTTAGCTTAGCCACCTTAAGTTAATCGAATAAACGGAGACGGCAATTCTAAAGAAAAAAAGGGTTGGGAGGTTTGGCTATATTCTATTCAACACAGTGAAAATGGCCTAATATTAAAAAACGCTGTGGATGATAAATGGCCGTAGGTACTACCAAGGGTTAATGCCCTTAGCTGATTTGGCCGCAAAAGTGCTGAGCTCAGTTGTTTCAGCAGTTTCATACATTTTAACACAGGAGTCAAGCATTTGGCACAGACCCACATTTTCTTTTTTCTACATGCCTCTGGTTTCCAGGCGCTCATATCCAAGACATTAGACCAGGCCAGCGCCCAGTTTGCTGCTTCAGCCCTCGTCACCACGGATCAGCTGCTGGCTTGTAAGTCCAAAGAGGACCCAGTACCGGTAGTCACGAGTGGAGTCAATGGGATCCTCCCAGGTGCAGGTGAGTGACGCAAATATGTAGTCGCTATGTGCATATATCTTTATGTTAAAAGGAGCATGAGCCAAAGATCTTAGGGACAATTTCCAGGATACATAATAGTTGGAGAGACCAATTTAAAGCAATGTCTTTAGGGCTCAATTTTTGGAAATACTTGGTTTAGATTGTGCATTCATGTCACCTCAGAGGCTGGGGAGAAAAAACAAGCCCAAAAAAAAGCAAACGACAACAACAAAAAATAACGCTGCCAACAGCCTCACAATTACCATAGTGTTGCATCAGCACCTCTGACAGTGTCAACAAACTTAACATAAGCTTCAGAGAGATGGAAGTTATTGCAGCACTGTTGGTTAGGGTTGCATTAGATTGTGCAGGTGCACCTCTGATCCAAAATGGTATTTTGTCATTGCACAGGGAACTTTATAGCTCCAGGTTTGTGTGGCTGCCTGACTACATTAGCTGTTATCATTTGCATTCATGAGACCTTTTCTTCATCCACCAGGTGTTTTCAAAGGTTTGCACCTATCCAGCACAACCGCAGCCCATCACCAGACCAACCAGACGACGCACACTACCACCACCGCAGCCCCCACTTTCCTCCAACCTTCCTCCAACTCGGCCACCCCTTCGCCCGCAAATGCCGTCCCCACCTCCCTCAACTCCAACCCCGGCGCTCATGCAGCAGCGGCACTGGGGCTCCTGGGGTGCAGCGCTGCCAGTGCCACCCCTGCCACCACTCAGGTCCTCCTCGGGAACAACATCTGTCTGGGCGTGTCGTCGGCCGCCAGCCTGGCTGCACGCCATATCCCCCGGACCCTTGGCAATGTGCCATCCTCTGCCTTAAAGCTGTCCACCACCACCAACTTGCAGATCCCCAAAGTATCTGGAGCAACATCCATGGACATGAGCTCCAGGTGAGGCTTTGCTCAGCATTTCTAATGTGTGGCAGGTAAATATAAGTTTGTTTTTTACTAATCTTTATTGTTAAGCTTAAGGGAACTGGGATAATGCTGAGTAAGCATGAAATTGCTAAGTTCTGTTATATGTACTGTACTTACGCTGTGTCCTATAAGAACCATTGGACAAATGTCCCACATGCCTCCATAAAGAAAGATACACTTGTTGAATATGATCACTGTGTGAGATTGTGGCAGTCATGTATGGGTTTGGGTTGCTGTCATGTGTAAACAGGAAACCGAAGCCAAAAAAATCAATCAAAATACAACCACGTCCAGCTATCTTTATGAGAACCATTTTTAGTTTTGTGATTACATTTAGTTCAACGTCTTTTTTCACACAATTTCAAAAGCCTAATTAAGTGCTAACACTTGAAGAAAAGGAGAGTTTAGGTCAGGGCAGTAACTCTCATGCTGCCCTGACCTAACCCCTTCAGAAGCAAAACATTTTTACGCCCCACCCCAACAAATTATTTCCTCACTCAAGCTGAGTTTTATTTTTATTTTTTTAAAGAAGAAGAAAAAAAGACCTCAGTGCAGTAGTATGTCATGTTTAATTCCCCAAGAAATTTTTCTCCATTCAATTTTTTTGTCATCCCCCATCTGTTGGTGCCTCAAAGCTTGAGAACTCCTGGGTTAGGGTAAGGGTTTATCCCTACATGCTCATGCTCAGTTCTTTTTAGCCCCCATGAAAGAGGTTTTGACTTTCCATTCAGGGGAATTTAATTTTGTTCAGGACATGAAGTGACATTAACAGGCCCCTTGCCTTAACTGCATATTGACTAATGAGGCTTACACGTGTCCAGTCATCTCCAATACACAAGAAAATACCAGCGTTTCCCCAGCACTGACTGGGGAAACACTGGTAACAGAGCCCAGAGAATCTTTAGCCAAAATATGACAATTGCTGATCTAAATATCATCAGATAGGCAGCTGGACAGACTTCTTGAAATATTAGGCAGATTTGGCACTCAGAGGTTGCATATTGGATCAATCTGAGTAAAACTCGCTGCTGATAACTACATAGATGACAGTTGGTCACATTTGTAATATCAGTCAGCACTATTCGTTGCTTCAGTTCAAAACTCGAGTCGGAGTTACAATTTTTTTTAAAATATTTTGTTCCCCCCTGTTGTTTTATTGGCGTAGTTGCCACATCACTTCCTTCCGTCCTGCCTGTACACACCCTTTCAAAGTTAAAGGATTTCAGCATCATTACACTTTGTGGCATTGCGTTCTGTTCATTTTGTTGTTGTTGTTTTGACTGACTTCACACTGTCACAATCTTTAATTAATTTACAGCAGAACCAAAGCTGCCCAGACACAACATAAACCTACCTGAATTGAAGAAACATAAACATGCATAGAGGAAGAGATATTTTGATATGTATTCATTCAGTCATCACATATTACACAGACTGTACAAAACAACTCACAAGAGACTTTATTGTAAGATTGTCAGTGTTGCAGAAGTCTCAGATTTACTTTTATATCATGTTTGTTTCGAGATAAGCGCTAAAGTTTTTGCATTACGAGACACAATCCCTGGTTTAAGTAGTCAGCTGGACCTGGCAGATATGACCAAAATAACTGCCAGCAAGCCACAAGTGGCACATAAAGTGTGTGGGAGAAAAGTTTGAAGAACAGCAGGGATTAATGTTTTTCTTTGTCTCCACAGGGAAAATCACGATGAAGAAAAGCCAGCACTGAACAATATAGCAGACAACACAGTGGCCATGGAGGTGACGTAGTAGCGGTGCAGCAAAGAGTCCGCTCTTTAGGTGCTGTGCATCGTAGCATCGGGAATGCAAAAGGGACGGCAGGACTCGGACTCGCAGACGGGACGTGTGGCCGCGGCCGCTCGCAATTCTCATCTCTCTCATACTTTTTAAACCTTTTCTTTCTTCCCTTTTGGTTTTTTTTTGTTACTGTTAAAAGTAAAATATTGACACCTGTAAATTATGAATATGGCAAAGTTAGTATCTGTACAGTAACTTCATATTTGTAATATCCTCCCCACCACCCAGTGTATATATACTACTTGAATACAGAACTGTCCATTTTTGATGTTTTGCACTTGGGAGTCAAAGGAAAAAAAAAAGTGAGCCAAGTAACTTGTGGCGAGTGTGAGAGATGTGCGAGTTGTATAGAGAAGAGTTTTATTACATCATGTGCATGGTGCGGAGCCTGCTGTTTTTATCTATTTATTGTGCTGTGTTTACAGTTTCTTTGTTTTGTTTTTTTAATTTTTGTTTTGTTTTGATTTTTATTTGTACACTGTACCTTTTGTTGGTTCCTGTGCTGTAGTAAATGTTAGGTAGCTACGGACTCCTGGGTATTTTTGTATATTGTGAACACAAAGCAGGTCTCACCCCCCCTACAAACACACACACAGATTTATTTTGGCTCCCCGTGCTTCTCTCTGTGGATCGTGTTAAAATCAGTGGTGACATACATACAGACAGACCTGGAGGCCAGGAGAAGTGGGTGGAGGAGGTGGTTGAAGAGGAGGTGGTGTGGTTCCCTCATGGAGAGGCACTCCTCTCTTCAGGGGGCTTCCATTAACATTATCCCAATTACAAGTAACAAAACAGGGATGAAGTCTCTTCCCAGAAGCTTCTGCCGCTTCTGATTTAAGCACTATTGTATTTTTTCTTTTTTTGATGGTTTTGATGAATATCAATGCTGCTTTTATATTTTATTTGTTCTTTATGGGGTTGTCCTTCATTTTCATGCAAGCGGAGTCCCCCGTTTTTGTATTTGTTTTATCCCACAAACATTTTTATGTAAAAGAAAATCAGTTATTTTTGTATTTTTTTTCTCTCTCTTGTGGTAAACTTGATTGTAAGCCTTCGTTCATTGAAAGACTTCATTCTTTTGTTTGTTTGTTACTTGTTCATGCATAGGTGATAAGGGAGGTGAATGGACAGTAATCGCTGTACGTGTTTCGTCATTCCAGTTTTTAATAACAAAAAATGCTAATGAAGGGGCAGAGAGTTGTGAGAAAGCATCTGTTCTCTCCTCTCTTCCCTTTTCTTCAAGTTCTTTTTTTTTTGTTTATTTCTTTTTTCTTTTCTTTTTTTTCTTTGAAAAAAGAATCTCCAGACGGCTGCAAGGCCAAAAACCACAAGTATTGGGTGCCTTCCTTTGGGGAATTTTATGTTCTCTCTTCTATGAAGAGTTAGGCACAAAGGCAGCATTACTTAGTAGTGCTTCTCGTCTTTGTCAGAATCTGAATGCCCAGTCCAATGGCAGGATATATCCTTGAGGTTTACTTGTCCCACCTGGAGGCTGAAAAGACTAAAAAAATGTGACAAAACTCTCACTAAAATAAGACAATAAAGCCCAGGGCATTAAATGTGATTTGTTCAGACCCTTCTTTTATATGTGTGTGTCTGTGTGGGTGTTTTCAAGGTTGCCAAACTGTACAGATAATACAAGTGAGGTTAACTTTGGTTTATCTGCGAGTTTACTTGTACATGGTCAGAAATGTAAAGGGTATACTTAGGCACCCACTATCAGGTCTAAAACAATTGTGACACTGAATTCCTCAAGCAGTTTCACTGGTATTTACATTGGAAGTCTTACTGAACAGTATGTTCAAATTACACATATATGAATGTCATAAATAATGTAGGATATTAGTAGTTTGATATTTAAGCTCTGGCTATACAAGTCGGCCACGCCAATGTTTTACCCATGTTTTAAATAAAGTCTTTGGGTTAAAATTTAAGTCAAATTACTAAAACTGACTTGGATCTTTCAAAAATACTCATTACTTTATTCTGTTGCATGTAAGGAAAGATTGATAGCTCTCACAAGTGTGATTCTTTACACTTTAGTTGTGAGATGGGAGTACTGTGCCCCCTCCCCCAAAAAAGCAGTGCCCTTACTTTATTTTTGTTTGGGGTTATTAGTTAGCTTAAACTAATTCTGAAGGTCTTTCAAAGTTTTTCTGTGGACATTGGCTACTTTTTCACTCATTTCAGTTTTTGTACTTTTTTTTTTTTTTGTTTGTTTTGCTAAGCAACTTAATGCAAACCTATGAATCATGACCGTAAAAGGATGAACCAGTGTCTCCATAAAAGAACCAGTTTTAGATTGTAATCCTTAGCCTGCCAGTAACAAAGTGCCTGTCACAAAACACATGATTTGTTCCCATTTCAGTGTAAAGGCCAACACAGGCACAAAATAGCATTTCTGCACCAACAAGGCCATTCCTGAAGAACTATTAGCCAAAATCCATTATAACCAGTGTTGGGAAGGTTACTTTTAAAATGTATTCCACTACAGATTACAGAATACATGCCCCAAAATGTATTTTGTAACGTATTCCATTACGTTACTCAATGAGAGTAATGTATTCGGAATACTTTGGATTACTTAATATATTATCATGCTGTTTACAACTACATGAATGCACTATTGCTGTGTGATTTATTACTTTTACTGAAGGTTATTCGCCATACCAATAGCAACTAGATTTTTAAATCTTAATATAAAATGAGTAACAGTAGGGTGGACATTAGGTAAGCACTTTTTGCATCAGTCTCATAGAAAACTATTCTATATGAGATTCTATATGATATAAAACAGCTCCGCAGCTCCGAACCGTAAAGGCATAAAACCGTAAAGAGACCTCCGGCTAATACGTCGGGCTCCGTGTCGGGCTCGTAGCCGAAAACTAGCTTTACTTTGTTGTCGGGGTCAACTTTGTATATGTATATATATGTATATATACATTTACATGCTTCCATCTCCCGTTTCTGGTCGGTGACATCTCGTACTTTTCGACTCCTTTTCTCCCTCCTTTGCGCTCACAGACACATAAATGATATGACAGTCCATTCTCCCTGCAGCACGGACTACATTGCCCATGAGGCTACATTCTTTAGGGCTATACCTGTAACACTCTGCCTATTGTCTTCATATTAAATCATTTTTGTGAATCATTTTATAAAATATTTCTTCACATCATTATGTGGGCCGCAAGTAGGGGTGACATGAGAGCCTCTTAATGGTTTGTTTTCCACCAGCATGGACACCAAAGACAGAGTTCATAGCCTTATGAAACAGGAAAATACAGCTGTGTAATCCATTCATTTCAACAAAGTAACTGTATTCTGAATACCACCTTTTAAAATGGTAACTGTAACGGAATACAGTTACTCATATTTTGTATTTTAAATACATAACGGCGGTACATGTATTCCGTTACTCCCCAACACTGATTATAACTTAGCAGTCCAGTGTGACCTTAAAAGATTGGAGGAAAATAGACAGTTGGAGGACAAAAGATGTGTCAGGGGTTAAAAAATAAGCTCAGCAGATGAACAATATCTAAAACTCCTTAAGAAGCGGGTGGCGGGGCAGGGCAGCAAAGACCTGACACAGATCTGACAGATGCATGAGGCCCTTCAGTTGATGTATCTATTGTTCACTGAAGCCTCAGCAGAAATGGTCTTGGTGAATAGGTGATTGTTCTAAACATCCTCTGGCATTAACATCAGCACAAAAACTGTGTGCCATAAGCTTTAAAGCAAGTGTGGCCACTCTTTCAATGATGAGGATATGCACATCCTGGACGGAAAGGAGCACTGGTTTGTAAAAGGCAGACAGCCACCTCTGAACCAAAGAAGGGGCCTAAGAGTACAATATTTGCCATCTTTTAGTGCTGTGATTGCAGTCATTTCTCCAGTTCTTTGTGAACAGCCCTTGGGATTAATAAGTTGGTTTCACAATAGTTGATGTGCAATCTTGTGGCTCACTGTTATGCATCTATCTTGTTTATAAGGTTGGGGAACCCTCCAGTCACCCAAGTTTAAGAAGTCAATTTGATGAGTATTTATCAGACTGAAAATGTTGCATCCAGATCAATGAAAAAATGAAATAAATATATGTTAGAAATAATTCTAAAAATTGATAAAAGACCAGGATGATCTAACTTAATTTATTATCTAATGAAGTGGATATCTCCCCTTGGTGGATTGCAACCTTAAATCAAAGATCTAGTTTAGCCTGCCCAGGACAGCAGCACCAGGGCAGGGCCAGGCCTTGGTTAAAGAAGCTAAACTGATCTGCCTTCTAATAGGCCCACCAACCACACCAGGGGCTCTGAGAGTTTGGTGCCTTGTGGTTGGGTGGCAGTCAAGGGGCAAAGATCCTTGCAGACTCTTCAGCTTCCAAAACTAGCTTGAGGTACATGGCATTGACTCCTCCAAGGTGATGTTATTCATGCATGTCCTTCGAGGAGGAGGTCCTGGGGCAGACTAAGGAATCACTAGAGAGATCCATAGATTCCCCCCCCCCCCCCCCCCCCAGATGCGTTGAAAGAGGTGCCTAGACTGCTGCCTCCTCTACCCAAACTCGGATTAATGGTAGAAAAGAGATGGATGGATAGATTATCTGGCCTGCTGAGTGGTAATTGTCCAAGCTGAGCTCCAGCTTTGTTTGGTAAATTATATGAAACAAGGACATCCTAACACAGCTGTATATCACTAACTGATAGTGGCCCACCATCTTTTCCAAATATGGTCCCTTCTAACTGAAAACAGGGTTCAAAATGCTAAACCTGAGACATTTGGGAGACACCATCTCTGTTTTTAAGATTTGGTTTCAGATGTTCCTTTTTAATAAAGCTTATATCCTGGCAGTTAACTGCAGGTTTCTTCCTGTTAAAGAGGAGTTCTTCTTCCCCACTGTCACCAAGTGCTTCTGTTGGGGTTCTCTCTCTAATATCATAGACTCTATAAAGACCACTTAAATGGCTTGCTGTGAACTGGCAGGATATAAATAAAACTGAATTGAAAAGCTTCAAAATAGTAGTTCACAAACCAGTGGGTGAAAACCAGAGATGGGCAGTAACACGTTACAAGTTACAAGTAATGTGTTACTGTAATCCGATTACTTTTTTCAAGTAACAAGTAAAGCAAGGGATTACTATTGCAAAAAAGGTAATTAGATTACTGTTACTTTCCCGTAAGCACACTGCGTTACTGCGTTACTAAAACTGTGATTTTTTGCGAGAGTGTCTCATGACAGTGACGTGAGCGAGTGCGACGTTCGTGGCAACAGCTGTGTGCAGATCAATGGATCATATATCGAGTGCGGGAGAGAGTATGAGCGTGCAGCGTTTAAAGCGTGGAAGTACTGACCTTACTTTGAGGTTGATTCCGTAAAAAGTGACAAAAACATTAGCGTTCGCTGTTCACTGCGTGGGAAGAAAACTTATTTTTACAGCGAAAAAATCTTTTTCCATTTGATTACATTTTATATGATGGATTATGCAGAAAAAGTAGAATTGGGCTGAAAGATCTATTGCTATTAAGGTTGTAAATCATGTTTTTAAACTTTTTGGGGGAAGTAATCAGTAATTAGTTACTGATTACTTTTTTCAAGTGACTTGACCAACACTGGTGATAACACAGTGGCTATGTCGTTGTTTTATATCGTCTATGGTGGGATCACTCTGCAGCATGGTCTCTAGTTACCTTTGCGCAGAGCATATCTAGCTGTTTCCTGTTTTCATGCTAAGCTGATACCTCAGCTACATATTTAATCTTCTCATCTAACCTTTAGCAAGAAGGCAAAGAAGGGGAAATATCACCTTCAAATCTCACCAAACAAATAAGAATACATCTCGCTGGTGCAGAAACGAAAACTGTCTGCGACAGCTTCAGTCGACTCAGCGCCCCTTCCTTTATTTACAGTTGGCTCTTTATCAGCGTTCGAGCATGAATAAAACAACACAAATCCAGCGTAGAAACTCAGCAGTAGATATCTCTTTCTCATCACGGGCCAAATTACTCCCAAGTTTTTCAATTTAGCTGCGCTGGAGCGCTGCCAGCATTATTCAGTCACAGATTACTCAGTTGCAGAATTGAAATCATTCAACAGTGAGACAACTGGCCCAGTGCACAATCTGCAAGGTGGGCGTTAACCCTGCAACATTTCTCCTCATTACTACAGCAAGCATTTTTTTTCTTCTTGCCTTTTTGTGGTGAGACTTGAAATAAAGTTGCTTTTCTCATCAGCTCTGAAATATATCACCAGTGTCATCAGGGGGTGAATAGCTGCAACTGTAGCTCATATCTTGATTTTTTTCCTCCATTAAATTCACTGCACACCCCCCACCCACCACAACCACCGCCCCATGGTGACTTATGTGCATGAGTCTGCAGCTGCTTTTTCAGGAGTAATTTAGTATTTAAGGGAGTAAACCATGTGCAAGGTGACCATGTTTGTTTTGTTTTTTACAGAGGGTTGAGTAATTCATCTTCTCACGTTGCATTCTCAGAAGTTTCAAATTTACAGTTTCCTCACACATTTTGTTTTCTGCCAAATTCCTCTACAGTCATAGCACATCATGGGCAAGCGAGATCTAAAGGGGTGATTGGCGTCACAGTGCTGACAGCACTTTTCAGCTGTTGGCCACCCCTGGATCAGATATCCCCATCAGGGTGCAGGGCCGGGCCTGCTAACACTGCTCACACTTTTTCTGTCTCCCAGCAGACAACAGGTGTAAAGCCGGAGGCAGGAGTTCATGTGGTGGTGACTGACGGTCTGGCTCTGTGAAAAGTGACCCCACTTTCCAAGTAACCGAGAGCATAAAATGACACGCACGCCTAATTACTAGCAGGAACGAGGATGTCAGGATTTGAATCCTCAGTTTAACAGCCAAGCGGCGTTAATGTGGGGAGTTTGTTTTCCCCGCTCTGTGGTGGTTAAAAATACTGATCCCAGTGCTGTGGCTTTAGCCGGAGCCTCTCTTCTCGCTGCAGTTTTTTGAACCGCGGCTGAAGTGCTCAGACCCTCTGAAGAGGAAATGACTCACACAGGCTGTGGACGGCAAAGTGCAGCAAAGTACAAGAGCTGTCTTTCTAACAGTGGTTCAGAGGAACTAGAGTGTGAAGAGCTGCGTGTGGACGCTCTTAACCACACAAGAGATGGTTTCATTCTGAATGCTGTGGACCTTAGACTGAGTACCACCGCAGCACTAAAGAAACCGCTTCACTGACTTCATCATTATTCCCCGTGCTAGAAAAGGCGGTCAGAGTCTTTTCCATATATAAATCTTATTTTATTTATTTTACAGTTTGATGGTGGTTATATGGTTACAGACAGCTCTTATATGAACACGCTATGGCACATAAATCTTTAGATATCTACAATCTACATGTTGGCTCTCCTAGTTAATGCACTGAATCAGATACTGAATTTATTTCTACATTTCTAAAACAACATCTTTAGGCTATTTCCATCTTTCTGCATCCATCTATTAATTGTTTTCTGTATTTACAAACTACACATCGTTGCTTTGTATTTTGGTAGGAAGATGGGGAATAGCTGCTGTGATTTATTAAAATGTGCAAGCATATGTAGAGAGACAGAATATAATACTTAAACAGAGTTTGCACAATTAAAAAAAAACTTGAAACTCAGTATCTGGTGTGACCACCTTTATTATTCAACACAGCCTGAACTGTCTTTGACATGTTTTCTTGTGATTTTCTTAAGTAGTCTTAAGGAATAGTTCTCCATACGTTTTGAAAGACATTCAAAGCTCTTCTTTAGATGTTGGCTGCCTTTTATTCCATTTTCTCTCAAGTTGATTCAACATGTCTTCAATCATTTGCCTCCTTTAGGGGTCAGAACAGTGGATCATCTGCCTCCATCTCATCCTGTCTTTTTCTGTCAGACCAACTGTCTGCATGTCCTCCTTCACTACAACCACGAATCTTCTCTGAGGTCTTCCTCTGCACATGTCCCAACCATCTCAACCAGGCCACTCATTCTTTTTCAATTTGAGCTGGACCTCTGATGTTCTCATTTCTAATCTTGTTCATCCTGGTCACTCCCAAAGAAAATCTTAACATTATCAGCTCCATTTCCTCCTAGAACATTACAGCTTTCACCGGATTAGCATGCTTCAACTAGGCATTAATAGCAGATGCAGCTGTAACTGATCAGTGTCCATCAGGCCTCACCTGACTGCTAACCAGTGAGCGTTTGTGCCCTTGCTAACTTTGAAGTATTTTAATGGAACGAGCTGGGAAATAATATGAGCTGGTGAACAAGCCATCTAAAACCTTTATGCTTCGATTTTGGTGAGTGAAATTCTCCACCCAAAAGTTCAAAGATTGTTTTTTAATAAAGCCAGCATTGCGAGGCCTAGGTCCATCTGTTTACTGTCTGTGGTGTCATGCTGCAGCAAGACCATGGCAGAATATTGTGGCTGTCTGTTTTGAGAATTTTGGTACAGTGTAAATGATACTGTTCCAACAGCTAACTTTACATTAAAGAAGCGCTTCACACTGCTGCTTTTGCTTTTGCTCCTGTCAAACTGTCAACCTTTGACTGCACCTGATTTCCAGTTTCCATGAACAGGTTGAAATGTGAGAGAGAGGTTGTTGTATTTGGTTGCTCTTCAGGCCTGAAAAGCCAAGGAAGATTTAAAGAAAATTGTAAAAGACCTTTCACGGTGCTTTGCTTGAGTCGGAGAAAAGAAGCTACCCTCAAACACACACACTCATGCAGACGCTACATGCCTCCACAGCCTATACTGCAATCTCTTGTTTCATGCCAGTGGCACAAAGGTCTACAATCACTGCGCCATTCAGGCTGCCTCAGAGTCAATAAAGTCTTGTCTGAATTCGTTCTCGTATCAAACCACAGAGGCTGTATGCTAATATTATCCCTCAGACAGACTTCTTGTTCCAGTGTTTGGCTCTGGCTTAGTGTTTCGCTGTGCCAGGAATGAGCTGCCACTTTGATGACACATTAAAATATTCCAACACGAGAACAGAGAAATCCATCTCCCCACTGAGTGCTGCCACTCGCAGAAAGGCAGATGCATTGTTGAAGGTGACTGTGGGGGAATGTTAATGAGAGATGGGCTTGTTAGGTTTTTTTTTTTTTCATTATGCATCCAGGGGACTTAGCTTTGAAGGTTGCGTATAGCTGTGTCTGTTTTGTTCTCTGTCTGATAAAAATTTGAAACGGTATTGATCAGACCACAGGAGTGGCTTTTTAGATGGAAGGAAAAACCAGATGAAAGTGGCTCGAATGGAAGTTTTTAACACTATGGATGCTGGCTTTATATCATGTTTGAAGTTCATCTACAATTGCATGTTCAGTCTTTGAAATTCAACCTTGTTGTGTGGCGTATGAGTATTAAACCAGGGGCATGGGCTTTTAATTATATTTTCCTAGAGAAAATGAATAGTGATAACTGAGAAAAAGCAGTTTTACAGCTTTAAAGCACAAGTCTGAGTTAATCTTGAACAACTGAAGACAAATTCAAGTAATCTTTAGCGTTGCTTTAAGTGTTAAACTCAAGTCCGAACCACGTCTGAAGTAAAATGCAGGAAGAAATGCAAGTTGTTAATGTTTCTAATAGCTGTGTGTTTCAAAATATTAAATCCAAGTCAAGTTTTAAGTCTAAATTAACAAAGTTAAAATAATTTCAGACAAGTTTTTCAGCTTGAACTCTCTTAGGTGAGTTTTCTTGTAATTTTGCTACCGTAACCAGTCTCAAGCCCATGACTGATATGCTTTTACTGCACTGGGAGAGTTATTTCATGTGGAAAAATGAAGCTTTCCCAATCAGATGCTTTACAGATGACATGTATTGCATGGTAGATCATATTCTGATGGTACACTTCTTCTTTTGACAAGATCCCCAACACCACTGGCTGAAGTGGAGCCCCAAACAATGACAGAGCCTCTACCTTGTTTTACAGATGGCTGTAGAAACTCGCTGTTGTACCTGTTTCCTGATCTCTATACATTTGGAAGACAACTTGCACCAAAACTTTCACATTTGGATTCATCACTTCATAAGACCCGTTGCCAGTTCAGTTGAGCTCTTGTGTAGTTTGGCATACATCAGGCTTTTCTCCCTGTTTCTCCTCCTTAAGAAAAGCTTTTTGAAATCCAGCCTTCCACTGAGACTGGATGTGATGAGGCTTCAACAAAAACTACATGGATCACCTGAATGTTCCGTGCATCTGTACCAGGTCTTTGTTGGATTTTGATCCTGTTTCTTAAAGATATGACTTTCAGATATCATTTATCTAGTTTATCAAGGTTTTTTTTTTTAGTTTTTTTTTTAAGGCATGTCACTTCTTTTGTTCTCTACTTGTTCAGTTTTGTCAAATCATTTCAGAACACACTGCTCACCATGCTGAGAGTTTTCAGCCAATAATTCGTTGGGAATGACCTTGTTGGTGCAAAAATGCTATTTTATGCCTGTCAAACTGTGTTATCTTTGGCATTTTTCATGGATTCAAATAAAGAAACTGGAACAAATTGTGTGTTCCTCTCTCGGACTGCTAGTAACAAAGTGCCTAAAGACTAAATCTTTGCTAAACGGTTTTGTGTGGATACAACACCGGTTCATTCCTTGAGATCCTTTTCTTAATTTCTCAATTGAGTCAAAGGTCATTGTTAAGTTGCTTAACAAACGAACAAAAATATTCCTCTGAAAATGGTCTTTGCCATGGTTACTTCTCCCATTATAACCATTAAATTTTATTTGAATTGTACAGTTTCTGGTTGCCACATTGTTGCTGACCCTCATTTCACGTCTGCCTGACAGAGACAGGTCTTAGTGTTAGACAAGTACTGAGTACAGAAATCTGAAGTAATTTGAGGATGCAAACGGTTTCCCTTTAACTACCATTTAATAATGTTGCATAGCCTTGAATATTCCATACTGAATTAATCACTGCACTGTTGATTGAAATTCTTAAGGTTTCTCATTGTTGTTAAGTCTTTATAAAATCTTTCAGAGGTCTAAGTTAACATTGATGACAACCTCAGCTCCAGCATAACCCCAACTCTAATCCTAGGCAATCCCAGTGTGTGATTTTTTTATTTTATTTTATTTTTTATATTTTTAAAATAGTTTTCTCAAGTCTTGGCAATCAGGGAACAAGGAAAAAAATAATCAGTCTAACTGATGCATATCGAAAACTATTCACATTCCTTACTAGGGTTAGGGTTGTCATCTGTGACGTAGACCTCAGAGGGTTGAGATAGAAGAGTATGAACAAGTCTCAAAACCACTTTTTTTTTTTTTTTTAGAGTTTAAACTGAACTAAACTCTCTACTTTCGCATTTGAGTTTTAGTGATTTGTATTGGGCAACTGTGCAAACACACAGTTCAAAAGATTTTGGTCAGCATTGATTGGTCTGATGTAATGGTCTTGCTCGAAAACATCTGGATCGAAGCTTCTTGAAGTTACAGTCCATGCTTACAGTTCAAGGAGAGACCCATAGATTATCAATCTGCTGTGAACAAGAGACCATTTATTTCGCAATGTAGTCACGTCTCCTCACATAGAGATGGGACTAAATTCATTCAACTCCATAAATGTAGCTCTCCGCCTCCCCCTTCATGCTCCCATTTTCATTCTCTTTTCATCACAACCCTCAGCTACATTCACCTCAGTAAAAAAAAAAAAACACCACTGCAGTGCAGTTAATGGGCTCTGTCAAATTCATCAGAATGAAATATGTATGTCAATTTGTTTTAATTTCCACCTCATAGCTTTCACACTTTTTTTTTTCCCTCCTCCTTTTTGTAATAAAAATGTAATTTCACTCTTCTTCTGAGAACATGTAATTGGGGTCTTGGTACAACTTCCTGTTGAACACTTTTAATTGAAATGTATTTTTCTGTTCCTTTCACAACAATTGCAATGATATTTCTTGTTATAACTTATGCAGTTATTACTTCTGCCACCAGAACCTCTTGGAGTGTCCTCTGGCATTAGGAACATGTATCCACTCGAGTGTCTGTGGATCTGGTTTGTTCCAGTTGTTGTTGCTGGGGAGTTTAGGAGCTGGTTCAAGCCTTTGGGCTCTTTGTCGTTCCTGAGCAGTTTTTGTAGTGTGGCAGGGTGCATTGTCTGGCAATTATGGGGCTTGTCATGCAGGATAATTGCCAAAACCCAAGGTTTTCCATCAGTGTGGTATCCATTTCACCTGTCAGTGGTTTTAATGGTCCAGCTGATGTGGGTAGAATATGACAAATATTTTGTCTTCTTTAACAATTCTTAAGTAACACATTTATCCAGTCTTGAAGAATGTGTTGTTGTGGGGGGTGTTTTGTACGCTGACATTTGTCGGGCTGGAAAGGGTTTGTCTTCACACTGCAGTTTGTTGATGATGTGTTGATCAAATTCTATACTACTCACTAATCGCTTGACTGAAAGCAACTGACAGTCATTGTTTCAAATTGTTCAGCCATTGCTTTAAATTGAGAATCAATGAATACTTACACACAACACAACAGAAATCCACACACACTTGGGTGCCTGATGCCTGAGTACCACAAAGCGGGTAGCTGCAAATAAATGACAGAAATATAATTTTCAAGTCGTGCACATCTGAAAACTAACATAATTAACAATTTGTCCATTATTTGTAACTTATAGGAATCATCAAGCATGTGCTTGAAATGTCGCAAAACGAGGATAAACTCATTTTCCTTTGAGCGCACTGATAATCTGTGCAGGGATCAATTTGCCTTTGCTTTCTGTGCCAGCCTGTTCATTTCTCAGGGTGTCAAACTCCGTTTCAAAGACATGTACAAGGTGTCCTTTGACGTTTGTGCCATGAAGCACCAGGCTTTGCTATGGTCTGTCACTCCCAAATTGTCTCACATGGATACTTCGGATCATATTGAAACACACTCTCAATGCACAGTTTTTCAGCATGCACTGTCAGTGTTGTGTCATATTTTAACCCAAATTTCTATATTTTCCTAAATCTAAGTAGTTTTTAGGACCCAAAAAGCCAGTAAAAATGATTCACAAAACACAACCCCCCCATCTCCAGGCTGTCAACATTATAATCTACAGTACTAACACCCCTCCAACCTTCTACTGCAAAATTCTTTAAGAGGGACTTCCCTCTCATTGTCCAGTACTGCCCTGGCTAGTGACATGAGACACAATATCTGGCATTTAGACTCTCTTACATAGAAAAGCAGAGTCCAACAATGATAGGAAGTAGGACAGGACCCCCAAGAGTGTAGACACTGATAAAGACCATCAGGGGGAGACTTAAACCCTTTCTCTATATGGCCAGGTTGAGGTGGGGAGGAGGTGAGACGGGTCTGAATCTGATGGGCGTGGGTTGCATTGAGCTATGGATTTGCAGAACAAAACACATTATGGGCTTGTCTACGATTTGGACATGGAACTGCTTCCGCCCTAAGTGAGAGATCAAGTCCATGGCTTAAAGAAAGACAATATTTAATAGTCCACAATGTTAAAAGATTGTTGTTGTTGTTGTTGTTGTTTTTAATCGTGCAAAAATGCTGACTTAAATAGATGGGGGTAAAAAAAAAAAATCACAGAGAACCATGCCCGGGCAAAAACAAACGAAGAGGGGGAGAAGGCTTTAAGCCAGCTATGTAGAGCACCATCAGATTATGAAATCAAGACTGCTGGTGACTCTCATCTCAATTAAAAATGAATAAACAAATCTTGAAAAAGAGTTTTTTGTAAAACAAAAGGCCGATGCTGCCCCTCAACTGCTACACTTCCTCTGGCTTCTTATGCAGATGGGCGAGCCGCCACAGCTAATCAGCACTAAAGCAGCATAAACACAGGAAGCAATTAGCTCAACCCACATCGCTTTGGTTCCTAGCAAACATTCCAGGCTCCGGCTGCATAGGTAACCCTCTAATGTAATTGCCATCTTGTCTTACGTCTCCCTGCAATATCCCTTATTCACATTAGTAGTCACATCAACCTGGAGCTTGCCCATTTCATTTCACCATTGGATGTTTTGTTTTCTCCATTGTCACTTGATTTGGCAGACTATCACTGACCTTTGACGGTCTATGGTTAATGTCTAGTGGTCTGTGAAGAGCACTAGACACTTTGGTAGCTGATTTAAAAAACAGACACTTTAAATGTGCTGGTCCATTTAGATGCAAGTAACATTCAACTATGCCATCAGGATCTGTCAGAAGTCCAGTATTTGAGACCCTGAAATGAAAAATTATAATTTTACAAAGCAGTTCTACAAATGCTCACAACACAAGGCTTTGCTGGCTTTGGCTATCCATGTCTGTTTAATAAAATGCAATTTCTGGGCTAATGAAAATCCACAAGTCTAAGTTATTTGAACATAAAGCAAAAGCTAACCTATATTTGCCCACAATACTTTTCTATGATGTTCTTCAGTAGCTTGTTCCAGCATTTCAGCATGGATAGGGTGCGTAAAATGTGCCCTAATGAATACAAAAGATGACCAAAAATACAATACAATGACCCAGTTTGTAAAAAAATAAATAAATAAAATGAAACACTTTTCCTTTGATAGCGCTCCACAGGGCCTTTGACCTATTGAAGAATAACAATGGAGCAATCCGATAGGGTAACATTCAGCGTGCAATGAGGTAAGTGTCGGCTTATTGATCTTGCAACGTAACCTCCCCCTTTACAACTTCGATCACCAGGTCTGTGGAGCTGCTGCTCTGCCCACTCATCACCGAATGTTTTGCACCAACACTCAAGTGTCCTCCCCCGGACTCTCTCTCACAAACGCGCGCGCGCACACACACACACACACACACACACACACCCTCTTGATAGTTTTCAGAAAAGACAATCTTTGCTCTGAGACGAGGCGAGGAGTGAAGTGACCTTTCAATCATTCCTCCGGGGACGGTGAGGGGCGGAGCTTCTCCCTGACAGAAGATTGGAAAAATGCCTGCCCAGATTTTGTTGCTAGGCAGCGAGACCCAGCAATGACAGTGTGTCAACAATAAGAAGAGAATGAGAAATAGATTGTGCCTGGTCGCTTGAGATGAGAGGGCATTTGATTCATGGCTGCTGTGTGTGTGTGAGCTCCTACCGTTGTTCTGGGCAGTGTTGAAACACTTATTTTTCCTTTATGTCAAACTCACATTGAGATGAACCTCACCTCACCTTGTGAAGACGCAACAGAGGCAGGTTTTGCGTTGGTTAATGGTGCTTTGAAGGATCTAAACTGTACATCACAAATGGCTGATGGTTTATAATGTATTAATGTATTCTTTAATCTTGAGCTTTTTAGCAGTATCTAACAACATTATACTGATGTAGTTTTTTTTTTTAAATTAGGTAGAAATGTACTCCTAAAAAGGTTCTAAAAACCCATTACATTTCTTACTTAACAATTTGGATGATCATTAAGGTTACAAGGCTTTTTTTGTGGGGGGGGGGGCATTTCACATCTTATGTTTATTTCATGTTTTTCTCAGAGCTCTTCTCTTGGCCAGCCACAGAGTGAGTGGAAAAAAAAGATCTGTTATGACATCTATTTACTAATGGACACATTGGTGTTTGAGGGTTTAGTTTTAGTTGGTTTTTCTTTCTTTCTCAGTTCCCTTGTCTTTTCTCTGTGGTTGTCTTTGCCCCCCCCCCCGGGGGTTTTTTCTTCAAATTCATCTTTTTTTTTTTTTCTATATCTTCTTGTCATCAAGTTTCTAGCATCCAGCCTTAAAAGCAACAACTGCAATCAAGCCTTTGTGATAGGTTTGAATGAATTTTTTACATCACTGTGGAGGAATTTTGGCCCACTCATCTTTGCAGAATTGTTGTAATTCAGCCTTGATTTCCACTCCGAACCCAAGTGTGCTTCAGCTTGAGGTCATGAATAGATGGCTGGGACATTCTCCTTCAGGATGTTTTGGTAGGCAGCAGAATTTATGGTTCTTAACACAGCAAGCCTTCCAGCTCCTGAGGCAGCAAAACAGCCCCAGGTCAACACAATACAATCACCATATTTTATGGTTGGTGTGAAACGCTGCGTTACTTTTACACCACATGTAATCGGACACACACCTTCCAAAAAGTTCAACTTTTGTCTTCGCAGTCCACAGAGTGTTTTCCCAAAAGTCTTGGGGATCATCACAATGTTTTCTGGCAAAACTGGGAAACTTTATATAACCCTTTTGTTCAGCAGTGGATTTTGTCTTGGAACTGTGCCAAACATGCCTTTTTTCGCCCAGTCTCATAATTATGGTGGCATCATGAACACTGACCATAACTGAGTCAGAAAGTTGAATTTAATTACTGGAATAAGACAGGAACTCAACCAGCATATAATTGCAACTAAGGTCTGCAGATTCAGGCTGATTCTGCTGAAGTAATGATGTGGGAGATATTTTACAGGCACACTTTGAGTGTGTTAGTACCGACTAATCAAGATTTCACAGAATCTGCAAAAAACTGGATGCTGCTTATGGTCTAAGTCAACATGGAGGTGCTTAAAACCAGCATTTAAATTTTTTTATTTTGTATTTTTTACGGCCACCAGGTGGCGATAACAGTGGGTGAAAAGTTACTGTCATGCTTCTGCACCTTTCATTGATGGATGTAAGTTAAATAAAAGATGATTCCCAAATAAATGGCACACAGCGTTTAGCGTTCATTAAAATCTGGAAAGCAGTCTAAATAAGTGCAGTATTGATTTTAATGTGTCTATCAGAGTAGAGAAGAAGACTTCAAACTGAGTTGGAATCTGAGGTTTCTATAGGTTTTGTTTTTGCAGAGCTAGCCGTCTGTGGTGAGACGAAGCACAGAAAAATGAGTTGTACTGATGTCCTAAATGGGAGTTTGATCACTTCTTAATAGTTCATTGCCTCTTTCAGAGCCCATTACCCTTGAGAGAATTGTCATTGTGGTGGGAGACTCATCTGCAGTGCAGGTGTTGTTCATATTGATGGTGCAAAATTCAATTCAAAGAGGAAAAAAGAATCCTAAAAGAATTCTTTTACTAAAAGAATCCTGTTTGACAATGTGCTTTGTTGAATACTTGTTCTGTACTGAATCTTTGTGTATTTCAAGGACAAAAACAATGACTCGCAAACATGTTAAAAGCTGATTTCTTTCTGTGACTAATCCCAGCAACCAGCCAAGCTTCAGTAGGTACAAAAATTTGGCTGGTTAGATAAACGATGTAATTTAAACAGGAGTTGAGTTGATGTTGGGTTCCACATCTTAGGATGTGACATATCTATTTGTCCAGGAAATACACTCTTGTTGGATTTAGAATTTTTATTTATTTTTATTTTTTTTATCTTCATCCAGTGTAAGGAAAGGAGAAGGATAAGAGAAAAGAAATGATTAAGAGTGGGAGAAATGACAGGCAAGGAGGCAAGGAATCACACTTGTCTGTGATGGTGGTAGGGCTGAAACAGCATGAGACAAAGTGAACGTGCAGGAGGGGGGCAGAGAGAGATGGACGAGTGTGGAGAGTCCCTCAAAGGAACCACAAGTGGCCCACTGTTCCCCTGCAGCAGCACCTGCCTCGCCACCTCCCTCCTCTTCATTAACCAGCAACAGAACACTTCTTAAGGCCAGTCAAAGGGAGGCGGGGGATGGTTATTAAGTGTGTGTGTTTGTGTGCGGATTTGCAACAGTGCGCATGTGTGTTTATGAGCTCACAAAGACGGCCTTTCACTGTTCACATGGGTAGGTTCTGCCAGGTAATTCATGGTGGAAAAACAACAAAAAAACAACTAACTGAATTTCACTCATAGGTTTAGGTTGTCAATTTAGTCCTTTAGGTAGTACCAGATAACATATAGGAGACTAATAACAAGGTTATTGTCTAAATAGGAGTAACTGCACATACTGCCAGCTATAATATTGTTGGCAGCTAATAAACCTAACATCACCTCTATGAGTTGATGAAATGTCTTTTTTGATTGATGAGCCCATCTACAAGATACGGCATCGTTCACAAGATGGTTCTAATGTCGAAAGTAATAAGGTAATAAGCACAAATATTGATTTTTATTGAGCTCTAACTTTTGAATTCTTTAGCCAGCTGTTAGAGCTAATCATGTTAGGCTATTTCGTCTTTTTCACAAAGTGTGTTTGGGTGGGGGGAACAGCAGCAGGTTTGATCCAGGAGTTGAAGTTTTATCACGACAGCTTTGGTACATATTTCAGGATGTCAGGGGAGCAGACTGAGCTCTTTGGCAAAGTTGGCAGCGGAGAAATAATTTCAGAGAGCTGACTGACCTGGAACAGCATTTAGCCATGTGTTGATGTAAAACAGTATTATTTTACTATTTCCATATCATTGCCTATTCAGTACCGGTGCGTGTTTTAAGCTACAAGCACTCTTGTTGCCAAATGCAGTGGTCTGATTAGTCGGATATTATTATTCACATGAGAAAAACTGGAAAAATCTAACTTGATCATAAAAATTAATGCTGCAAATTCATGCGAATAGATGCGGAGAGTGTGAAAATATTTTAACACATGTAAGCTGAACATAGCTGAACATATGAGCTGTTGTGCTATAGCAGTGAAATACAAGGTATCTCCCCACCACCACTCCCCCTGCCAGTGGCAGACGCCCTCAGACATCGGTGCATTGGTGGTTCTTGGTGTCTGCACCGGCTCCCTCCTGGTGGCTGCTTGTCGGGGTCTGGAGCCTGGGGCTCGCTTGGGCCCCTTCGGGGGTGAGGTGCCCTCGGCCTCTCGGCCTGGGCTTGGTCACTCTGGCACTGAAAATGCTGACTCTGGCTGCAGGCGGAGCTCACGGGCACTCTGAGGGTCTCTGGATGTCTGGAGCCTGGATCTCCTCCATACGTACTTCATGCCTATGGCTCCCCACACCCTCTAGCAGATGGTTACATGAAGGAACCTTTTAAATACAAGCTCGTCCATGCTCACAGGTGTACACACAGGTGCTCACACACACAAACTACACCCTTTTTGGCTGCTACCTCAAAAAAAAAAAGTAAAAAATACTCAAAATGCCCTGCTTAAAGTTCAAATTGGGCATATCTGAATGACATCTTTACATCACTTATTGCAACCAATGCAGAAGAGTCTCTCTGAACACACAGCCATCAAACCTTGAAGCAGAGGTTGACGTAAACCAGTGTAATATGCTGGTTATTTCGCTTTTTAGCTGCCAGCCTTAGTTGAATGCGCTACTTACTAATCTGTAACAAAAATGGCAAGGTTAGAATGACAACATCCTCAAGCCTTGGACCTCAGTTTAAATTAGCAGTGGTATAAACTTATTGACTTCCCCTATCTTCCTTGAAAACCAATGCAGGCGAACAAAAGAGGAATTTTTGAAAAGCAATTTCTTACAAGGGCGAATCCAGCAGCCAGTCAATGACAGGCCAAGTCTTTGCGTGTTGCCTGTCGGAGATAATTACACCACAGATAATTGGCTTGTTGATTTGGATCCATTAGGGAAGCCTACTGCTTTCCAAGAATGCATGACTGTTCCCTTTATTTTCATTCTTGCTGCAGATTTGAAAAAAAAAAAAAGCTTTTTGAGGGCTGTTGCTGGATTCTGGGGAAAAAAGGAGCGTTTCCAGTGTTTCAAGTTGATGTTTACTTCCTGCTTTTGCTAGATTTAGCTTCAAACTTGTAGCACAATTTTAAATGTAGACAGCCATAACCTTGCTATTCTAAAAGAAGTCAGATGACAGCATTAAGGTTGGCTGAAGTCAGCATTTTCAGTTGCATTGATCATCTTAGACAGATAACCAGCTGATTGGAAATTATGAATGATCTGCTATCAAATATCCATTTTTTAAAAACTTCTAATTAATTAATCAATAACCTCTTAAAGGCTTACAATCCTTGTTTTTCCCCAAGAGACAGGGCTGACATGGTAGGCTCCTGTTACAGATGTACTCCACAAAAATGCAGCGTCCATGGTTGGTATGATATTCTTCGCTGTCATCGCTTGGCGCTTTAACCCTTTCACGCATAGTGGTCACTACAGTGAGCAGCTATTCAAAGGCTGTTTTCTTGTATTGGTGTCAGTGTTGATGGTATACTTGTACATAAACCACTACATTGGACACTGATGTGTCACTTCATACCCTGCCACCCACCTCGTTTAATGCTACTATAGATGTATGACGTGTTTCATTGTAATTATTGTTATTTAATCCTGTCATGCATGAATTATGACAACCTCAATCAGGATTTTTTCTCAAGTATTTTTATTCATCTTTAGGCCTGAAAACATGAATAAAAATACTTAAAAAAATCACAATCACTTATGTCAAGCATGAGAAAAGAGAGACACTGGTACGCTAATGTGTCTTATGCTTGTTGTTATGTGTCAGTGACAATCTGTGGTTATTGCTTCCTGTTTCGATGTCCCTTAAGTGTCTTTGTGTCATTTCTCCAGTAAGCACATTTTATTTTAAAGCCTGTCTTTCACTGTCGGAAGTTGCCATTACACTTGGGCTCAATTCCAATCCGACTCCTGCACCGCCCAATTCCAGGATTAATGTAGCTCCATGTGGAGTCACATCACACCTGCGGCTGCTGAAGGATCACTTAATTTAGTCAAAGAGTAGCAGGTTTGAAAAACAGCACCTTGCAATTAGCATCTTCAGAAAGTCATACCATTAATAGATGTCTCGTTAAGATTATGTTCAACACTTACTGACAAATGCAGCTATTCAAAAAAATACCAAAAAGACAGGTATGCAACACATACAAGCTTGCATCTGTGCAGGCCTCCAAAAACAAAAACCAACTGCACATAGGTCAACATGGATGGCACGGTACATGGGTCGAATGCTGAATGGTTTGACAGTTGACCAAAACGGGAAGGGAGTGAAAAAGGAGTTAACTATAAAATGGAGAAGTTCATAAAAGTATCTTTTAATTGCTTTTAACTGTCGCTTTCACTTTCTTTTTATGTTATAACTTTAATTTCTCTCTGTACCATGCAACAGCAACACAAGCAAGAGTAGCCCATGGGGTTGGTTGTTTGTGACGCTGCTCTCTGATGATAGTAAACAGTAACAACAACATGTAAATGACAATCTGTAAAGTTGTGTGTTGCACCATCAACTATGCACCACAACTATGGTGTACTCTTCTAAATAGGTTTTCATAAAAACAAAAAATATCCTCCAGAGAATATAACAAAACAAATACTGCATGGTTTACAATAGCTAATATACTCAGCTCAACAACCTTTTCAGATATTCATTTATTTGTACTTTTGTCTTTGTGTATATATCTTTCTGTAGGGGAAGAATATGAATCATTTGTCTTATTCAGTGTGTAACATGTAGCACGAGACCTATTATCTATGATTTTGGCATTTAATAATGTTCAATCCGGTTGTTCAGTCTGACGTCACTAGCCGTGTCTGGGCCTAAACTCTGCTGCAGGTCCATATATCAAACGATCACTATGGCATTACTGAGAGTTGAAAAACTGTCTAAAGTCTTTCATCTATAATAAAATGATCAGCGTTCTGCTCTACCAGGTGTAACAATTGAGTTTAACATCCAGGCATCCATGAAAATGGAATTTATGACATTTAATGAAGTTAGAAGTTAGCAGGGAGTTAGCTCGCTAGCTTCTATCTAAATACAATATAGCATGTCCTGACTGCGGGGTTTTGGAAACAAATTAAAACGTACAGCTCTGTTATCACTTCCAACATAAATGAAGACAGAAAATTAAACAGCAGTGACGTTTGTAGGGTTACTGAAGTTTGGCTAGCTGGTATATAATGATGTGCTATGTGAACGCTAGCGACACAGCTATGTTAGCATAATATAAACAAGCTAACTTTTTTTTCCACTCGATAAAAGTTAACATGAGTGTTCTCAGTGGTCAGGAACAAATGTAATCGCATGGCAGGATGCTGTAAAAGGACCAAACTTCAGCCAGGAGAACAACTGAGATAATCCATCCACAATACGAGGTTAGTCATTCATATACTGCTGCATGGGCTGGGCTGTAGTTACATCCTAAGGTTTTAAAAACTGAGCTTAAATAAATGATTAGTGGTAATAAAAGCCGAGGGAGGTCAACAGTGATCACTGACTGTTTTAGGAGCTTTTTGAGATTAAATAGAAGAAAATACATAACATTAAACATGTTAACAACACAAAAGCCATATTAAACGCAGACTACTTTAGGCCCGGAAGGAGGATTTGTCACGTCATCACTTAACAACCGGATAATGGTTCAGTGATGTTTTTTTATTTTATTTTATTTTATTTTTTTTGTTTTTTTATTGTTCTTCTGGATACAGACTAATTTCCTTCTTTTTCACACATAATCCCCCAAATATTTTAATCTCTCTGCAAGCATCCAGTACACATTGTTCCTATACGCATTTCTACATGTCTGGAATGTATGGTATGTATATCTGGTATGTGTGTGTCTGTCTCTGCACATCCTCTCGGGCTACGACTGTCAAATAAAGGCACAAAACAGAAATAGAAAATGAAATCTTGACTTGGAGGAGTGGGACAGGTGGAACTAATAACTTTAACGACAGCTCTGTTCCATTTAAGTGTCCGACTAAGCCGCTGCAATGAGCCATGCAAGACAAAACTAATTTGGTAGCAGCCTTCACGAATGTTATCAATTTTCTGCTCTAACATTTCAGAATGTCTGCTGTGAAATGTTGTGATAAAGTGTCTTCTTAGATTGCGACTGACAGCAAGAGCCTGGATGCATGACGGCCTTAACACACGTTTTACAAGCCAAATTCTAAAATAAAGCCTCGTGGTTTTAAAGGGTGTAAATCTATTTGTGGAGACAGAAAGTTTGCTTTACTCACTCTCGCCCACATCATTTGGCAGCAGAGCCTCAACATCATGTGTGTACCATAGCCTGCAATCATGACAGCGCCCACTTGGATTTCTTTTCTTTTGGTGCCTGCTGGAAATAGCAATATGTATAGACAGAAAAGTGAACATACACGAATGTTAACCTATTTAGTTTAGTCTTTTAATTAAGCAGCGAAACTCAGATTTCTCAATTAATGTAAAACAGAACAAGCTAAATTTAGCTATGGGTTATTACTGAAGCAAGAGAAATGGATGAATAGGTAAAAATACCATCATACTGACTTTAGTTTTATTCCTATAGTAAAGTATTCAATACCTTTTTTTTTTTTTTTTTTTTTACTAGATTGTCATAAAAGAATATTTCTAAAGATTCAGGTGAGATTTTCTGCTAAAGACCAAAGGATGTGATGCTTCTGTTTGTTGTGTCCAACAGTAGCTTGGAAATTGAGTCATAAAAGTCAACAAACAACAGCTCCCAGCACAAGAACTCCAGCACAAACTATACATAAGGACACAAAAGCCAGCAAGCTAAGGTCAGAAAGTTTACTTCTACATTTAGATAAGATATACCATGTCTGCAGAGAAGCTAATGTTAGCTAAAACTAGCATGTTTTTCCACCATCGTCTTCTTGATGTGCTAAAAGCAGATATTCTCCCCTTTGGAGACTTGCTTGTTATCAGTGCATTCTGTTATTATTGCAGGCTTATGATTGGCCAGCATTTCACCACCTGTTCTTTCAGTTTAAAAACTACAGTCTCAGGTCCCAGTCCCCAGGTTTCATGAGCACTTTTTTAATGGAAACAGGAAAGTAAACCTTTGTTGGTAAAAATTAATATTAAAGTCATGAGGTAGCTCTCCTTTGCTTGTTCTCTCTTAAAACATTCCTCACTGCGTTTCACCATGCAACATTCTTTAACTTGGCTCTGGGTGTTTTGTCTTTGGGATGAACTTTTTTTTTTTTTTTTCTGAGGGGTTCCTGGGTCTCAGATTTGGGTTCCATGCATTGCTAATGTTATCAATACCTAAATCCTACCTGAGTGGATATAGCTAGATTGCTAGCTTGCCATTTAATTTTACTAACATGATCCATGATGCTAACTTATTCGTTTGATAAATAAGTTACTATCATTTTACACATGACATACATCGTGTGGCAGCTTTAAACCGAGTGATGGGTCTTCCAGCCCAAAGATTGGTGGATCAGTCCTCAACTCTTCCAGTCTGCATGCTAAAATATGTATAAGTGTGTGTTTGTGTGTGCATGCATGTGTGAATGTTAGATGAAAGATAAAAGTGCTGTATGAATGAGTGTGTGACTGAGCGAAAGCACTTTGAGTGCTCACCTAAGTAGAAAGGTGCTATATTTGCTATTTACATCTCATCATTGTCTGGTTAATGCAAGCTAGCATACTACAAATGTAAGACTAGAGTTCACTCGAGGGCCACACGCATCATTAATGGTTTCCTGAGGTCACACAGAGCTCCTTTTTAATATGCATGTTAACTCCACATGGTTTTAACAGCTTGCATATTTGTAAGTATATAATAACTTCTGAAACCTACAGGGGCTCTTCCAGAGTGGGCTTAGTGCAAACACATGAGATTCATGTCTCACGAACACACACACACACACACACCTCCTCAGTTAATGGGAAGGAGGACTCAGCCAGCTGGTGGAGCCCACACTCACACCACACACACAAACACAGACACCTAATCCCCCGTTCGATTTGTCACCCCTCCAAATCCTATTCATCCAACTTCCTATTCACTGCTGTAGAGCCACTACAGCGGAGTGTCTCCATCAGCCTCTCATCTTTGTTCTACGTCTCAATAGTTTGAGCCTCGCAGCCAGTGTGATATACCGAGAAGCTGAACACATTCCCTGCACTGGAAAAAATAAAAAATAAAAAATAAATAAAAATGGCAGGCTGAGTCATCTAATCGGATGTTGAGCTTCAAAGAGATTGTTTTCTAAAAATAGTTTCACTATTTATTTTGATAAACTGTCTCATGTTTACTACTGAGCATTTGATGTGTTTGTGTTTGTGTGTTTTAGGAATCCAAGAAATGTAAAGCTAATGAAGTGATTTTAAAAAAAAAAAGATGTGATTTTTGTGGGAGGTTGTGTTTTCACAAGTAACTTTTATTTAAATACTTTATTTACAGAGGATTTAAAGAGATTTTTGGTGCCAACAGTGTCAGTGAAGGTGGAAATCACAAGTTAATAAAGGACAGTATGCTATAAATAGTCTTTTTAACAGCGGCTATAAGAAGTGTATACAGGGCATAAGCATACACACAGTGTTGTGCTGCACAAAAACAAAAATAATGATATCATACATAACTTAAACTTCTGTTGTTCAACATAAACAAAAAGAGTAATTTTAGCAAAGGCAGCAGCTCTGCCGCTTAAAATGTTGCCGCTTCCAATCTAAGCGCTGTCTTCACAAACTACTTAACACTAATCTTAGGCCACCGTATGTGCTCTGAGACAGTCTCGGCCTGGAGGCTAATCGTGTGCTGGTGCACACTGTTGGGGGTACTGACCAATAGCAGGGCTGCACAGAAACTGAGAATGAACTCTGGTGACCTCATATTATCACACCAGGTCACCCAATAAATGCCTTAATAGGTGTGATTAGAGGCCCAGACTTAAAGACAGACACACAGGGAAACACAAAGCACTAATAAACCTCATTCACATTTTCATTAGCTGTTGCTTAAACAAATCCAGTGTGGATGTCCTTTGAGAGCTACAGTGCTGTGAAAAAAAGTGTTTGCCTATTTATTTATTTTTGTACATTTTTCACACTTGTTTTAAATCTTCAAGCAAATGTTAACACTAGACAGAGATAACCGGATTGATTATTGTAGCTTTTAAATGATGATTTCAGTTAAGGGTAAACTTTTTATCCTGTGTAAAAAAAAAAAAAAAAAAAAAAAAAAAAGAATTGCCCGCTAAACTAACAATTGGTTGTATGATCTTGTCAGCAAGAACTGCAACTGGCAAGAATCTTTTCAATCACTGAGGAAGAATTTTGGCCCATTCTTCTCTTGAGAAATATTTAAATTCAGCCAAATTGGATGGTTTTGAGCATGAGCGGCCTGTTTAAGATTGTGCCAAAGCATTTTACTCTTACGTCCTTTTTTAGAGCCATTCAGATGTGGACTTGTTGGAGTGTTTCGAATCATTGTTGGATCACTCCTGCCGAGTATGAACTAATGACCGGACATTCTCCTTCAAGATTTTCTGCAGAATTCATTCATGGTTCAGTCACTTATGACAATTCGTCCAGGTCCTGAAGCAGCAAAGCAGCCTTAGACCATCACACTACCACTGCCATGGTTGACTGTTGCTATCACAGTCTTTTTATGAAATGCTGTGTTAGCGTTACACAGATATACCAGGACACAAACCTCCCAAAATCACTTTTGCCTCATCAGTCCACACAATCTTGGGTACCAATTTTTGCCAAATGTGAGACGAACTATTGTGTTCTTTTTGGTCGGCAACGGTTCTTGCCCTTGTACTCTCCCATCCATCCAATTTTTGTCCAGTCTCTCTCTCTTTTTATTTTACTTTTTTTACTGTTGAACTGTGAACACTGACCTTAAATGAGGAAAGTGAGGCCTGCAGATCTGGAGATGTTGTTCTGGGTTCTTTTGTGACCTCCTTGATGATGTGGTCTTGGGGTCATTTTGGTAGGCCACTCACTCCTGGGAAGGTTCACCACGCTTCCAAGTTTTCTCCATTTGTTCGTAATGTCTCTCACTGAGGTTCACTGGAGTCTCAATGCCTTACAAGAGGACTTTTCAGACTAATAGACGTCAGTGACATAATTTCTCAGCTGTTTCTTTAGATCATGCCTTGACATTTTGCTTTTTAAAATCTTTTAGTCTCTTTCACTTTGTCAAACACTTTCTATTCAAGTGATTTCATGATTCATTAGGTATAGCAGTACTCAGGACTGGGTGTCGCAAGTGAAACTGAACTCAACTTTCTAACAAATGAGGTTAATGTCAGTTCATTCATGATTTAACACGGGGGTCAGTTACAATTTCAGACAGAACCAAGTAAGTTTCATACCTTTTTGCCCCTAATAAGTCAAATAATAAGATAAGATAAGATAACCTTTATTAGTCCCACACGTGGGAAATTTGTTTTGTCACAGCAGGAAGTGGACAGTGCAAAAGTTATGAGGCAAAAATTAGAATACAATAAGAATAAATACAGTACACAACTGTACAGAATAGAATAAAATGAAATACTATATACAGTAGAATAAAATAAAATATACAATAAGATAAAAATAGAATACAAATACTATATACAACTGAGTAAAAATACAACGATGACAGAAAGGATTATTGCACTTAGTATTATTGCATATGTATGGATGTGTGTGCTTGATCAGTTAAAGTCTTTATTATGGAGTCTGACAGCAGTGGGGAGGAAAGACCTGCGAAATCTCTCCGTCCCACCGTAATTATTTGAATCCTGTATTTATTCTGGTTATCTGTCTAATAAGAAACTTTGTTTGATATTAAACGTGTGCAAAATATGTATTTAAGAAGAGAGAGAGGAGAAAAAATCTCAAAAAGGGCAAATAGTTTTTCACAGAGCTTTTCTGTTGAATTCAAAACGGTAATCAGTGATTAAAATAAAGCAACTGTCCTTAAAACCTTTAGTAACCATTTTTTAAAATCCACATTTTAAAAAATCCAACAAACAAAAACAGGATTTAAATTTTTCTTTTTTCTTAAAAAAAACATCCCCACTCCTTTTGTTGATTTCAGAAGTACCAACTGGAGATATCACAGATTTGCAGCTCCACCATGTGGATAAAATTAGCATTACACTTTAAGTGTTAAATATCAACATCAAGGCTATACGATATTTTAAAAATATTCCGGAAAGCACTAACAGACCAGATAGTGCCATAGAGTGAATGTATATATGATTAAATATAAAGCATGTGTCTCACACAGAAGCTATATAACATTTCAGTAACAACACATAGTCCTGAATTAGGTCAAAAGTGGTTTTCATCTTTTAAAACCAAAGAACAGGTCTGAACAAAGTGGTACAGTAGCAGAAAACATGTTCAGTTAAAAACATGTTGCATCACCTCTCCATAGAGGCCATTTTCACTCTGTAGATGAGCAGCAGTCAGAAATCTGACACTTATCTAATGTGCGGGAAACTCCACATATACCATATAGCAGACTATATATAAACTCATAAAACTCTGAATTTGCTGAACTAAACCTGTGGTGTTGAACCTGCAATGGCTCTTTACCCCTCTTTGTTTGCCATTTTAATACAATTTAAATGTACAGTGTAAGCAACACTATGGTATTCATACCCTTTATGTATGCAGTTTATTTGCCCATCTGTTGTATAGCGCAAGTGTAGCATTCACACTCTTTTTTTTACTTCTGCTTTTGGTGTGTGCCAGGTATACCTGAAAAGCATCTGCCTGCTGTACTGATGAGTAACAACATGACAAGACACTGAATTCTGTGGCTTTATGTTAGCAAACTGTCAGTTAAAATTATGAATTATAGCTACCTTAATTTTTGCATTCTGGTATTATTATTTGTATTTTTTAGACTCTGTTAGAGTAGCTTTGCTTGATTCTCAGCTCTAAATTTGTATTTATCTATTTTTTTGGCCTTGTGCAGCCCTTCAGCTCACCAACTGTACTTTACTTCCTCTCCCTTTAAGCCAACCTTATTCTTTTTGGCCGACTCCCTTAAACCAGAAGGTTTGAAGAGAAGATGTTTTGGGCTTTTATGCTCACCATCAAATCTCTGTGGTGCAATTGGGAGCTTATTCTGCTTATCCAATTCAGCGTCACGGGGGCGCCTATCCCAGCTGTCTTAGGGCGAGAGGTGGGGTACACCCCGGACAGGTTGCCAGTCTGTTACAGAGCTAACACACAGAGACAGCCAACCAGTCACACTTAAGTTGCCCATAGGTTAACTGATAATTCTACCCTGTTACCTAACCCCACTATCTGCATGTCTATGGACTGTGGGAGGAAGCCGGAGTACTTTCATTGACCAATACTAAGAACAATAAGAAATTCCAAAGAACTCAGTGGAGATCAAGTTAGGAAGAACTCTTGTCTCATTTCTAAAAAATGGCAGATTCCAAAACCTAAGAACGCTGTACCAGTCAAGTATGGTGGTAGTAGTGTTATGTTCTGGAGCTGTTTTGCTGCCAGTGGTACTGATTCATTGGACAAAATCGATGGAATAATAATAAAGAGGGACTGCCTCCTCCTTCAACTTCACCTTAAATCAAAAGCTAAATAGTTAAAACTTCGACACAACTTGCTGTTCCAACAGAACAATGATCCTAAACACACATCAGAACTAGCTTTAGAATGGATAAATAAGGCTAACATTAAGCTTCCCAAAGGCCTGTCTTCAACGCTAAACTTTTTTAATATCATTGTTCCAATTCACAGCAGACCAAAATGACACTTACATGAAATGTCTTGGTTCTCCTGATGGACATTGCTCCACTGCTTCTGGCTGTGTTTTCTTGCCCAGTGCTGAGTTTTGTGTTCCTTTGCATTAGTTTAGGCTATAAATGCTGTATGCTGTGTGGCATTGGTTAACGCTAGCTACTTGCACCTAAATAAAGTAAAAATAAAATAATAAGAAAATATCTTCATCGTTCACTGTGATCGAACTAATCTGAGAATCAAAGCTTTTGTAAATTGAATTCACTTATTGGTTCATTGTTTTTCTTAAAGATGTAAAGTTGCTGTCCAGTAATATATCTTTGCATGTCTGGCAAGTGTTAAACTAAACCAGAAATGTGTTTAGTGTGTCTCACTGAATAGTTCTGCTCCCACATGCATCATGTGTGCAGAAGTGGGTGTGTTTGCAGCCAGTAGAGGGAGGTGGAGTTTCATATTTAGACACAAGAATAACATCCCCCAACGCTGATAGAGAAGTTTACATCAAATGTGTATGTTGGGAAATTTTTAAATGAAATCTTTCCAGCATCAAGACACAGAAACGTCCTCTGCTGTTAACCACAACATCTACAAAAGGACATTTCTTCTTCTCCCTGTGGAGAACCAGTTTGTCCCCTACTGTTGGTGTTTAACACCCAACTTTGTCTGTTGGCTTCCATTACCCAGCAAACAATTTAAAGTTCAGAGAAGACCTCACATAGTTGGAAGATGTATTAACAGCACTAACATAAGGTGATATGTTTGTGCATCATTTACTGTGGGCCAATACCTGTGTATTAATAGGTTATTTTCATTGGGCACCCTTGATCTCTTCATTTCCCAGATCTTTATTTTCTCCTTCATTAATTTTCCATCTTTTCTCATTCTCTTGATTTCTGTGCTTTGACTAGCAAATGATTGACTTTCATCTCATTTATCTTTTCTTTTTTTTAACCCAAGGCTCATCTTTAATGTCCCTTTCCTGCTTCTCCTCCTTTACTTGCTTTTTTTCACTTTCACTCTTGGTCTTTTCTCATACCTTCCTTTCACCATCACTTACTTTTCAATTCATTGACTGCTTGCCATCAATTCTTCTGCCTTACTCTTGGACCCATCTTCTTCTCCCTTCCTCACTTTTTTCATCAGATATTGAATCTGACTCATCGATACAAGCACACTCCGAGTCTTTATTTCCTGCCTTTACTCCTTTTTGAGATGTCTCTTCCACGGTGCTGCCAAAGCTGTTCCTCACCTTCCTCTCATTCTCTCCAGCTTGTGACTCATCCTCCACTCTCCTGTGTTATTTTTTCCCTCGGTGTGCATCGGTGTTGATGCTGGTAGAAATTTATTAGCACGGGATGTGCGACTAGCTGATGTCGTGTAGATAAATCCAGATGCTCCAACTCACAGCTTGTGAACAGAATTGGCACACAGGACAGAAAATTACAGCACTTTGTTCAGGATTAATGGTTCATGCTGTAAAATGCTTAATGCCATGGCGAGTAATTTTAAATAATGAGCAATGGGTGTGTTCACTTAGTGATGCCCAAACACTGCACAGCACTGCAAACTGGTGTTTAATTGCATTATTTTAAAGCTCAGAGTAAAGACAAACCTCCCTTTTTGTTTCTCTGACGTAATTTTTCTGGAAGCTTTCCTCAGCGATATTGGTCCACATTGACATGGTAGCGTCACATCTGCTGCAGATCTGTTGGCTTCACATCCCCAGATCTTCCACCAGTCCCCAAAGGCGCTCTGCTGAACTGAGATCTTGTCATCAAGAAACCAACTTGAAATGATTTGAGCTTTGTGACATGGTGCATTAAGAAGCCATCAGGCTGTGTTGTCACATGGATTTGGACATGATCAGAAGCCATATTCAGGTAGGCTGTGGTGCTTAAGCGATACACCATTACACCAACAACAACCTGAACCATTGATACAAGGCAGGATGGATGGTGCTTTTATATTATTTCTACCAAATTATGACCCTACCATCTAAATATTACAGCAGCAACTGAGACTCATTAGACCAGACAATGTTTTCCAGTCTTTTATTGTTTAACTTTAGTAAATCTGTATGAATTGTAGCCTCAGTTTCCTTACCTTTGCTGAAGGGAGTGGCACCTTGTGGTCTTCTGCTGTACCCCATCTGCTTCAGTGTTTGACATCTTGTGTGTTCAGAGATGCTCTTCTGCATACTAACAAGTGTTTGTTTGACTTACTTTTGCCTACCAATCAGCTCAAAGTAGTCTGGCCACTTCTCCTCTGAGGTCTCAAGAAGACATTTTTGTGCAGACAACTGTCTCTCACTGGATTATTCAGTTTTTCAGACCAGTTTCTGTAAACACTAGAGATGGTCGTGTGGGGAAAATCCCAGTAGATCAGCAGTTTCTGAAATATTCAGACCGTCAGGCACCAACAACCATGCCACATTCAAAGTCACTTAACTTGGATTTCTTCCTTATTTTGGTGCATGGTTTGAACTAGACCATGATTACTGACATGCCAAAGCGAACTGAGTTGCTGTCATGTGATTGGCTGGTTAGATATCTGGATTAACTAGCAGTTGAATAGCTGTACCTTTATAAATTCTTGTATTTGTTGCATTTTAAATATATTTCTAGTTTGTGTGGCTCAGCCAGGCCTTTTTTATTAAAGCATTTCGATTTGACTGAAACTTAATGGAAAATAAATGTATATAATATTTAAAAAATAAGAAGTTCTGCCAAATTTAACAGGTGAATCAAATGTATGATATTTAAATTTGAATTTCACACTATGTTGCTTTGGCCTGAATGGTTGAATCTCAAACTTATAATGAATTTAATATGAGAAAATGATTGTTTTTTGTATACAATAGCTATCCTACCCTTCCTGAATGAGTGGGACCAAACAATAAAAAATGAACCTTTAGCACTTTACTTTGTATTTATTTTTATTCTATTTTTGACTTCTCATGTCTCGTTTCTGTTTGCAATCCCACCCTCTTCATCCATTTGCAAGTGCCTTTGTGTCGTCTTCAAACAGCCAGGCCATCAAATGTAACTGCTAAGTGTTTGCAGAGCATTGAAAGCCACCCAAGAATATAGACTCTTTCCCTTTCTGGCAGCAAACTCTTAGTCTGGTTTCATTTAAGCTACCAGCTTAAATGGGCTACTTCACCATAGCAACAAAGATATGGACTCATTTCAACAGACACTTGTCTGTAAGCACACTTAAGTGTAATGAATGCACTGTTTTGTATAGATTTAATTTAGAACTTTAACTATTTATCTATGGGGAACGTTCTTGTATGCTCTATTTTGTCAGGTATTTTTCAAGGGAAACATCTTTGGGTACACGGCTTCACCTAGAGTGGCTCCAGGTGAAGAGTGTTGTTCACCTTCAGGAAGTTAAATAAAAAAAACCCCAAAATCTTCAGCAAGGAAATGCTGTTGTCCTGGTTACATGTTATCAATAACAATGCAAAAAGAAAGAAAAAAGAAAATTAGTGAGTACAGTGAACTAAGCATGTCTTTCATCTGCATCATGCAGCATGGCCAGCTGTGACTCCCACATGAGCTTTTGCTGCGAGCTTGTTCCTCTGGCGGAGGCTCTTATCATGGGGCTTGGAGATCTGCTGTGGTCTGGCTCACATTTTCCACAAATACACAACGGCACAGAGAGAATCGACAGCACAGTGACAACATGCTGTGAGGTCCTTACTGTTACTGCAGATGGCTGATGTTGGAGGTCTCCTGAGTGGGACAGTAAATTTCGAGCATGTTCCTATTTACTGTTATTTCAGTATTCAGTTATGCATGACTTATTCTGCCTTTCTAAGCAGATAATCTTTATTTCTGGCGTGCGTCAGCTGTCAGTTTGACACCCTTTGCGTGGCTACTTAGAGCATGTGCTGGCACGGTGTGATGCTCGGGCCTGGATTAATAAATGCTGTCATATTCATTTCGTTTACGATGATTTATATAGCGCCAGTTCAAAGCAACCATCTTCTCAATCTCTTATGAGGAGCACTTGGTGAGAATGGGGAAGAATAACTCGCTTTTAACAGAAACAATCATTAGTGAGGGCACGCCATCTTCCACGTGGAAAGTGAAAATAAATAATAGAAACACAAAGATATGGACTTGATTTCAGTAAAAGCTGCTGTACAGTAGCTTGAGGCTAGCTTTGCAGTCTCTGCATTTTTGTCCTACTAGTTTGCCGGTTTGGCTACACTGGTCCACCAATTAGGTCCAGATTGAAATATCATAGAGCCAAGTAAAATTTGTAGCCTGAATTCAAGTTACTTTGCTTGATTTAATGCCAACTCGAGGCCAAGTATGTGGATTTGATTTAACGTCCACTTTTATTGGGAAAAATTGTAATAATTTTATTTAACTCCTGACTTTTGCTCAAATTCTAATATTAGGTAAATTTTTCAGTTATGATTATCTTAAAAATGACTGATTTAATTTTGTGAATTAATAAGCTAATGATAGCATGCTAGCTATTAAATGTTATATTGCCCAACACCATCTTTTCTCTTCTGTCCAGGTAGCATTAAGCTCCAACAGCTGCTATCATGGTTACAGACTGCTAACTATGTTCATTCTCAAAGTCGCTTTAAAAACCGTTTTAAATGAAATCTTGTTTTATGTTCCTTTTACTGTTTAAAAAAAATACAAACCTCCCCAGAAGCTTTTAATATCAGGCTAAAGTGGTTTTGGCAGAATATTAGAGATGTTATATAGGCCTGTTAAGTACAACCAAGCATCAATTTTAACAAAAAAGAATAAACTTGTAAAATTATATTTTATAACATAATAAAATAAACTCTGTATTTTTTAATAAAGTATACAAGACTTTGATCACATTGAAGTCTAAGACGACGAAAAGCCAGAAATCTTATCTTCTCCTTTGAGTACACAGTGTCTCAGGGTGCTAAAGGATGATAAAGTCTGCCTTAGGCTGTTGCTTCTTGGAGTGTTAGCCAAAAGATCATGGTTTAAAAACTTTGGTTTAAGCTTATTACTAGCTGACTCATTCCCTTTTTAGCTGTTTTTAAACCTTCATTTATTACTTCATTAAGTCTGGGCACAAACAACTCCTACTCTCACTATTTCCATCACCAAGTATGGGATGGCACATCAGACATCGTATGCATGTCTGTGAGATGTCAGCAGTTTTAGAAACTTGTGGTTTTTGATCTTCTGTCTGGGATGAGAATAAGCTGTTTGCTGTCATAAATGTTTTTTTGTTCGTTTTTCCTGTAGTTTGTGTTTCTTTTGTTAATTCAAGTAGCAGACATGCATATGTGTGTTCCATTGCCCCTGCCCCCTTCCTAACCCACCTTGGTAGACTTGGGGACGCCATTCACGTAGCTTTTTCAGTCTTGCTGACCACTCAAAGCGCTTCAGGCTACAGGTCACATTTAGCCATAAATTAATACAGCTCTTTATTCTGTGCACTTAAGGCACTCTATCTAACATGAGACATGGGAGGGTCATCAGCTAATGCAGCTTACCTGGGGATGCTATAAAAAGAACTGGCAAATGTCTCAACCTTCACAGCACAAATGACGCACATTGATTTACTGCTCAAATTGCTGACATTGCTGACTTCCATGCTTCATTTCTTTTCCATGTGCCTTATACTGGACCCCCATTAAATGGCTAACATTTCAAAAAATATATTATACATTATTGTATAATATTGTCATTATTGACTGACTGGTTTGCTGCTTAGTTATCCTGCAAACTGCAGACCCCCGACTGTTCCTTCCTTACAGCTCTCCTTGCGGGAAACCGCTGATTCAGCTGGGTGGGGACGACAAAGCTACACATGACAAACAGAGAAATATACAAGTACAAACACTAGAAAATTGCAGATAAAAAAAACTTGTTTGGCCAGTCACCAGTTTGGAAACAAATCATGTTTAATGAGTTATTTTCTCCATCACCCACTCACTTCTCAGGGGTCAAAGTTTATTTGTGGTGATTGGTATCATAGCAACATTGGAAAGCCCCCCTGTACACGGTTGTGTTATTTCCTGCGATTGGTTCAGCTTCACTCTCCTCTGGCAAACTATGTGAGAAGTAAAGAATTTTAAAAAATCCACTAACATGTAACTGACCATTCTCTTCCACTGACCTTATCTGACACATGCAGTCATGAGAGACTTTTTATTTTCATGCTCACTGAATATTAATAGTTTTCACACTCCACCCAAATAAACCAGCACAGACAGCTTTGCATGTAAAGCATTAGTATGATATACATTTTCCACAAGCCATTCTATATTATTTTACTATAATTCTTTATATTATTTCGCTCCATATTACTATATTCCTTTGTTCACATTCATCTAAAGACAGGTGGTATAAACTGAGAATAGATCTACAAACATATATGAGGCGTGGTCATTAAATGTCAAGACTAAGGCTTTTGTTCAGTTCCTTTTCCCTTCAGAATATTCCTCTTTTGCAACTAAACACCGCTGCACTCCGATCTTCCCCTGATCAGAGTTGTGCAGTGGGTAATTTCCTTCTCATTTAAACTAAGTCCCCTTGAGTGCAAAAAAGAAAGTTGGTTGGCTGTAGGTCAGAATTTGAACAGGAGGGAGCCGACTCAAGTACTGCAATGCATCTCTCAGCCAAAAAACTGCTTCACTGGGAGCTCTGTGCTGGTGCATTATCCTGAAAAAGGATGAAATCATTTCCCCCCCAGCTGTGGCCTCTTTTTTCTGGCCCTTTCTGTCAAAGTTATAGAACCTGTTTGTAGTGATTGGACAAAATTACTCTTTGAAGCTGCTGATCACTCACCTAAAATACTGTTTGGTCAGCTCTGTCAGGGGCCAAACTGCATCATAACAGAGAGGAACCATACAAACAAAACTGGGTTGGAGTAGGATACTCATAACGTCCTCTATTAATCTCTTGGACTCGGCCTTGTCAGGATATCATACATGCTGTAGAACATTCCACAATGCAAAAGTAAAAACGTGAAGAATGTGCTCTGATATATTAAGACATGAATGATACGTCTTTTTTTCATGTCCCTGAATGTGATTTTTAATTTTAGTCTCAGATGCACTGATCCATCCATCCACTCGTCTTGCACATTTTTACCTTTTATTTTTTATATTTTTAGAACTATATTATAAATTATATTTAGAAAAATTGGTTATGTTTAGAAAGACATGACAGTTTGGGTTAAAATAGAGAGATTATGATTTTTTTTTTTTAAACCTGTTTTACTAATTGCCATGATGTCACATCCCTGCTTTGTCATGATATCATACATGCTGCAGAACTTCCTGTTTAAATACTTTAGTTTCAAAAAGGGGAAAAATGTGTGTCTATAAACATAGACTATTATGATTGTTATTATTTCTATTAAATATAAAGTTCTAAAAAGGTTACATTTGATAATGTAACATGATATTATCTCAACTTTTGGTATAGTTACATAAATAATATACTTTTTATTCATCTATAATTTTACCAAATAAAAGTCTGTGTGGCTTTGTTATCTTGTATCTATGTAACAAAGTCATAATGCCACCAGTTGGTAATGCTGCACTCATCTATTAACCAAACCCAATGTTAGCGTAATCTATTTGTAAGGTAGCCTACCAGAGTTTCTTGTTCACCGATCAACCCACCAGCTCCCTTCTTGGCTTAAATAGGTCAAAGTATATACAAAGGATAATACTCCTTCGAAAGAAAGACCTGCTACCATCAGAGTGAACCAAGCATAAATTACAAGCTCAACTTCCAATTTTAGCTTTTAAAAAATTCAGCCCCAAATTTCCCTTTGGTTGCTGCACAATTTTGTTTATTCCTTCCTTCCAAACCAGAACTTACCCACAGCTGAAGTTTTCAGAGATCATAAAAGTCTCCACATTTGTAAGTCACAACTAATTCAATTAGGTAGTTTAGTTAAATCAGCCAACATAAAAAAACCAAACATGCTGCAAAACCACTTTGCTGCTTGTTTCCCATAAAATAAACAAAATTAGAGCATTTTTAAAAAAAGTGACATTAAGGCATTTAGTTTAAACAGCATGAGTTCATAAAAACAGCAAATTACGTGTACGCAAAATATATAAAAAACATGATTTTCAGGTGCTACTGTTAAAATGAGGTGTAGAAGGAGACAGAGGCAGTTCTCAGTTCTCCCAGTTTACTTGAGTTCGTTATTGACTAATAAGGCATTTACAGCCATTTATGTGGATTTGGCTGCAAGCTTACTATATATTACTGAGCCATTACATGTGTAATCCGAGAGGTGCTGTGGTTTATGTCAAGTTCACCACATGCCTCATGCAGTATGCCATTACAGCTTTGGAATAAAACCTTACACTCAGATAAGGCTGAACCTCTTGCCAGCAGTGATATCATGCATATTATGACATGGAAATAGTGTACAGAGTGTATTTAGTGTTTTTAGTCCCAGGTTATTGATTTTTATGTCTCTTCATTTGGATGTTATTTCTATCCATAACGCTATAACCCAATGACTGGCCCAATGAGGTTTTTCAATTAATAGTTGTAAAAACTTGTTAACAATATTAAGCTGGAATCTGTGTTTCTGAATGAGTCTCATCCTCTCCAAGCTGGAAAAGAAGAAATTAGACGTTTGTTTCTCAGTTATATATTTCATATGTTGTTGGCATGACATCCACAGGAAGCAGCTTACTCATTGTAGAGTCTGTGGGAGGGTTGTGTCACTTAATCTAAATACCATTGTTCTTACATCTTCTCCCCCGCAGAACAGGCCTGATTCCTGAAGCATATTAAGAAGGAACAGCTCAAACAAACTGTGAATCATATGTGAAAACCGTCAGGACAATGCTGGCAAGAGTCCACCTCTTCGTAGGCTTGATATGGTTTCGAAATGCCTCTCTCGGGAGCTGAAATGACCATTTTTGGTCAAAAAGGTGCAATGTTTATTTTGCCCTGAAGGCCCGTTCAAAGCGATAACAACCAAATTCAAACCAGAAGACCTGTGGAAATCAATGCAGGAGCACAGGATGAGATGTAATGAAAAACTTCACAAGACTTGGCTTGTTGAGGTTGTTCCCCCTGTGAGAGGATGCAGGCTGAAGGAGGGGGAGAAGGTAAAAGAGAGTCAGAAAGAAAGAGGAGAAGGCACATGACAAAAAGTTTGATGCAGCTTTTTGAATCAAACTGTGACTGTTGTGGTCCCTGTGGTATCCATCAGATTCCTAATGCCATTTTCTCCCCCTGCCCTCCATGTTCTCTGTCTCTGTCATTATCTTTAATATAACTCTTCATGTCTAAGGTCTACTGCTAACAGTCTGAAGCCTAGTTTTTCTCATTCATCTCATTATGATTTTACTTCCTGCCTTTGTTCTTTTCCCTCCTTTGTGATTCCTCAGTGTTTTATTACTTCCACCGGCCACTCATTCCCACCCACGTCTCATCACCAGTTACGACTGACATACTCTCTGTGTGGTCTTCGATGACCCAGATGTTCTTGTTGTAATGCTTTCACAAATTGTATAATAATAATAACTAAGCTGCCCTCTGTGTTGCATTGTATTAAGAGTTGGGTGAAGATGCGCACGATGATAAGATGGCACAGTAGTCTCCTTGATTTGACTGATTTTTGGCCTTTTGAAGGAATTTTGTTGCTGTCATAACGGTCTCAGTACAGTTTCAGAAGCCTCCCCAGCTCCCAAGGAGCAACATTAAGAGGAAACACTAGTAAATCAGGATATTGGCCTTTGGGGCACAGAGGATGTTCCTGAGCCTGGCCTCTCTCTAGTTGTTTTAAATGGAAGGCTTGTCTTCTCTTTTTGCAAAGCAGGCCTCGGGAAGGAAGCGTGGACCAGTGTTGTGCTGTGCTTCTGCAGTGCCTAAAATATCCACTTCTTTAAAGGTTCCTGATCTTCAAAATCAGAGTTCATAGTTAAGTATAAATGATGCACAACTTAAAATAAATATAAACTCCTTCTGTCATTTGTTCCATTTATATTTCCTGCATTGTCAGTAATTTTGAGACCAAATCTTATTTAAAGGATTTATTTTTGAGCCACCTTGAAATTTAAACATAATGCAAAATTACACATGCTGCATCTGGTTTAAAAACAAGAAAACAAAGGAAACAATCTTCTAGTGAGCCATTGAGCAAAGATTGGAATCCATTATTCAGCTTAAGCCAACCACCCGCATGAAATGTAATTTGCATGTGTAATAATGCTAACAAAAAGCAATGCAGAGCAGGAAAAAAGATCTTTCGCTGGCACAAAGGAGCCAACAGAGCAGAGCTCACTGAGCAACAAAAGGACTGGTGCTGCAAATATCTCATTCATGGTTGTTTTCCAGAGGTGTTCAGTGTACTGAGAAATGTGAATGTACCATCATGGTTTACTTTTTCCCATCCTGAAACAAATGAGTTACATATAGTTACAATACTGAATGGCTAAATATCAAGGTGAAAAATGAGAGTCAGTTTGAAAAGACTGTGTGTTATCCAGGTTGAAGTGTCTGTGAAAGTTTAGTTGTGTATAGTGGTTGTTTAAGTAGAACGGTTGCTAAAATGTCACTGCTAATACTGGATTCCATTTCAAATTGAAAGCTGGAAATTTTGAGTTCCCAGTCAGGATTTTTAACTGGAACAAAAGGAGTTTTAACTGACCCTCAGGTCAGACCTGACTTTGCAATCCAAGATGGCAACAAGGGACATAAACGGTAGCAAAACTGCAGATGTCTGTACTACCACTGTTGTGTGACTCACAAAATAAGCTAAACACAAAGGCTATGTTTGGAAATGTGCTGCAGTGGAAGATCAGGACATGTTTTAAGAGCACAAAAACAGGCACTGCATTAGACTTACAGATTACTAGTAATGGCTTAATGGCTCTACCTTGCTAGGGAGCAAAACAAAGCCTGTTTTTCATTTACTAGTACTTAGAAGCCAGTCAACTCAGATATTCTGTCACTCTCCAGCTCTGACGTCTGAGTTAAAAGTGCATTAATCTGCAAAACTGTAGTTTTTCTAATGGCCACTTGAGGCTGATTCCAAGAGCAAGTCTGTTCCTTATTGACTCAAAGGTTAAAATATCCAACTTTAGAGTATTAAAAAAGCATGTTTAGAGGCTTGGACATTTTCTTTTCACCATTATGGTTCATTTTTTTGCCTTCATAATCACTTTATGGGTATTTTGTTTATTATTGTTTTTTTGTAACTGACTCTTATGGATAATGGAATCAGAGCCATGGCATGATTTAAGTCAGCGGTCCCCAACCTTTTTTGCGCCACGGACCAGTTTATGCCCGACAATATTTTCATGGACCGGCCTTTAAGGTGTCGTGGATAAATACAACAAAATAAAACTAGTACCGGTACCGGAAAAAAGAAAATTTATTCATAACACACTTGAAAAGACCCAGGAAAACAGAGTAAACGATAACAAAATAACGCTGAAAACCAATAAAAACCCTGAAAACTATACATTTCACACCTGAGCCTCAACTCTCGCGGCCCGGTACCAAAAGACTCACGGACCGGTACCGGTCCGAGGCCCGGGGGTTGGGGACCGCTGATTTAAGTGACAGATGAAGGTAATAAGCATTTCACCCATTTCGACTTGGTCTGATCTCAACTGACTGAAGTTGCTGAACTGAATCTTGAGGTTGTGTTTTTCCATCTGTGCCCTCTGGATTATTATTTTTTAACTCATTATTGATAAATAATAAGTGATTTGAGTTTTTAGTCTATTTAGCCGTAACAAGGTTAAATTTGTGTCTGTGCATTGCACCAGTACAGTATATGGATACAGTTTGGTATATGGCTCCAAAGGAACAGTATCAAAGTAGCCATAATGTTAACAAAAAGGTGTAGTTCAAAACCAGCAGATGACATCAAGGTGATGTGGTATCCATCTTTTACACTGCCTCTATGTTTAGCATGTATGCTACCTTAATTTAAGAATGTCACCGGGTTCGTCAGCAACACATTTGACTCTAGACCATAAATGTAAATCTTGATAGCTCAAACAGAAAGAAATGTCTGTTTAATCATGAAACGTTAACACATTTTACAGGATAAATGAAAACTCTGACATGCATGTTTGAGCTGCCGCACAAGTCATGAACTAGCTGTTGAAGTTTGTTTGCTTTAAACCAAAGTCGACTAACAGAGAGAACAAATGACTAAGCTTAAATATACCTGTAGTTATGCTAACATTACTAAAAATGATACAGATCTATCATATCATTATATTCTGACTCGGTTTCATAATTAGGCAGTGAATGTTGGTCAGGTACTTTGATTTCTTATACAGACTTGATTTTTTTTCTCCCCCACATTCACTGGACGTATAGTCAGACATTTAAAATCCAGATGATGGAACTCGAGTAGAGTAACACCAGTGGGTGATCCCCTGTTGATGTCATTAATCGCTGCAGAAGACGTCAATTTATGTCTGGTGGAGTAAAAAGCACCCACATGTCATCTGAGCCGGGAGCGAGCCCCCGCAGGTTTCTTGGCACGCTTGACTTCAATGCATAATATTGACAATGTGTGACTTTCAGTGTGTTTGTTTTAGTATGTTTTACGTTCTTCGGATTACAGTTAGCAGCTAGCATGTGACAGCTATGTACTTCCTGTTTGGAGTTCACATGTTGATGTCAGTGACAGCAGAATATAATATGTGTATATATTACCTTTCCAAAGTAAAAAAAAAAAAAGACAAAGAGACAAAGACGGGTTCTAATGGTTCACTTTAAGAGTAAAGTGGTTTTTAGCTGCATCACAGTTCACGGAGCAACCATGTCAATAATCACACAAGGTATTTTCAAGCCAGTCAATACCAGTTTTATGTGTATCTAATAAATATGAGCCAGAAAGAATCTACCTCAGCTTCGCTTAGCAGAAAAAACCCCAAAACATTTTCTTTCTTGTTTAATTCATTCAAAAACTCAAAGGTAAAAATAACTAGATGGGTTCTCACAAACCTTTGGGCTTTAGTACCTCCTATGAAGCAAAACTTTACTGATCAGACACCAAATGTTGGGGAGCAATCAACAGCTGGAGACGTTATTTAACCAAGCAGCAGCCACACGGATTGATGACAGCCATATGCTAAAGCCTGCTGTTCCTCCAACTTTAGGCTGGATTCAAATGCAAGTCATTCTCCACACACTCCCATGATCATGCCCATCTTTATAAGAGAAATAAACATATTTACATATTACTTGGATTTTATATCCAACTTCCCCCTTCATGACATCTATAAAGGGAATTAACTGCAGATAATTTATTTGAATTTCACTAGCAGACCACACTTCACACACTTCCTCCCCTGACTGCTCCACCATCCCTCCCCATTTAGTTCTCCCCTCCCCAATCCTCACTGATGTTTTCCCTAAACTAGGCCCAGATCTTTGATCTTTGATCACTCCTCCCACCATTCTCTTTTTATAAACATTGTCTAATCGTATTTAAGGTGTGGTCCCTGCAAGTGACCACACCTTAAATTATGCTTAATTAACATGTGAATGCAGTCTTTTCCTCTTCACCGCTTCACTCTTCAGTTGTTTCTGCTTATCCAGTTCACAGAATTAGGGAGAATAAATCTATCATATATCTGTTGACATATGACATGACCAGTAAACATATAGGCCAGGATATATATGTGTATATATCTATATAGAATTACCTAGGCAACTGAAATCTGGACTTTTGACTAGCAACCAACAAGCAGTCAAGTTAGTGAATTGTATCCTCTGCCGAGGACCCTTAAAAAGTGTGAAAAACATGATTAATCAAATAGCACATATAAACATACAGCTGTGGTCCCAAATGGCCCCAATCACTAAGCTGAAGGTTAATAGTCACTAATGGGCTTGTTTTAGTCACAGCACTGACTATCTCCACTTACACTGACCTCTCTGCTATACCTACTTAGCATTTATGCTCTAATGGCTCAAAGGGATCCTCGCTACTTTGTTAATGTACTTTTTGCAGCTGATGTCTGCAGTCAGCTTGAACTCAAATGGAGAAAGAGGAGGAAAGTTGCCTCCAACCACCAATTTGCAAACTTGCAGTGGCAAATAAAATATGAGCACTGACGATGCAGCACATTTTATTTGGGATATTTCACATCTCGCACAGTTGATAATGTTGCTTGAGTCAGCTGCCACACTTCATTCCCCTCTCTGTTTTCCACAAGTCCTTCACTGTTACCTTGGAGATAACTTAGCCTTGCATGCACACACAGACAGCAACACAAATATCACACACACACACAGACATGGTAATCCCTGTGGGAAAGCCAGTAAAAGCTTGTGATGAGGTTTTCGGAAGATAGGGGGAGCATTCATTACCTGTAAGTGATAGCCTCAGAATCTGAACAGAGGAGCCATGCAGACCAACAGGTTCTGCTGGTAAGTGTTCATCATTACAGAGTGACAACATTTTCATGAACATAGCAAAGGCAAGATGTGAGTTTTCTTAAGTGGTTCCCCCGCATTTCGAACAATCCAAATGACTTCAACTTCTTATAATCCTGCAAGTATTAAAACTCAAGAGATAAGAGAAAAGAAGTCATCATTACCTCCTGACTCCTGGAGTTTTAGAAACTCTATGGATCACAGCTATCTGCTTCATTAGTCTCTCCTCCAAAAATCAGGCCAGCTTTGGTAATGGTCCGCCTTGAAGGCTTCTGCTTCTTTCGTGCTTTCAGCTTGATTTATTGTGAAGTGGGAGTTTACGGGAGAGCGCTTCAAGCTTGGCGAATGTTTCAGCGAGGTGAACACGACAAGCTACAACTTTGTCACATCAATAAAGAAAAAGAGGAGAAGACGAAAGAGTGCCATCACTTTCTCTGTCATCCAAAACACTTTCAAAAATGCATTAAAAACGTTAAAAAAAATGCATTCAGGTTGAACAATGCCCTTTCTAAATATGTCAACACAGGCGGGTAGGTTATTGACATGTAACAGGATGCAAATGGCTCCAACGACGCGACATTTTCTGGCTTTTTCCTCCTCTGTCACTCTTCAAGCAAAACACCCACAAATGAGCTTCCTGATTCCACTCATTAAAGCTTGTAGTGTATTTAGCTGTAATTGCTTTCCCCCCGCCACACATTCCTCCTTCTTATGTATTTCAGAGGCTTAAGAAAGCAGCAGGAGAAGCAAACTCGATGCAGAGGATCAGTTCATTGGCAGACGCAGTGTGTTTAGAGTGGAAGGACCACTGTCTTCAATTCAAAGATGGCTAAACATGGCAGCTTTTCAGAAGTCTAGTCGCAGAAAATAAGATAAACATGGTAGATAGCTGGCAAAGAATACAAGTGAGTAAAAGTGCAGTTTTTCCATTTGAATTTACAGGTTATGCCGGGTCAACACAAAGCTGAAAGTCACTGTTTGGCTTTTGTGAAAAATGTTAAATCTATAAAGCTACAATATGGGGTCTTTTCAGCAGAGCACACTGTGCTGAATGAGATGCCCTGGGGCAAATAAATCACTCGGCTGCTAAAGGCTGCTCCAAAATTAAATACATTTTTCCACTAAGTTTTCTGTAGAAGCCTCAAATCCAGAAATTATATGGAGCTAGCTGCTTCATTAACTTCTGTGACTCAGGGCGTGCTCTTACTTTGGATGTTTTGCACTTAACTTATTAAGATAACAAAACAAACAGCATTTACGCCAGAATTTATATGTACATCTGCCACAAAAGGAGTGCATCCGACCAATGCTGGCTCAAGATCCAGCTGCTTCTTTCTTTAAAGGTATCAGACCACTGTTGTGTATTTGCTAGATGACAATTTTATGTGTTTTGTGTGCAACCTTTAAGAGTCCTCATCTTGGAGCTGCTTGGAGAGTAAACAGGAACAAACAAAAAAGACAAGAGGCTTAGTCATACCAGCAGCTACAAACTCTCACTGAAACATACACACACACACTGCAGGATTTCATGTTTTGATTCTTGTACTCACACACAGACAAAATATTCCTCTTTTCTACACAAGATGCTGATGTAAAGATACATGTAAAATGCAAGGAGACTCGTAGTTTAGGGTAAAAACATTGTCATAATGGGATCTCTCCACAAGCTTAAGACTTCAGCCAACACTGGCATCTGTTCTGTGGCTCTGCGAGACAGGGCAGAGGCACAGAGAGGAAAGTAAAAACACCAGATTATTTTCAACCCACCACAAATCTGTTATGCAGAGCGCTAAATAACAACATGTCAGAGGAAAGCTGCAGTTTGTCAGGGCGCTTTGAATCCCTTATTTGCATTTAGCGGGTATTTCATTCAGGTGCAGATCTCGTACTGAATTTTCTCACCGATGACTTTCAGTTCTCTTTTATCATCATTAGGGATTGAATATGTTTTGAGTTATTGCAGTATTTTCTTTCCTTTACTCTGATTTGGCTTAAAATAAGATATTGTTTTTGCTTTAACTCCTTTAAAATGCATTTTATGTAATTTATATAATAAATTATTCATTTATTATTTAGCTTTGCAAAATGGCCCCACTTTAAATGAGCTCAGTGAAATCTGTAGTGTATTTTTCCCACAGAGCATGCTAAAATGATCCCAGACACACATGTTTAGAAGCCGGTTGACAACCAATGGTTGCCAGGCGGTGGTTTGCAGACAAGCTGCATCGTCCGTGCAAACCAAGGGCAACCAAAGCAATCAGAAACAGGTTTTTGATGTTGCACCCTGTCTTTGCCATCGATTTCACTCAGTGAATGCCAGCAACCTTAAGCAACAACTTACTAACCAGTACAGGATTACCTTAGTAACTGGAGGTTTTAGGGGGTCACTGACTGATCACTAGAACTATGTGACTGAGGCCTTAGCCCTTGTTCTTGCCCTCATGAATGGCACCACACCACACTAGCCACACCTCTCAATTTTCTCACGTTTGCTGTTGCGGCTGGAGCAATTTTCAAACTGGACGAACTTGAGGTAAGACTGTGTGAATAAGTCCGTCACTTCCAGTTGGCACAGAACTCATAGATGGAGTCTCTGCAATCGTGTAGAAGATTGCAAATTGACAAAAAGTGCATTAACGGCGAATATAACTGACTGTGTGATGACATCCACTAATGTGGCAGGCAAGAAAGAGCTATTAGGTTAAGGTTTTGTCATAGACTTTATTAGAAGACACAGTTTTGGGGTCTTGTTTCTTAAACCTGCAGTCTTTCTAATAGCCAACACTGGGCGACTCCCTTGGTTGCAAAAAGAAGCAACGTGATTCATGAGGGAAAACGACCTCATTACACAATTTCCCAATAAGCTTAAGGTCTGAATTTCAAGTCTTATTTAATAACTAAATATTCAGTTTGTGATTTCTGGTCACATTTAGAGTAAAGTTAACTAACATAGGGCAGAGCTATCTCAGGAGTCACAAGCCTTGATTCATGTTTCAAAAAAGCAAGATGGAAACTGCTAACGTGTCCAAATCAAGGTGCCAAAACACGATGCCACAGACCATCTCTTATATTCAGCTTATGGATTTAAAGTGGATGTATTTTTTCTTGCAAAAATACATGAGTTAATGTTTTACTTTGTTGTAGGTAAGATTGTGTCACATTTAGGATGAACTCTGTGTGCTTTGGTGCATGCACGTGCATTTCCACCCCCACTCAAATGGAAAGGCCACCTGTGTCGTCCCACGCCGTCCCTGACGGCTGCAGCTCCTGATTTTCCTGTTTCCTCTAAGAGGTGGATTTGGAAAAAATCCTGCAGAAACAAAACAGGGACTCCCAGGCAGATAATGTGGCAGCCAGCACAGGTTTCTATTAGAGCGCATTACTTTTGTTTGGTAGAGTTGGCCTTGATTTCAAGTGAAACCAGCTGCAGTGGTTTTCTCTGAAGATCACATCTGAGACATTTTATATACTAAAAATAATAACAGGCATAATTAGGCGCTGCTTAGATGCTTGTTTGTGTATAAGCACTTCCTAAGTCAGTCAGCTGTGTATTTGAAATCTCTGAAATGGGGCATTAGTGCTCCTAAGGTCTGAATTAAAAACAAAGCTAAATCCACCACAGCAGAGTCTTCATTCAGTTTTACTTTCTCATTGGAGATGGGATCTATTCACAGTCATATATGGGAGTTTTTATATAGAGAGAGAGGTTGCTTTTGAGGTTAAGGTTTTCCCACAATCAAATTCTGTGTTGCGACTGTATTGAGGGCAGTTTGTGGCTTTGACTCATTGTTTGACAATTACTGATCCACAAAAACAATGACAGATCAGTTTTACGCTCAGCCAAATGGAAGTGACAGTCTTTGGACACCAGCAAGCCATGTAATTAGTATCACTGCCAGTCATTTAACATTGTCTTACGGCTAAATTAATGGCACATAAAGATGTCGAGATTTCCATCCCTCCTTAAGTGTCTTTTTTTATTCGCTTTAACAGTGTCCCCAATAAAAATCGAATGCCCTCAACTGGCATACACTTTTATTCCCAGTCAGAATTTTGGGATTTTCTTGTCATTTCCTTGATCTGACAAGTTGTCTAGACTCAGCCTCAGTATCATTCTTGTGGAGTAGAAAAAGGGTGACTGTTGTCTGCTTTGCTCTTCTCTGTTACCAATTATATATAGCCCCTTTTTTAATCTGTAAAAAGGACCAAATGTGGTACTTAAATGCACTTTAGAGTGTACTTGAAAGCACCAAACTGATTTCTGCTACATTATTAGTAATCAGTTGTTGATTAAAAAAGGGGATTAAACACACATCCTGATACAGAGAGTCAAAGTTCAGCTGATTCAGGACAGGAACAGGGGATGCCCTCATTACTGATGACTAAGATCATTGTTTCCAGGATGAGTCTTTGTTTTCCTTCCAGTGAAATCCCCTGTGGGTAATAAACATGACCAGGTGTTTTTCATATATAAAAACAATGGATGGTGAAGTGTGGTGACAAAACTACTGTGGCATTTTCTCCACTGAGCCAATTGTCTCCTTAACACTAACATCTCCACCACTGCAAACCTAACCTGTCAAACTTGCCAGGTGGGGATAAAATAAAAGCTGCTATATGAGACGATATGAACCTTCAACTTGACAATGTTATTAAGGAACTAATAATGTGTTGCTAAGTGCGCATATTTCAGCTCTGTGTGAGTCTGCCCGTTTCCCTGCTCTCCTCTAATATCTGCACACATGAATGCTATAAAATCTCTGAACAATAATGGGGTTCACAGTTGGTATAGGCATGATTTATTTATTTATTTATTTTTAATATTTCAGCAGTCACTAAGTTTTTTATTTAAAAAAGCATAATTTTATGTGAGGATTTTTGGGAGATAAACATTTTATGTTATTGCTATAAATTGCCCCACATTTTTCCCTGAAGTCTCGCAGGGTGTATGTCGCGGTAATGCACCTGGAAGCTGGATTCTGACCTCCATTAAACAAAATAAAAAGAATGTTAACTATGTGATCAGTTTCCTATAGTGCAGTTCACTCTTATTTTGAAAACAGGGCCTTCTCCTAAGGCTGATTTAAAGGCTAGGCTGCACTTCAGCTGCTTCCCCACAGAGGATTTTATCGCACAGTCCAACATCACGGTCTTGGACTCCAGCTGGTTGTGGTAGCTCATTTGCTGCGAGCTGATGGGCTAGTCGAAGGTTGGCACATCGAGCTCACTTAGAGGAACTCGGATCAGAAACTCACTGAAGAAGCAGCTGATTTTACTCACACTTAACTGTCAGGGAAATTTTTTTTAAAATAGTCATTAAGTTATCAAAAAAGTTGAAATGTCCAGTTTACCATTTATATTTGCTTTCCTTTCTTAATTTTCAGACTTGTTCAGACTTTCTTTTAAATATAATGAGAAATCAAGTGAAACGCTCACACAGTCGACTCTCGTTTAGCACCCCTCCCCCTGCTTTACCAGCTGAGGTCTGGTCCACATTTGTGTTGCCACCACAATTGCCGGCCTTACACAAAAGTGTGTGTGCAGATTCCCCACTGTTCTCACCTGAGGCGAGTGTGTTTGTTCATGTAGCAGCTTCTTAAAACACTCCCACTGAGGTGGCACTTTTTTCTGTACGCACAGACAGCTCTCTTCACATTTTACACACACACACACACACACACACACACACACACACACACACACACACACACACACACACACACACACACCAAATTTAAAGCGCAGTGATATAAAATGCAGCAATACCTTGAAGATAGCAGGAAAGAGGCCTCAGCTGTCTTCAGTCCAGAGGAATGCTTTCAATCTGGAAAACGCTCAAGGCTTTCAAATGACAGTTGGCACCAGTGGCGTCCTACATACGACTGTATGTGCAGGGATTTATTATGCCTGTAAAGCCTGCATTCTTGTGTGACTGGATATGTGCGTCTGCCAGCATTTTGCAAGGGCAAGATAACGGACAGGAGAAGTGAAGGGGAATCGTGGCTTTTGAGGTAACTAGTGGCGAATTAATAATCACTGGTAATCAAATTGTCTTTGAAATCACAACTGGCAAACGGGTCTCCTCTTTTAACTCCTAAAGATGACAACTTGAGACACATGAATAGTGAATATAAAGCGGATTACTTCATATTTTTAGGACTATATGAGGGAGGGGAACAGGGGACAGACACGAGCTTTGGACAGGGAGTAACTTCACAATGTATAATAATATTTTTTTTTATTCCAGTTTCACGTAGTTGTATTTGCTTACTTTGTGGAGCATACTTAAAATGTTTCAGATTACTTTCAAATTTACAAACCTGGTTACGTATAATCCATATAGAGCTAAGCTGCAGCATTTCAATTACTATAAAAACAGCAAAGTCCCTGCGAGGCCTCTTTCTAGGCAATGCTTACATATCCATGTTTGTGAGGAGTCAGAATCAGCCATACAAAGTACAGATTGTTGTATATTTTTGATGTAAAAACACACACACACACACACACACACACACACACACACACACACACACACACACACACACACACACCCCCCTCTGGTCAAAACTGACGGAGAGTTTTGACATCAAGTAAAACCTATGCATTGTTTTACTGTTTTTCATTGAGATGGTTCTTGGGTGGTAGGAACCTCCCATGTAGGACTTCTTCCAGACATCTTCTGGAGGTGAAACAAGCATCTGCTGAGGTACAGGGACCTCTGGGTAGCCCTGAAATATTCTCGTTTTTCAGATGTTGGTAGGTTAAGCTTCACTTTTCAAATCAAAATCTTCATCATTCTTTTATATTGTTTATGGTTTGTATGCTGGCCGTCACACAGACTGCACATCTCTCACACACAAAACAACGAAACAAACAAGACAGCAAGATCCAGTGGTGTAAGCCAGTCACTATGTTTTAATCAATCCATCTAAGTCCATCTTATTAAAGTTTTTTAAATAATCTTAGTGGCTCTTTCCCACAGTCCAAAGGAATGTAAAACCAAGCTTGGATATTTTGAATGGGTATAATTGTCTTGCATTTTTCAGTACTACTTCTTCTATTGGTCTGGTCACTCAAGCAGAGTTAATAAAATGCATTGGAGATGCTTCAGCTTTATCTTTGGGTGCATTAGCTTGTACTTTTTCCTCATGAGTTTGTGCTACAAGCAGTGAAAAACTCACATTGGTACTGTATTGGAAATCTTTGGCAGTTGACTTTTCTAAACCCAGGAGCGACTGCTGTATAAACCCTCTGTGCCTCTTGCATACTTTATGAACAATCCAATGAATCTTTAAGCTGCACAGAGTGGGTAAAAGGCCCCAAGGAGCAGATTTTTGTGTCTTTTCTTTTAAATATTAAACAGTAGTAAATAGTTGCCTGCTGTAGGTCTCCAGGGAAATGGGGAGGTGAAGCATTATGGATAATCCTGCTACCAAAGCAGCAAATGTAGCCTGCAGTGAGGGGTGAACGGTGAATGACTGTCAAATCAAAGGCCATGGGAACAAAAATGATCTGATCTGTGTTGCTAATTTTATAGGGTTAGTTATTTTTCTCATAGTTGTAATTTTCCTGTTCTCAGCTTCTACTTTACTTCTGGTTTGCCACTGGTGTTCTCATGGCTCTTTATTATTTTTTGCATTTTGTGGCACTGAAATGTGGGGAATCCCAAGGGAAATCCTGACCATCTACTGCACTGTTTTTCAAAAGAAATTAGGATTTTTTTTTTTTTTTAAATTAACAAATACCTTAACAGTAAAGCTGTCATATCCACACATTCATCCATCCATTTCTTTAACCACTAACCCAAGAGTCTCTGGAAGGAGTGGATGGGTGTAGTGCGAGCCCAGGTACATCTTGGACAGATTGCTATCTGTGTTGAATACCCAGTGGATACAAGTGGAATATGCAAACTCCACATAGATAGGGCCCAAGAACCCAGGGCGGGTGAAATTGCTTCCCTCCTGATTGTTCTACAATCAGCTTTAAGGGGTGTTACTGCAAACTGGAAGCATTTAAGAAGCAACACAGCAACTCTGATCACAGTTACCGGGCGGGGTTACCGAATGCTGAAGTCCCCAATGATTTGCTGACTCAAATGCTGCAAAGTTCCAGGCTTGTTCTGGCATTAACACCAGCACAACAATTATGTGCTGGGAGCTTCATGGCATGGATTTCCATGGCCAAGCAGCACCCGTAGGTGTATTGTGTAGGTGGCCCAGTACTTTTGTCCATACAATGTAGTTTTGTCCAGAAGAGTGTATTAGTATTTCCCATCAATATTGTACTCATAGTCTTTATTTATGAAGTCCCTTGTTGTCACCATCTTGAGCAAGGGGTGGATCTGACTGCAAAACCCAAAGGGCGATATACATTTGAAGTAGAAAGTCAGAAAACTGAGTCCCCACTTGGAATTGTCAGCTAGAAACCCTGTTCAACTTGGAATGACCACTTGGGAAGTCAGAGCTGTGACATCTGTACTGTTTTACCTGTCTCTTTGTCATTCACACACTGTATTCTGTGACTTTCATTTCTCTTCTCTCCAGAGCATATCTCAACCTCTCCAGGCTCTCTTCCACCTGCTCCCTACTCTCACTACAGTTCACAATGACTCCTGCCTGACCTCATCTGTCAACCTTTCCTTCACCACTGTAAATGAAGAAGGGCTAAGAGCAGACCCCTGATGTAACACCCTACCTTGAACCCATCAGCCACTCCACATCTCACCACTTTCTTGTTTCTTTCTTCACATTCCTCTCTGCCACTCGTGACTTTCACCTTGGCCTATCATGCTTTCCCTACATCCACAAAGACACACAACTCCTTCTGACTTTCCCTATACTTCTGTTAACACTCTCAAAGCAAACACTGGATATGTAGTGCTCTTTCTCGGCATAAAGCAATACTGACACTCACTGATTGTGCCTTCTCTCTGTTTAACATTGCTCCAACAGCTCTTTCCCATGTCTTCATTCTTTGTAGCATCATCACTCATGTAGTTACCACAGCTCTGCACATAAACCTCATTCTTCTAAGTCAGTACCAGTACATTTTCCTGGACATGTCCAGATCTCCACAGGTGTGTCATCTGGTACAACCACATTTCCACCTACCATTTGTACCTGTAATTAGAGATAGTAATAGGTTTCAGACATTAATTATATAGGAAAATATAAGAACAGTCCACTATTTTTTGCAGTGGTGTGGAAAAAATGCTTGCCTGTTTCCTGATTTCCTATTTTGTTTTATGTTTGCACCAACAACTGCAATCAAGCATTTGCAAGACTGTCAATGAGTCTCTCACAGCGCTATGGTGGAATTTTGGCCCACTCATCTGTGCAGAATTGTTGTAATTTGGCCACACTGGACGGTTTTTAAGCATAAACCTTTTTAATGTCACGTCACAGTATGTCAATGGGATTCAGGTCAGGACTTTCACTAGGCAACTCCGAAGTCTTAATTTTGATTTTTCTTAAGCCATTCAGAAGTGGACCTGCTGATGTGTTTTGGATCATTGACCTGCTGCAGAACCCAAGTCTGCTTCAGCTTGAGGTCACGGACGGATGGCTGGACATTCTCCTTCAGAATGTTTTGGACTGCAGAATTCATCGTTTCATTTACCACAGCAAGTCTTCCAGTTTCTTTTTGCTCAGCAGTGGTTTTCCTCTTGTAACTCTGCCACGCAGGCCAGTTTTGCCCAATCTCTTTCTTATGGTGAAGTCATGAACACTGACCTTAACTGAGGCAAGTGAGGCCTGCAGTTCTTTGGATGATGTTCTGGCTTCTTCTGTGACCTCCTAGATGAGTCGTCGATGCACTCTTGGAGTAGAGTTGGTCCCATTCCTGGGATAGTTCATCACTGTTGCAGGTTTTCCCCATATGTGGTTCACTGGAATCCCAAAGCCTTAGAAATGCCTTTGTAACCTTTTCCAGATCGATAGATGCCAGTGACTGTGTTTCTTTGGATAATAGTTGCTTTTTGAGATCTCTTAGCTTGTCAGACACTTTTTCACACCACTGTATATGTTAAACATTTGAAATTTGTAAGGCGGAGATCAGTGATGATGTGACTCCTTAAGAGGTAGATCATCAATGTAAAAATGACTAATAAAAACTGTACTGAGTGTACTTCAGAAAATAGGCCTCTTGTTTTCCAGCTCATTTTCAGTTTTTTCAGCTTTGAGAAGCAAAATTTCTTTTTATCAGCATAAACATTAGATTATCATAGTATAAACATAGATTATGTGAACAGGTGGTGCAAAATACCCGTCCCAGAATGAAGATAACAGTATCTGATGATATCACTCTTTTCTAATGTAGATAAATAGCCTGCAGCTACAATAGCAGACACAGACTATACCCCATCTTTCCCTTTGCACATACACACAACAGGATGTGGACAGTGACACATACACTGAGGTATTAGCTTCTAGTCACTGGTGTGGGAGATAAGAAGGGATATAAGAGATTAATGACTCTGTTATTGTTAAAGTAGTGGAAAGTCTGGGTCACACCAGAAACAATCACTCTACTGTAGGGATTTACCATCTGTATCACTGACTCAACTAAAGTCTGCCTTCAAATTGAATTAATTACGTTTTACATCTCTTTCCACTTGAAGAGCATTAGATGATCAAAGTCACATTTTTTATAACCCACTCAAGGCTGTTTTGAAAGTGCAAACTGGATTTTCACTCAATACATCAATGAGATGCAGTCAAATTAACCATAATCAGAAACCTACTGAACAATTGTTTCACTGAAGCACCACTCAGAGGAAATAAAAACTTTCCAGGTGAGCAGACAGAAACAGAAAGTTTAAGTGGTGACTGTAAGCAAGCAACCTTTACACCACTTAACTTGTGCTTTGGTGTTACTCTAGACCGGACAGGAACATTTTAAATAAAGGAAGAAAAAAATGAAAGCCAGAAGTCATTGATTGTACTTTTTTTTTTTTTTTTTTTTATGAGCCCGTGTGGATTGCTATTCACTAAGTGAGCCCATGTGTGTTCCATGTCAAACATCGGCAGCCACAGGCACGTCGTTTGATCAGCGCGGAAACAAAGCGTCGGGGGTTCCTATGGAAAGAGGCGTGCTAGTTAAGCTTCAGACCTCGCAACACTGGGGCCCCTCTTATTGCAAGCTGACAGATGATCCCAAAACTGAAAACTGAGGTTTGGTTGAAATGAATTTGCCAAAAAATAGAAATACCTGCCAGCACAGAGGCATACGTCCCCCTCGTCCCTTGAGAAAACACACACTGAATCCAAATCATTGCAACTCAGAGGTTTCATGGAAATACATTTACATAACTCCTGGCAAACTCATAATGTCTGGCAAAACAGTGGAGTGGATTGATTATGATCCTTTGGAAAATATACACCCTGTCCCAAATCCCAAACCTGGGATTCGGTGCAGACAACTCAGTCCAAGGTGGGGCCTCTATGGAAAAGGGCTCAATATGAAAACAGAAAGGTGGAGGACACAACTGATGGCCAAGAGGTTTATCCCTGTTTCAAACCCTCTTGAGAACTTCAGCACTCCAGTCTCACCTTCATGTGATGGATTGATGATTGATAATAACCTGAAGGATTTAAAAATTTAATATACTCACACACACAAAGATTGCCAAGATGTAGTATTTAGGAAACATGGAAAAATAAAACTACTTCTTGCACATCCCATAAAAAACCTTTGTTCTTTAGTTTCTACTCTTGAAGCAGTGTTCAGTTTAAGACGCACAGTGTCTGATGCCAAATAAAGATACAACAGAATGAATCAGAGTTTGAAAGTAGCTGAAAGGGTTTGTTGGCTTGAATTTGGTGCCTAAACTTTCCTTCTAGTGCTGTACTGTATATTTCAAATTAAAACGATGACACTGACACAAGTCATTTATATCTGGAGAAAACATTTTTGCAGCTTGGCCACCTGTGCAAAAAACAAAAAATACGACTGGGTCTGCAGAGCATTCCAGACTGGTCAAAGACATATTTTATCACCACTAAAAAAAGAACGGATGATTGTCCTCTCCTCCAGGGTCTTTCTTATAAAACCACTTGAAATTAGGAGTCAACCCCACTTTGAAAACATTTTTATTAAGAAAACATTTTCTGTGTCTGTGTGTGTTATTTGTGCTCTTTGTTACTCTTACAGAGCAATATATATATATAGATGTTGATTCCTGCAGTAACTGCTGTTATTCAGCCAGTCAGTCATCATACAGCTGCTACGGGGCTAGAAAAAATTAGTATTGTCTGGTCAGCATTTTTGTTTATTATGGCCATTTTTTTTTTAAACAATTTGACAAGATCATGCACAAAAGCACTCATCTGAGACATGCTATTTTATAAACAAGGATTCAAGCCTGCAATCTTGAGCTTACTAGCTGACTTCTCATTGTCTCACCCAAGCTGGCAACATATTATTATTTCTAACTTCTGACCCTAATGCAGCAGGCTGGATTTCACCCTTTTCAAAGTGTATTTAATTCAGGGAAAATCTCCCAGTTGGAAATATTAATTTCACGCCCTGATTCCAAAAAGAGTGCTCAAGAGTGTATTCTTCATATTACAGAGGTCATAAAGTACATCTGCTTTTAAGTAATGCCAAAGTTTATGTCCACACCATTCAAAGGCATCATGTTTTATCATGTTAAACTTAAACCCTCAGACATTTACTATAAACATATAAACTAAAAGATTCTTTATAAACATTCTTGACTCCTTGAATCTAATTAGATGGATTAAACTAGACTATTAAACCCAAGAATGACGTTCACTGACTCATTCATTCTTATTTCCATGTCCTGCCTGTATGAGTGTGTTTATGTGCATGTGATGGAAATTCAGAGAGGCAGTTTATTTTGTGGTCATCGAGGAAAGAACAGGCTACTTATGACTTGAGAATGATGCTGCTGCAGAGCTTTGCAGACTTACGTCACCACATTTTGGCTGTCTGCTTCCGAAATGTGTAGAGAGAACTCATCTTGTACAAAAACGTCTCTGTAGTGGAGTGAAAATTGGGGCAAAAACCATTTGTAATTGTCCACTGCTCGACCTTTTCATCGTTTCTTCCTTGAACTTTGCTTTTAAGGCTTCTTCCTTTTAGTGGTCAGTGCTGTTTAATTTGTTCCCTTTGTTCCCTTCCCTTGTCCAAGCCAACTTTTCAACCAATCATAATTTGGCCTGTGGATTACGCACATGTCCTATTTGAGACATTACTCAAAATTTGGAAAAATAAGGGATTTAATAGACTCTTTTAAAAAATAGTATTTTAATCAAGTGGATATTCTTTAACTTCAGTTATAATTCTAGTGGAAAGCAGAACACATCTGAACAAACTAAACCTCAAATCGTGCATTTAAAAGAAGTGAAGGAAACGGATGTGCTGAAAAGTAAAAAGAGTGAGCACAATGATTATTTTATCTCTGTCTTGAGATAACGAGATCATTAGAGGCCAAAATTGCAGTTTTTTTAAAATTTAAAATGCGATGAATTTACCCCGTAACCACTGTGTTGATAAATTAAGGTTTGTTCGGGGAAAGCCAAGCAAAAGTAAGATGAGAGACCAAGCAAACAATGATGTGTGTGTTTTCTGTTGACTCTGAGTTTGTGTGTAGCTTTGTGTTCGTATCAATAGGTCTAAATAAAATATCCAAATCACCTCAGGGGTAAAATCCTTTTAGCAAAACACTCTTTAAAGCAAACGTACTCCTCACAATGGAAAACTGCAGAACTAAATCAGAGCTTTAAAAAATACCCTTCATCACAAATGAGGAACATTTCCAGAAGCATTTCCTATAATGAAGGCTTTTTTTCATGTTTGACTCAGAATGAAAGTATAGCAACTAGAATCATGCTGTGAAGACCAACTTTGGCAGTAGTTTAACTGAGTTTTATCTCTTTTAGCTGATACATGGGGGATTCCAGGTCACTGTACATTCCAGCTTCTCTGACCTGCCAGGGAGCTGATGGTGGTGGGAGTGAGAGCATTTCTCTGTAGTGAATAGTTTCATAATTCAGGATGTGCACTGCATGGTCAAGTGTCAATATTGCCAACTTATTTCATAAGTATTTTCTGCTCAAAAATTCCCTTAGAAATGTCAGTATTAAAAAAAGTAGATAGAAAAAGTTCCAGCCATAGACTGGAAACTTACATAGGACACAACTGTCCTTACAACAAGTGTTGACTGGGAAAATTTACCAAGCATTTGTGAGCAGTTTTTCATTTACATTTAATACCAGTGTGGCTAAAAGAAATGTAAGTTGTAGCTTCTGTCATTACGGTATTTAGGAGCACAGGGTGATAGCATTATGCTTTGAATCAAAAACCCAAAGATGGTTGGTTTGCTATAATCAAGGAGAAAAAAAGTTGCCAGTTCTCGCATTCTAAAACTTGGAACAGTCAAATGCTGAATGTATTGGCAATGACTTAAATTGCTTTACATATATCAAGTTGCTAATTTTCACTGAGTCAGTTCTTGTGCTGTATGCCATTATATTCTCATGGCTAGATGATGTCTATAAACACTGGTGTTTACATATCCCAATGAAACCTCGAAAAACATTATAGGTTTTGTGTGCAGCCTTTGGGGAACCACTTTTTAAACCCTTGGCGACTTTATTGCAGGACATCATGAATAATGCATCAGTTTATCAGTTGTCTGGCACCACTACTCCTGCATGTTCTGTTGTGTTACTTTTTTCATTCCAACAAATATTTAAACATATAACTATTCTGTTTTTGGAAGGTCAAGTTATTGGTTACTTGACACGTAAGTTATAGCTATTACTAGAAGATGCTTTCTTTACCCCCCCTCCCAAAAAAATCCCTTTATGGTGCTCTGTTTGCAGTATATTGTAATAAAGCACCCTGCTGGTGGACAAGCAGAGGATGTTGGCTTTAGTGATAGCTGTAGTTGTACTGAGTGATAGCAACTTTAGATAAGAGCAACAAGAGAAGCTCAAGAAATACCAAGGGATGAGAGAGGAGTTCAAGAAGGTGTGGAGGGTGAAGGCAATAGTGGTTCCCATAGTAATCAGAGCACTCAGGGCAGTGACCCCCAAACTTGGGGAGTGGCTCCAGCAGATCCAACATCAGAGATTCCTGTTCAGAAGAGGAACAACAAAGGTACTGTGCAGGACCGTCAAGCTTCCGTGCATTTGGTAGACAATCCGAGGTTTAAAGATAGAGGAAGATACAGTGGGAATTTTAAAAAATGACAAAATTTTTGAACGTTATACTCTTCCACCATCCTGCCGATCAACAGCACCAGTGGCCATCCTGGTTTATGATGTAGAAATCTTATTGGTGATTCGCACATTTGCAAAGATTTTACACAAGATACACTTTCTGGCTCAGAACTCTTCATTTATCCAGGCTTAGAGACTAAATGTGAAGTATTCTGGCTTGTGGCAGAAAACTCAGTATTTTCTAACAAAGTTCTTGGTATTCAAAACAGTAACTCGAGATTATTGTAAAGCATCTGTCATGTCTACCTAAATTTATGGGTTTTAACATGTCTCAACATTGTGTGTGTCACATTTCTATCCAGTTGGTCAATGCGTGGCCTTTCACTTACTTAGTCTGTTGGCCATCACTGTTCAACACTGATGAATTGTGTTGATATCTAAGACTTGCATTAAGAAGCAAGAATTTGTTTAGTTTTCTTGCAATTAGGAATCCACCTTTATTTATCTGTCAGAGCTGAGAGCAGACAGTCCACTGAAAACTGAGTTTCATCATGCTTTTACCTCACTGCCTTTTACAATAACATACCCCCATATGTGTTCAGGCAGATCCTTGAAGACGGATTAGGGGATAATGGAGTGCAATATAGTGTTGACAGTAAGTTGAACGGTGGTCAAGGATTGTGGATTTATTCTACACAAAGAGAACAAAGAAGAAATCATTCAAGGAGGCTAAAAGAAGAGGAGGACTCTTTTGTTTATCATTACTGCAAGTGTCATCACTGGTTGAGCAATTGTGTTTGTGGAGTTTTTTGTACATACGTAGACACTTTAGCAAGCTCATGTAGGGCAAACCCTTCAAGCGTGATCACTGTCCAGCCTGCGTATAACCATTTCTTTCAGCAAACTTGTTTTCATTTATGTCTCACCATCGTAGTCATAGAATTTGGTTTCAATTAAAAAGAGCCCACAAAAATTCAGAAGATTACCAGGGAAGTCCCGTCAGACCTGCAACAGTCTGAATGATGGTGCTGATTAATCAAAGAATTGACCAATAAAGAATTGTTTGCAGCCACCCTGGGTTAGCAAGGACAGTCATTTGGGCTCTTGCCAATTTTGTTAGCATGACTGTAGAATCGTTTCCCAGCAATGAAAACTAACCGCAGACTTAGATCTGGAGATAATATGTGGGTCAGACTTTAAAGATGACCTCAGATTCTGCGGTGCTGTTGTTCATTAGTCATCTCTGCCTTTAAAAGAGATCTTTTATGCCTCACGAGTTGTGTCAGTGTTTGATTAAATTAAATCAGGAACAAAACTGACAATACCTGTGCAGTTACACAAATGCAGGGAAGGCCTGTAGTTTATATCTTTCCAGTCAAATATCCAGAATTGACGTCATCTCAGTGTTGCGTGAGGCACAGGGTGTGGATTGGCAATATTGTGGATTGACTGAGTTAAAGCAGCTCCTTACATCACAAAGGAAAGATCTCGGAAATATGCCATGGCCCCGATGAGTGCCCAGGGATGAAGTAGTTGGTTCATCCAGATGCTTGACCATTTTCCAATGCCTTGTCTAAGTCAGTTCCAAATATTTTCTGATGGTAAAATGGTAAATGGCCTGTATTTATATAGCGCTTTACTAGTCCCTAAGGACCCCAAAGCGCTTTACATATCCAGTCATCCACACACACATTCACACACTGGTGATGGCAAGCTACATTGTAGCCACAGCCACCCTGGGGCGCACTGACAGAGGCGAGGCTGCCGGACACTGGCGCCACCGGGCCCTCTGACCACCACCAGTAGGCAACGGGTGAAGTGTCTTGCCCAAGGACACAACGACCGAGACTGTCCAAGCCGGGGCTCGAACCGGCAACCTTCCGATTACAAGGCGAACTCCCAACTCTTGAGCCACGATCGCCCAACTCTTGAGCCACGATCGCCCCTGATCTGAAACACTTTGCTAGACAACAACCACAGCAGTTTAGTGCCTTCATTGTCATAATTTCTTCACTTTCTTTTTTACACCTTGCACTCATGGCCCTATAGATGTGTCACAGTCCAGAAACCTGAAAGCTCCTTGGTTTGTGGCCATAATTCAAAGAATCCCATGTTTGCCTTTTTGTAAAGTGCAACGTGTCCATCTGTGTATGGATTTCTCTTCGGATGACATACAGAGATGTATGCCTTTGCCTGCTTTGCCTGGTAATGAAAAAGCAGACCAATGTGTTTTAATCCCAGGGTGTCAAATATCACTGCGTAGATGGGCGTTGGTTCCTCGATGCACTGGCTGTGCCAATTCTGGCTGCCAAGAGTTATTGTTCATTTATTAAGTGACAGAGTCAGCATCTGGGAGCTTAAAGACCTTCACCTTTCAGTACTCACTGATTAGTCTTGTTTGCTTTCACTTTTTACTTTTGCTTTTACTTGCTGTTTAGGGTTAGGCATAGTGGCTTTGATTAAAATAACCCCATTCACTCTACATTTTAAAACCTGAAACTTACCCAGTGTGTAAGTGCCATTCGATGTCATTCGATGTTCGTAACCTGGTGGATCATCGAATGGCCCTTTTGCTCATTTAGGGGACACCAGCGGGTTAGGGAGAATGCAAGTGTATGAAATGTCTCTGGGAATGGAAACAGGCTAACCAGAAAATTCGATTCATCATTTCAAGATGGATAAAACTATTAAAAAATGTGCTTTAAAAATAAAGCTATAAACATGCAAACCAAAAAGATGATTTGGTGTGGTAAATCTAAGCTCTGAGGACTTTTATTGAACTCTTTGTGTTTATTGTCAAAGGTTTGTTGTTAGCAGTTGGTAGCTTAGCAAAGTTAACGATTACCATAGTGTGTTACAAAAGTCCAGAAAAACCTGCTAATATATTTTCAGATACATATTTTCATTTAATTTATTGATTTCATGTTTTGGGCAAATGATGCCCCCAAAATGGGCCACAAACTCACAAAACAAATTTCCAGATACATTGGAACTTAGATCTCATCTGAAAGACAAGTTAGAGATTTTTAGCTTATTCAGTAACTTGTATTTGCTCCCAGCTTCATTTCACACATCACTGCGTGTGAAACCTTTGAATTTGGCCCAAACAGAGCAATACTTTCAGTAACATGAGAGAAAAAAGCGATTTAGTAAAGAGAGTAAGAATTATTGTTTTTCTCATATTCACCTCTCCATCTGGAAAAGTGACTTTTGATTCAAACTCAAAAACGCGATTGGCCCACGGCTGAGACATCAGTTGTCAGAGGTCTGACTGGAAACACTGGACTGAGCGATGGAGATTAGTTATGCTCTGAGGGGTTTGCTTCAGAGCTGCAACCCTGATGTGAAGAAGCTGGACTGTCCCAGTCAGATGTTAATACCAGACTTTTGGACAAGATAGCTTCCAGCGCTCCTCATTGTATGCTAGCCATGATGTAAAAGTTCCCCGAAGGCAATTCCTCACCTGGATCCACAAGCAGTGAACAAATGTCTGCGGCAGTCTGCCTTTTGTTTTATGAACAACTTCCAGATTGTGTGCACAAGGACATCTTTCCTCCCAAGACATGTCAGTATATAAAACGATTGATTCATTATGTTTCATTCAAGTGCTTTGATGGTAAGAAGACAAACTATTGTGAGGAAGGCATTTTGTAATCTAAAGTTTATTTCTTTTGCTGCATTGGATGTGGTTGTTGTTTTGAACTCTGCTTTTTCTTTAGTTTGGGGCGTGAGTACATGAACTTTTGCGTAAACTCTTTGATTGCAGTGTGTATATGTTCATAAGTAAGAGAAATCTCAGCAACCCCACCTTACTAATCACAGTGTTTACTGTGCAGAAATAAACTATAAGCAAACAGCGATCTTGAGATATTGTAGAACAAGTTTGATTTGTACATTATCTTGTAGAGAACATAATGTAAGCACAGGAAGCTGAGAAATATAAATGCAGGTAAATTTAAAGACTTTTCCACAAACTTCTTGACCCTATTTCTCACACCTGGAATCCAGGATGATGAAATCAGAATGGATCAGATCTGTTCAAGAGTAAGAAAAAGAAATAGAAGATATATGCTAACCTTTTTGGCAGACAGTTGACAGTAAGTGAGAAAAGCTAGCGAGTGTTTTGTCCTGTCCACAGGACAGGCTGGACCAGACAAGAAGCTGCAGGCCTCACTCCATCTGTGTTTACCAGCCACGTTTCCCTGAGCATCACTGGAATAAATGGACACTGAAGCAGCTACAAGAGTCAGTACTTGTGCACATGCCTTCAAATGTTTGTCCTCCTGATGCCTTTACTATCATAAGTAATGAGCTTCTCTGTCTCAGCAGATGTGTTACTTCATGTCGGAGCCACAGTTTGAGTTGTCAAAAATTGTTAGTCTTGTGTCGTAAAACTAATGCTAAACAGCATTATTGGTTTATATAGCAGCATTAGTGCTAAGCTGTGGGATTTACATGTGTTGGTTTGATTAAAGGAGCTTTTTGCTAGCTAGGCAGCCAAAGCAAACAGCTGTACACACACTCTAAAGTTTTACATTTTCACTACTTTCTCAACTTCTGTCACAATGTGAACATGACCCAGACAAAAAGGTGTAACAGCTGCAACTTTAGTCTTTATTAAACTAGCAAGCACTTTGTAGGCCTACTTCTCTTGGTAGTAGTTAATTCAGTCCATAGCCTAAAAAGAGGTCAGTGGCAAAACCCACCCTGATGGCCATACCCTAGAAAATTCTCCTTTCTGAGTCTTAGAATTTACAAAATACACTCAGTGTTAATATAGTATGAAGTAGGAAATCTCCTTGCAACTACATGTGTCATTCAAATGAATGCAGGCTTAAAACACTTACTTTTTAGCTTCTCTCTGCAAACTCTTCTATTGATAACTGTCCCTTAATGTGTGAAATTGGGAGAATATTTGGGGGTTCTGACATCACTTAACAAGCTTCACTGAAATATTTTCCTCTGATAATAAAGCTAAAACTTTACTCCTGTGACCCTAGTGTATTAGGTTAAGAATTACTGACACAGTACGCTTATGTTGTTATTAAATATCACAGGCCCTGTGACAGGCGACTTGTCCAGGGTGTGTTGCACTCCAACTCTTGCTAAATGGGTGCTTATTGTCAATGAAAAGTAATTAACTAGTAAATCAAGCTGAACATGGGTAAACCCACCAAATGACTTGTAAAAAGACAAAAAATAAACAACTTATAAAACTGTTATACCATTATTAGTAAAGATGATTTCCTAGGACCATGAAAGGTGGATGCTGGAATGTGCCTGATTGTTTTTGCTGCTCATGTGGGTTTGAGCTCACAGAAATCCATGTCTCCCTCTGCTTATGAATCATCCCACACTTTAAGCTGAGAGCCTTCTAAAATTTTGCGTTTAACATATCAAATTACATCCAGATGTTATTCATTTCAGTGTTATTCTAGTGTCGTGCTCTGTGTTCTCATACCTTATATATCAGACAAGTACATACAGAGAAGACGAAGAAGACACTGCTTATAACTTTAATATGACTTGTGCACAGAAAATGTCGTTTCACTGATGAGTTAGCTGTCTGGGCATCAAATGTGGAAAGTAGCTGGAAACAAAAACAAGGCTTAAATGCCCGGTGGTATCCACAATAAACAGAAGCACACACAAATGAATCACAGGGGTAAAATGTGAGTATGTTTTAACACCAAGATTCTCCTCCCCGAAATGAACTATTTTAACACAGTAATAAAATAAAATAGTTGATAGTATATTTATGATGGATATGATGTTGCTAATGACAGCATACAGTAAGAAACTACAAAGTTCCAGCCTGAAATCGAAACACCACCCGTGTTAAGCACGTCTCATTTTTCTGCCTGTTTTCCCCTCTGAGCTGCAGCTGCAGCCAAGCACAGAATGAATGAACAATATCTGGCTGCTGCTGCTACTGAATCCTCTCTGACTGACGTTCCATTACGTTCAGGCTACTTTTATTTATACTTCAAATTCCAAGCAAAATGCAAACACAGTATGACAATTTAACCTCATAATTGCCATGCACTCTGCAGCCTGATCTTCTCCAATCTGCATGCAGTCAGTGTGTTTGCAAGGAGACTGAAGTGTCGCACAAGGCCAGCTTACAGGTCAGACTTTTGGCATTTCACAGTGGAAGCACTTGAGTTTGGCACTTGTAGCCAGGAGAACCAGTGAGGATGATTACACCAGGAGGCAATAATTACCTCCGCATTGTAGCAGTAAATCTAAAGATAAATGTGATTTTAAATGTAACTTGACAATTCTGGCATCTCTTGCTGCTTGGCTCGCTCACCGGCAGGTTAAACACCTGTAAGTGCATTCCTACAAAGTAACAGGGGTGGAGAGGAAACCCTGAAGTGGAGCTACATGATGTAAGCAAATTTCTGTCCCTTGGTTTTTTGGGTAGATCAGGAGGAGTTTTAGCTGTTTATTAGCTATCTGACCACTCAGATTAAGTTATATAGTGTATATGAAGCTTAGTCTGGGTCCTGCCACTGGAGCGAAATAAGTGACAGAAAGTGGATAGATGGACATAAAATGTAAGCATGACAAGCAAGTGTTTATTTCATTTATTTATTTCAGAGACAAACTTCAGCTTTGTTCCTTATCCCAATCTTATAATAGTTTATGATAAGAAAACAAAGGTCTAAACTTTTAGGTACCAGTGCCTTTTATAGTGTTTTTAACCCTAATGTACAGCCTATTTTTCTTTTTTATATGCTGCTTGATCCAGAGCCAAAACTTATTATTTTCTTGGCCAGTTCTAAATTATTAAATATATATTTTTTTGCCTTGTCTGTTGGCTAGGCAGGGTCTAAATTTATTTAAAACCCGTCTTTCTCTTTGAGAAAGCAGTTTGACCTTGTCCCTGTCAATCACTCTGAAACTGAATAGAGAGCCAGTTGCTTGTTTTCACTAGCAGGGCCCCTTTTGTTAATACAGCTTTCTGAATTTCAGCTTAAAGAACATCAGAAGCTTTTTTTTCTATGTTGACCTGAGACACGCACAAGCACATTCTGCCGCTCCACCGTCATCTCACCTCAGAAACCAAGTGCAACCTTTGAACCCTCAATACAAATAATTGTGATCAGGCTTCATAATGCAAGAAACTTCTGTTCCCAACCCCGTGAGCTGTGCAGACCATGTCAGCCATGTCAGAGAGAGAGATGGTGAAAAGCTGAAAAACGGGAGATGATGAATGCTGAATGTCTGAAAACGCAAAGAAGCCAGTTTATTTTGGTCTGATTTACACCCACTGGATGTGTTTTGCATTAAAGATGACTGAAAGGGTTTCTGCAAGTTTTTATTGATTTTCTTTCATTTAAAAAGAACATGGCATCACCAAAAGAAACATTGGTAAGACTTGCTTTTTCAGACCTTTTGAGACTGAGTAAAATACAAGAAGTTCTTTTTGTCCCTTCTCTGAAAAAGCAAACATTTGGGAGGTTGAACACTAATTTTTAAAAAGGTTATTTTGTGAGTGTTCTTCCTGTGACTGACATTAATTTATTTTTAAAAAAGCAGAAAAAGTCAAATGTCATGAATAAAGTCAAGTGAATTCCAGTAGAAAGCATCTTGCAGTTTGGTTTTGTACACTTTGCTTTCACAAGAATATGAAGACTTCAGACAGAAGAAACTGAAAAGTTGTTTAGGAGGAATTTAGCTGCAGAGTTTATTGGCAATCTAATTTGATGCAATGCTTGCAGATTATCTGCACACTGGGTAGCATTCAAAAAGGAGTAGTCTGAACTCTGAACCATTAGGAGAGATATTGAAAAAGCACCAGTCAAGAAGGATGACTCAAAGACCAGCATCCACAGCTCTGACGAGGTGCTTATCAAATACATGGTTAGCAGATGCAATGTTGATGCCAGAGGTCAAAGGAGAATCGCCAGACTCCTTTTAAACCTACAAAGAGAATAGCAACTCAACTACTACTACCATTGCAACCAAATTATGTAGAAGAGCATCTCTGAGCATGTTAAACATTAAAGCAGAGGGTCTACAGCAGCAAGAATGAGGAACTTCGACTACATGTTGCCAGAATTAGACAACTAGTCTTTTTCTGCTGCACTATTCAGATGGTAGGGTCAGAATTGGGCATTCACAACATGAAAGCATGGATCTATCCCACCTTGAATCAATGGTTGACATTGTTGGTGGTGTAATGATGCTGTGGATATTTTCTTGGCATTTCGGGTTACTTGGTACCAACTGTGCATGATTACAGATTACTTGAGGATTGTTACTAACTGTCTTCATTTCTTTATGACCACAATGAGCCCATATTCACCGTTCACTGTACTCAAATGGCCTCCACAGTCACCAGATCGCAACCTGGTCAAGCATCTGTGGGATGTGGTGGAGATTTACATCGTGGATGGTGTTGCCAAATTGTTGAATCTATACCATACCATTAAAGCACTTCTCAATGCAAAAGGTGGACCTTTAATTGTTCTGCATGTACAAAATGTGTGGGAAAGATTAATTAAGTCTCCAAATTGGCCAGTGTGATTGGAATCGTTTCGTGAAAACCTTTCAAGTTAAATTTGTTTTCTAAAAGAAAAAACAGTTAAAAGAATCATCTTGGTGACAGTATGGATCACTTCAGAGAGATCTCATCTGCTCTCTGTGTTTTTCTCCTTATAGCATTTATCATCACTGTTCTCACTGCTTTTATCTGAAGGTTAGAGGAGGTAAGATAAGGACTATTGAAATTGCGAGCATGTTTTTGAGCCCATTCCACATTTGTTCAACATTTATCAGCTCTCGGGGCGTCCTCCTGCTTTATTCTACAACACTCTTTCTGTTATCAGATCTCTCTACATCGATTGAGGGCAGTTCAAATATCATCAAAGTAAAGGCAGATTTTTTGACTGTTTCATATCACAATCCATTTAGACTCTTGGTGGTTTTGTCTTATTAAAAATCCCTGACTGTTTTTCAGCAGCACTGCAGTCTGTTTCAAACCACAGACAGTTAAGTCTGAACATGGAAATTCCCTTAAAAAAGGCTATTCTTTACAAACTGAAAGCCAGGCGCTGTTAGCAGATGTTTTCTTTTGGTGCTTTTTGATGTCATCTGGGGCAGCTCGGCCTGCTTTCTCAGAGCTGTTACCTAAAGAGGGATGACGATCTGGTAACTTACTGACTCATACCAGCAAGACCTCAGACTGGACCCCTTTTAAGCTGCTGCCACCCAGAGACTGAAATCCCTTTCTCTCTGTTACTGTTTTCTTTGCATAGAAACGGCGGTCTATTGCTCCTTGTCTTTGTGTTTCTAACATCACGAAGAATTCTCCCTTCACTCTGTTTACTTCAAAATACACAGACTACTATGGAGAGCTCTGAAAAATCTTAGGTGCTCGTGGGTGGAGAGGGGGCGTAATAAGTAATCTTGGCAGCACAGAAAGTTGGTCACTGTATTTTTCAGTCAGGATTTTGCCAGGAACAAACATTAATTAAAAAAAGAGCTTTTCTGACAAGTTTATAAATCGAATCTTCACCACTTTTGTTTCAGATGTCATTTGGAAATTTCTAGTTCGTGTACAAAGAGGGGCTTATTTGCACAGCATCAGTATCCACATGACCACCAGACTTTAATAGGCCATATAACTGTTTTCTTTTATGACTGTTCTCGTTGAAAACAGTATGTTCAAAGAACAAACAGGGATTACCTTGGACTGGGAAATACATTTTAGAGTAAATGTAATTTCAGCCCATATTACTGTCACTGGCAATAGATTGTTCTAGTGGAGAAGGTTGGACACGTACCCTATATTTGGTTAGATCTCTTTTAGGGCTATGGTTATGGATTCCCCTCATGAAACTTTGATAACAGTAACTCATTTATATCTGTTGTTTGAGATGTTTTCGGTTTAGTATTAGGTTAGGGAAAGTTTTTGTGGTTTGTTGTAGATGTACTTATGGATAGCCTGTTTCTTTACTGGATTTTAGGCTTTATAGTTTGCATGTTCTCCCTGTGTCTCTATGGGTTCTCTCTGGTTACTCCAGCTTCCTTTCAAAGTCCAAAGACTTTCATGATTCTGGTGATTCTGAATTGGCCATAGGTGTGAATTTAATTATGAATCTGTCTCTCTGTAGCCTTGTGATGCACAGGTGACCTGTTCAGGGTGTACCTTGCCTCTTGCCCTTTTACAGCTGGACAACTGCAACTTCACATCCAAGACAGCTTTTTATTTTAATGGAATAAATCCTCATTAACAAATTATCTAGTATAACAGATCGCATAAAGAAGGAAAGATATGGGTAAAAAGACACTCAGCATCTCATGAAAGCGCTGGTCAGTCAGTATGATGTCAGTTATGTGAATAAAGCTTATCATAGTTTCTGCCTCACTAATAGCATCACTCACAGTCCATGATGGCTCTTATCTGTCTGAGCCGTCAGAAGCAAGGTCTGAACACATCCTTATCTGTCCTCCCCTCGACCACATTGGCTCCTGCAGACAGACCGGCGGGGGTTTGCGTGCGTTTGTTTAAAGCAGATTCCATTTTGCTCCCGTATGAAGTGCTCTTCAGTCCAGACACTGGGTCTGATGAGTCACCAGAGGTGTTATCACAAGCAGAAATGATTAACCTATTATCACAAAATTCCTTTGCAGTGTGTGCCACATTGTCTGCTATTTCTGCTATTCTGACTTTATTTTTATATCATAAGACGCCCAAAAATGTGGATTTTAGCAATCTCAGGATCTGATGAGTTTACTGTTTTTGACGGTGAGTTAGATATTGTAGTTTAATCACACTTTGATGGGTAGCAGTCAGCCTGTGAGCTGTGAAATAGTGCAATTTTGTCAAAGCAGCTGGCATGTCAGGTGTCCTTTAGTGTCAGTGGTGAGATGCACCTGGTCATGCCAATGGAGAGATGAGACATATACTGGTTCTTGGAGTCAATGGAAACCCTTAAGTGCTGTTTTTCAAAGTGTAGGAATAATGTTTACCCCTTTTCATAAACCTAGTCAAGAAGGTCTGATGCCTAAAACTGACTAAATAGCGAGTGAAAACAGAAGCAAAGTTCACAAAAAATCTCTAAATTGAGAAATGTGCTAAATGTTGTTATTTTTTGGATTTAATTTCTAGTTGATGCCCTAGACAGTGAATGCACTGGCAGATCGGGGTGGACTGAAAGTAAAAAAACAAACAAACAAAACCTTTGTATCAAGAAGGCAGCTCCAAATATGAGGACTTTTATGGTAAGCAACAATTATGATTCACTCATGAATACAAACCCTTACCCTAACCCCCAATCCTAACCCCCTAACCCTAAATTAACCTTATAGTGTATTCAATATGACCTGAAACTACTGACCCAAGTTCATAACTGTTTTCCCATACCCAGATTGCTATATAACCAGAAGTCTTTTGGAAACTATAGGAGTCACCAGGGTTTAAAGTAGGGTGAAAGAATCTGGAACAACATTCAGCTAATGAGTGATTCAATGTGATGAAGTGCCTCTGTGCCTTGAAAATATAGGATGGGTAGGTGTGATATCATTATATTTCATGCAAATGGCTGAGCTTTTCTTCAAAGGGGGTTTTAGCTCACCCTTGAGGAGACGGTAAAACGTTTAAACGTATGAGAGGCTTAAAGTTGATGCTTTTAAGCGTCTGATCGGGTTTCCTTCTGGGCGCATCCAGGCATGTTCAAAGGGTAGAACCCAGGAAAGACCTACAAGAGGCTGGGGAGACAAAACTCCTAACATGGCCCACGATGACCTGCTGCAGGAAGAGCTGAAAGGGTGTGTCTATGGAGGACAAAGCAGTGATTTGGAAGTCAAAATAAAAGATGGATGTTAGAAACTAAATTTCATTTCTTCCCCCCCTTCTCACCGTCTCTTCTCCCCTTTGGTTTTCTTTCTCTCCCTCTCTTTCTTTCATTCTTTCTCCCTGTCCTATCCCCCAGTCATGTCTGTCCCGTTTGTAGGAACTGAAAATAAAATAAATTCATAATTATAATAAAGGTCAATCAAATGGACCAATATGGCAAGGCCATGATGATCCACTTGGTAAAATAAATCCGCTTGGCATCTTTCTTGGCCTTAAGACAACAATTCTGATGGCTAAAGATCCAAACGGGACACAAAAAAAAGAAGAAACTAAATTTCATTCAAAATGACAAGAAAAAATTATTTTCCGTGCCAATTTTTGTTTGGAAGGAGAACCAGACTTCTAATAATCCAGGTGCTGCTGTGGATTAGGGGATTCTGCTTTTGGTGGGCTGAACCTGACAAAGAGAACGCACTGAAGTGATGCCAACAAATAATGTAAGCTCTGCTCTAAGCTATCTGAATATTTGCTTTGACCCTGACAGAAGTTCTTGTCTTTGCTTAAAGAAAGCTTTGAATGCTGCAGATGTTACAGTGTCTTCCCCCAGCAAGTCAAGGCCACACAAAAAGTGCTCCCAAGTGCTGAGAAAGTGAGAGAAACCACACCAGTGAAGGGGAGCAGGAGAAAAGTTGGTGTGTGTCTCTGGTGGAGGGGGGGTGGTTTAACTGGAGTGTGTTAATTTGGATCTGGAGTTGAGATGTCTGAGGGGAGGGCTGGATTAGAAAGCGGTGGTCCATAGAGGAGACGCTGGGAGTCAGATTTCAGCTTTACGAGGGCCCCTTGAGTCCCGATTCACTGAAGCTGCCTTTGTTTGACTGAGAACCAGAGAGCGAGCGAGAGAGAATCAGGGGGCAAGAGAGAGGAGGAGGAAAGAGCAGTTTTTAGTCTGGAGTGAATGAGAGCGAGGCAGAGTGAGCTCCATCTCTCTCTCTCTCTCTCTCACTGTCTCTATCAGCACCACATAGAAACGGGGCAACTTTAGCATGGACATAAACTCACCAACACTAAAGATGACTCCACGGTAAATGAAACCCACTGTGTTTTCTGTAAAGAAGTTGAATTGATGAACTTTTAGCAAGTTTTCTTATTCCTAAATTGTGTTTTTTGTGCAGCATTCTTCCCTGGCTCTTTGGATTATTTCTCCTTGCCCTCCGGTTCTGCTGCCATTGCTCGTCTGCCTATCAGCTGCTGGACGGTATGTGGCTGTTGACTGTTTTTTTTTTTTTTTTTTTTTCCTTGTTGTTTGTTTGGGTTTTTTTTGGTTTTTTTTCCTACTGTTGGCAAACTTTCTGCTGGTTCAGAGGTTTTTCAGCTGTTGAATATGAATGATGGAGCAGTTGCTCTCTAGTCCTGAAAGGGACTTTTCTGTTACTTAAAAAAAAGTGTGTGTAAATATTATTCTGTTGATAATGTGGTTAGCTGAGTAGTTTAGGACATTTTAGATTTAATTAATGTTCAAGTAATAGAAATGTTGATGTTTCAGCTTTCAATGTTGTATATTTGACCACATTTAAAAAGACAGCGTAAGATTTCTTTTAAGTCTCTGGCTGTTGTTTCTCCCTTTCACTACAACTCTTCTAGGCTCTTTACTCACATGTTGGTGATAATTAAAGTGCAAAGACCCTGGAGATGTCTTGAGAGTTTAAGCCTGTTTTTTGAAGTGGTGTTCAAAATGTGGCCCCAGTTTGACATCCTAGGGGATGTTTTATATTGGTGTTATAAGACCAGGTTTACTTGAGCAGGAGATACATGAAGGAGCCTTAAATGTCTAATGAAGAAACATATACTGCCCTACACTGAGGAGAACTAGGCTACCATTGGTGTGACATAATTGTCACCACTCTCTAAAGTTTATTCTCTACTTGGGTATATTTTAGGCCAGTTCAACCCACCTGCAGACCTATTCATAAAAGCCCAATTGAAGTCAATGTGATCACAGACCAGCTGATCATCAGAAGATCTGGTGCCTAAGTTCAGTTGGGATGGTTCTTGAGTCACCTTACACAACACTGATTATAATGCAGATTTAGGGAGGATGAGGTGGAGGTGCGATGGATGGATGTGGACACATACTGGCATTCCCAAACTCTTTGGCAAACCAGTGCTTTTAAATTTATAGCATTGATGCAAGCGAGGGAGACTCCTTTAGGCTTCTGTTCCATATTATTTCTTGAGTTATTTCTTGGCTGACTTGTTTCTCTGATCCCGTGTGCAGTGCTTTGCTGTTTCTGGAGACTGTTTTCACAGCTTAAACCTAGATTTTCTTTGTAGTGATTAATACATCACTCAGGACACTTTAACATGTTTCCAATTAGTGCTGGAAGACTTGCAGATTTTCTTTTCCATTGCAACTGGATACCAGTAAAACCTCACAATGTACGTATTGACAGAAAAGCTCTGCACTCAGTAGCACTGCATAATTAAGCGAGTGAAGATGATGCAATGCTGAGCATTGGAAGGTGCATGTCATAGATGACAGTCATTGCCAATTATCTCTGAGAGCCTCACTTTATTAGTTTTCATGCTACGCTTCAGACAGACAGGCCAATATACCATCACTGCTTTCGTCAGTGTGCTGGAATCCAGATTAGCATTTTGCAGTTATCTGTAAGGATAGCTTGACCTGTGTAAACCACAAAGACCCCCATGTCACAAGAGCAGCATTGTCCAGGCTTAGCTAAATGATTACAGGGTCTCGTTACCTAATGTGGCCCTTATGGAGCTTAGTGGTCTTGCTTATATTAGGAATTAAACACAACCTATGCTCCTGCTGGCTTAAAAAAATGTGTGACCACTTTTAATAAGCATGTCCTCTTAAGAGATAAATGGAATATAATCGCGTGGGAATGAAAACAAGCTCTAAATGTGCTCTGCATCCAAGCTGAACTGGTGTTGATGTGTGTGAGGAGGTGGGTGGTGCTAAAACAAATTTTCAAAAATGTGATTTCATTGTCCAGTTTCCTTTACTGTAGATCCTGCAGATGTTGGGTGAGCCAGAGGCTCCATTCTCAGGCTGTTTGTGTTCTTGCCATATTTATAATCCTCTGCCATGATTCACTTTTTCAAGACAGGGGGAAAAAAGCAGAGTGTGCTTGCGCACGCTGGCTCACTTGCCCGAGAGAGCACCAGGGACACATATTTCCAAGCTGCATGTTGTAAATATCCTTAAACAGAGCTGTCGCTGTGGCAACATTCACGTTTCTGTGCATGATTTCAAAAAGGAGAAAATGATATAATCCTTTCTCTTAGTGTGAAATAGTGCAAACTGCTTTTCTTAGCTATGTCTGTTACTAATGTGTGAGAATGGTTTTCAGCTGGAAGCATCAGAACTAAAAGCTGGAAACACAAAGAGAAATTCCATGACTGGAACATTACAGCATCTGTCAGTGAATGAATAAATAAGTTATGTATTAAAGTTACATGAGTCATTTGAACTAACCAAGTGGCTAAAAAGTTAAGCCAACATAGCAGTGCCAAAAACTGCAGTTCTTTGAATGGCTAATTTAAGCTAGCCCCAAAAGTGAGTCAGTTTTCAGACTCCCATGTTATCATGTCCAGGTCTGCAGCAAAAGTTTATATATAAAACAGCTTTAGTATACAATATATTGCTAATTACCATCCGTCATAACATTTGTGAGAGAGATGAATGTACAATAGTCACTTTTTTAAAGCCTTTTAAAGATTTTGTTATCTTTCAAGGTTTTCTTGTAGTGCAATAATTTCACAAAATGATTGCTGTGCAGGTAATTGTGGTTAAAGACGCTTGATACAGTATGTGCCTGTGTGATGAATCTTCATAACGCAACGTCCTGACATGAGCTGATAACTTGGAGCGGTCACTTCAAGGATCCAAAAATCCAATATATGGAAGGCTACACATGCTCAGGGTTTTAAAAATGGGACATTGTGTTGAATGTGTAGACGTATAGATTTTCTATTAAATTTGAAGTTAAATATGTTGAGAACACCATTTTGAAAATCCCATTAATAAGTAAAGAAACTCTTTACTTATTAAAGTAAAGAGTTTAATAAGTAAACTCTTTAAAATAAATTGTAAAAAATAAATGGTTTTACAATTTATTTTACAAAAATAAATTGTAAAACTACTTTGGTCCAAGATGAAAAGGATCCAAATATCAGCCCTATTGTTTTCATATCCAAAATAATAATAAATGAATACCTGCCAGGGTACTCCCTGTTTTCAATCTTCACTAATGAGTGCATATGCATATATAGAGTAGCAACTCTGTATGTGCACTTGCACATGCATGGGTTTATATACGTCAAAATGAGTACACGCATGCAAAGCTCTCCAGCTGGTGTCCACATGGTAATTATTGTCCAATGATAATGGTTTTAATTATCTGAAGCAAAATAAACGTCCAGGACAGTGAACAATGAAGGATGATAAGACAGTGTGGCTGATGATGTGAGTATAAGAGAATGTGGTGATTACACTGAACTTGGTGCTGAGGGTAATTATAGTGATCAGGGTGATTATGATGAAGACAATGGTGGCGATGATTATCACAAGATTATTGTCATGATGCAAGTCCTTAGAGAGGTTAAAGGGTGTTGTTAGAAGTATATTACCGATATAGGAAAAAATAGGGTGGGGGATGACTGTGGTTTGCACACATGACCCACATTTGACTTTTGTATGAAGCTGTTTTGAATGAGAAAATGTTGAGCCAGAAGAAAACCTCAAGTTTAAATATATAAACGTGTTGCAAAATAAAACAGAATTTAAAAGAGATTGATTCTCACACCAAAGCAAGGCATTTTTTCTCCTGGTAAACACAGGCCTGTTTTCTGTTTATCTCATATTTGCTCTGTGAAGGTCATCAGGGTAATGAGGTTAGACTTGCATCAGAGTAACAAACAGGGTGCAATAAAACAAGCAACTTTTACTGACCTCAAGATTATCACTGGCAAAAGAACCAAACGATAGATTCAATTTAGGTCACTCAAGTATAAAAGAGTTGATTTAACTCACTGAAATGTCAACCTTTCTCCAAAAACTACTTTGGTGTTAAACCACCAAAGATTGGTTTTGTAGCTGGAGGCTTAGCTGCACAGTGCTGGATATATTTCCTGGGGAGGTATCATGATTTGTCAGTGTCAGATGAAGACTTCAAGTGTGATGAAAACAATGGAAATGGAAATAAATCTTTGTGGAAGTACCAGGCTTCTGTAGCTCCTAATTTTAGCTGGAAGCCGCTGGATTATTGCTGCATTAACCAATAAAAAGAGGAAGATCTCAGTGTAACTCTTATTAATCCAAAAGCCTTGGTTTCATAGTAGCTGATGAAATTCACTCTATTATATGACAATAAAACCTGTAGATCCAGTCTTAATCATAGTTTTAATAATACATGCATGCTGACACTGACTATAAGGAAGCATTATGTAATAGCAATATGTAATATTTCCACATCCATTTGGTCTTGATTCTGACTTGATGAGATCCTGGTTTGGCTCCAGTTTTGATGTGGGTCATCTAGATTGTGGGCTTGAACAGAGGTAACATGTCAGCTTTTGATTATTAAGACTGTTATTAAAACTACTTCATAGGGAGATTCTCAGCCCTGTCCAACTGTGATTTCATAGCTAAGCAAAAAACCCCTACATACAACATTTGAGGCTTTAAAAGTCTGTAACATTTTCCGATTAAAATAATAAATGTCCAGTTTCCATCCACAAGATGACATAGCAGACAAGTGAGTCAACTCATAAAATACTGAGTGTCACGGTTCTGGGTCCGTTGGACCCAGTATTTTGAGTTTCTTATGTTTTGGTTTATTTTGCATTATGGATTAGTTATTTTCTGGTGATACTGTTTTGATTACAATTATATTCTGATTCTTTAGTTATCTGATGATGTTGATGATGATTATTTCTGGTTTAGGTTTTGTTATCTTGCCCTTATGTTTGGTTTAGGTTGCCTGTGCTTAGTCTTCTCTGCCCGTATGTCCCTCTGTTTGTCCATGACGTCATTATGCCTGTTTACGAGTCTGTCTCTGTCTGGCGTGTGCTTCCTGTCTTATTTTGTAGGTCTGTGTCCTTTGTCAGTGCGTTCAGCTTTGTGCTCTCCCTGTCTCGTCAGTGTAATCTACGTCAGCCGTGTCTCCCAGCTGTTTCCTCTTTGCTCCGTTCACCTCTTGTATTTAGTGTCTGTGTCTTCCCCTACTCGGTGTCGCATCCTTAACGTCTGTTCACCCTCATGCCGTGTGTGGATCTCCCTGTGTCTCTCTGTGAATTCTTAGTTTGTAGTTTTCCCAGTTTAGTTTTGTATTTCCTATGTTCTGCCTCTTCAGCAATAAAGCTGCCTTTTGAGTTTATTCCCTCGTGCCTGTGAGTCCTGCATTTTGGGTCCTACTCCTGCCTGCCACACAGCCGACCATGACACTGAGCTTGTATTTCTTGGGAAACATCACAACAGCGAGGTCCGAGCACAAAAGCTGTCACCAAAAAGGAAACCATCAGGTGATATCACTCTGACTACCACCGAATGTTAAGAGAGGCCAGCTGTTTCTTTGACCACATCCACGTGTTTATAAACCGTGACAAATTTGCCAATGGGCCGTACGAGGTTACACAGTATAAATAATGCTGCCTTTGCTTTTTTATGCTGCAATGATGTGCTGTAACTGACACGTGTTTTCCTCTGAGATGTTCAACTCACATGAAAATTAATTAACTGTTGGAAGCACTGCCATAACAAATCAAACGTTTGCTTTAGCTTGCTAATGCACTTAGTCTTGTATACCTTTTGGTTTTGGCTCAGGAAAAGTTTAGCAAATCACATCAGAATTCTAGTTTGTTTCAATTCAAGACTGCCTTTTATAATCTAAAAGGCAAACATTACATTATTTCCAGTACTACATAGCAAAAAGATGCGCATGCACAGAATTCACACCATGGTTGTGCAGGTTATGAAAAAGACCAAATATGCTCACTAGTTTTTCTTTGAACTTCATGGTGACCAAATAAACAGAAGAAAATCTTGCACATGTCTACCTTCAAGACTTTGTGACAAAACACCTATCTAACCACAAACTGCACGTTAAAAATGGCTGTACAAAATCCAAAAATTTCTGTACTTTTCACACTTTAAATCTGCACTTCTAGAAGTTGTTTCTGCAAACTATTACATGTATCGACCTGTCATTTTGTCTTCTGTTACTTATCCGAGTGTGAATCACATCAGTCCAAGCAGTGATACCCAAACATCCCTTTCTCCAGCCACTGCCTCCAGCCTTTCCAGGGGGTCTTCGAGGTATTTCTAGGTCAGCCTAGAGATGTAATTTCTTCACTCTGGGGTCTCCTCCCAGCAGGATATGCCTGAAATGTCTCACCTAGTCGACGCTGAGGAGTTATCCTAAACATTTAGACACTGGAAAATGACCTATTCACCCTCTTTTATAGTCATTTAGGCATAAGACTATGTGTCCTCATGTGTCCCTTCTTGAGATAAGAGTTGAACCATTCTTGTGGCTGTTTACACTTTCATATGTCAGCAAGCTCAAACCGATTCAAGATGTACTGTGGCTTGTTTTTGTTGCAGTGTCTGCAGCCCAGGTTATTACTGTTTACTTCCAACTTCCATATTTGGTCCACTGTACCAACTGCTGTCTTCATCTGGATTGTATTTCATTCATCACTTGTGACTGATTGTCATGTGGTCTTGATCTTGTCTTTTTTGATTTCTTTTTCTAATATTCTCATTAAAATCTTTCAAAATGAACACGAGACCATGAAAACGCAGCTACAAAGACACTGGCTGTGTGCTGCTGACAATAACACTTTGAGGAAAGCTGCTATACAGCCTGTATTGGGGCCTCTGCAAGTGATCCAAAAGAAACCCTTAACTAAAAACACATGCATTATCCTGGAGGGTAAACAGGAATAGCTAAATTTGTCCTGGACAAAACAAGCCACTATTTTAAGTGGCAGTCTGTGTGGGATGAGATGAATGACTTCAAGGCATGAAACCTGACAACAAACACAGGATGTGTTAAGTATAGCAAGTTTCTGTATGGGAAGATAAAGGTGTGATCGCTAATGTCACCTTGACCTCCCTTCTTGGTTTTTAAGTCTTTTTTTTGGAAATTGATGGAGCATGTTGGCAAGTTCAAATTCCTAAGATAACTTATCTTTACTAAACCTCTCATTAATTCTTATCTGAACATCCATTGTCGCTCCTTTAAATCAAAGCTTTGGCCATCAAAGGGTTTTTTTCATCCTCAATACTGGAGCTGCAAACACTTTGTTGGATGTTGTCAACTGTTTTCTTTTCCTTGGTCTTTAATCCAGCACTGGATGAAGAGGATCAAACAGCTCTGCGCTTTGACTCCTTTACCGACTGTCGCTGCTGTTTGTGTCTGGAAAATATCAATACTCTTATTCAATATAAAATAGATTGTTTTTCTTAATGACATTTAAGAGAGAGAGAGAGAGAGAGAGAAAGAAAAACACAGATTGAAGACGTCCGTACTTTGTTATGACATTTTGTTCAGCTTTTCCCTTAATGATGAATTCTATTATTCCCAGGAGTTTGTCTTTATAGTGCTACTAGCAGATCAAAGTCCTTCCTTTTTCCGTGCGAAATCTCTGCAAAGTCTAATGTGCATGAAAATCACAGATACAGACAGTCCTTGTGGTCACACAATTAATCCCATGACAATTTTTTTGCCCAAAATTATTCTGACATGTGGTTTTGTTTGGGAAATTCCTTAAAATTTGGCTGATTTTTTTTTTTTTTTTAATTTTTGCATCACTTGGTATGAATTCTGTTTCTGTTGGGTCAAAATGTCCCACCCCTGCTATAGATTCCCATAAACCCTTTCTTTTGGCAGCATATCTCAGAGACTTGCATTAATAGACTTCTATGTAGTACACTACTAGTGTACTGTGTAAATGTTGACAATATAGTGCTGCCTGAGATCACACAAGTTGTGCACAAAGTCACATTATGACTGAAGCCTTTAACCATGATTGCCATGCTGTTTAACTTATTTTAGAAATGTTTACAACTATGTATGCTACAGATACTGCAGCTTACTGTAGTGTTACTGTAGTATTACTTTAGCACAGATTTATCTAGGATGTTGAAGATAAAATGCATATTAACCAAAAAACAGCAAAACAACGTTGATAGCTAGCTAGAAGTGGTATCGCCATGAACATTAGCTATGTATCTTCCCTACTAGCTGAAATTTAGTTGTTGGTCTCTATCCTTTTGCTGCTTTTGGACTGTTGTGTCTTTAATATTCAGGCACATGTAGCCATGAAGCCAACAAGGAGGTACAAAAACTGTACGTTTTTATGTTTTGCAGATATAAGACCATGTGACATGAACTTGTTAGCCATTCTGGATGTGTGACAATCACAGTGACCATGTACGATCAAGTGAGAAAGACACCAGTCACACAGGCCTAGAGACTGGTCCTTAACCAGTTGACAACCACCGGTCATGTGGGAAAAATGAGTATTCCCAGTCCGGTTGTGATTTGTTGCTAGAGGTTGATGGCAGTCCTGGGAAAATAATTTCCAAAGCCCCAGGCCTACAGACAGCCAATCACCGAGGGAAAATGTGTATTCCCCAACTGGATGACTGAGAACCTTCACAGACATGTATTTCCCAACCAGATTGTGATTGCTTTGGTTGCTACCACTACTAAGCTATGTGCACATGACATCACACAAGAAACCCCAATATGGTAATGAGACCAAAGATGTCACTGTGGCTGTGTCTAGTTTTTATACAGTCTAAGCTGTGAACACACATATGCAATCAAAGTAGGTACTGTAGGACCCAACAAAGAAGTGTGTTAAATGTACTTTTTTTTTTAACTGTGGCCAAATCTTAAGTGACATCCTGGTTGACCATTCATGGGTTGTGCATCACTTCTGCTGTAGATGCTACAACTGGATTTCTTTGATTGGAAGGTAACTGAAAAAATATTAAGAAAAATCTTCTTTTATGAAAACCCCTGTTATTGAAGTACCTTTGAGAAAGTACCTTTGCTGTCTGTCCTTGAAGAGCTGTTTAATGGCAAAAGCCAGAGAAAAAAACTTGCTCGGCAGTAAGTACTGGAACATCACAGTAGTTAAGTATGGTTATAGCTATAAACAGATGTTGCTGAACCACAATACATTATGTGTTTGTGTATGTTGCATAAAGTATGACTCAGAATCTAAACCTGTAAGTCTTGCTGTGTTCGTGTAGGCAATGGGATGATGAAAGGCTGTCGTCAGAAGGGCTTAGAGGTGAATCAAAACTCCAATTAATGTCAATGTAATGTGGTCTGAATCGCCATGTTTATTTTTCTGGGAGAGGCCAGCTTCCTGGCTTTTGCACTACAGAAGGCCAATGGGTGAAAACATGGAATTTCTAACAGTATGGAAATTGTCCGTCAGGCCGGAAAGATACAGTCGAAACAAGCAGGTGTCTGTTCAGCTGTGTGGGGACGAGCGAGAAGGCATGCCCTGTCATAGTGCAAAGGAGCATCTGAGTCTGTGATGAAGTCATAGAGTGAACAACTGCATTGTGTCTCAAAAACATGCTTGCATGTGAGGATTGGGGGTGTCATTAATGTACCACAGTGCTTTTTCTGTATGGATAGCAATGAGAAAATTACTGGGTTTTTGTTTAGTAGTGCATACTTGCCTGTATAAGGGGATGTTGTTGTATAGGTATGTAGCACATTGTTACCGTGTGTGCTGCAGGAGGAGGGCATTTGTAATGACAGAGGAGTCATCAGTGAGGATAGATTTATGAGGCATCCTTTCCTTTCCAGTTTTCCTTTCCTTCGCTCTAAAAAAAGACCACCTTTACCCTCGAGCTTGTTTCCTGCTTTAAACCAGGATGATGATGTTAGTGAAGATAAGAATGTGTTGCTCATTCATTCTGAGCCAATTTGTTCCATCAGCCAAGGGGACTGAAGGTGGCACTTTAACATCGACTCTTTAACTAATCATCCGCAATTGTTGAAAAGGTAGTACGTTTCCGTTCACTCCAAAGTGACCGACATTTATCTGCTGCTGGGACCGCCTTCACTCTTCTGCAAAGGCTTCACGCAGGATTTTGGCTGCAGGGATCCTCTCTCATTCTGACACAAAAGAACAAAAGTAAAGTTGGGCTTTGATGATGGGCGATAAAGCATGATGCTGTTGCAATTCATCCCAAAGGTGTGTGATTGAAGTAGGGCTCTGTGCAAGCTATTGAATTCTTTCACACCAAATCATGCATTATCTCTGTGTTATGCAGGACGGAGGTATGGTATACATATGGTGTCTACATATGTTTGGTTGTGTAATCCAATTTGTTTTGCTTTTTTTCAATTTTTTCTTATCTTTGCTCACGCTTGGCAGACTTTAAGTAGGGTGTACTGAGTCACAGTTCAGCTGTTGTACTGGTATACTGTCCCAGCCTTGAACCTCCATGGTTCTTGCCTCCTGTCTAGCTGATAGATGGCTTGTGGTCATCAGCACAACAAAAAAAAAACAGACTTCAAAGAACTTCTCATGTTTAAACTCGTCACCGCAGAAACCTGAACTTTGAATACTTTAACTTTTCTTGCCTTGTTCTTGTGTTTACCCCATGTAAACACCACCTGCTTGATTCCTAAAAGGAAGCCTGCATGATGCCTTTTTTTGATGAATTTCACTGAAATTAGAGCAGGATGGGTGTTTCTATTTGCCACCCCGAAGTGTAACATTGTGAGATCAGTATAAACACAGGCAATGGTGAGAAGTCGTAGAAGAAGTATTTCCCGGAGAGAATCTGTAGGGAGGATCTCGATTATTTCACAGTGGGTGGTGGGATTAGCGGCGGTGTCTGTGTACACTCAGCTGGTCTGCAGCTGGGATGTTTGTGAGCACGCTGTCGATTCACTTCCTGAAAATCGCAACACAAACCTAGCTGATGGTTTGGTTTCAATTTACCTTCATTGTCTCACCTCCACTGGCAAGTAAACATCAACAAACATCTGTCTCAGTTTCAGGCCCTCTCTTCTTGAGTCTTTCATGCCATTTCTCTCTATTTGCTTTCTTTAACATGCAATCATCAACAATAATAAAAGAAATGGTCTGTGTCAGTTTCTCACTTTGGTTTGTGGTTTGCTCTCTGCTGCTGTTCTTGGTCTTAAGCTCTTATTAGCACTCCTAGTGCCTATGTTGGTGCACGTGCTACACTATTTCTTTCATGCCTCGCTAAAACCATAAGTATCTTTCCATCATTTTCCATCAAAAATAAATGAATAAATAAATAAGTGACAGTAAATCTGTTTTGTTGCAGCATATGAGGTGGTTTAAGAGCAGGCAAGATACAATGAACAATGGATATGCAAGCTTAAGGATCATTTCCACATTTACAAAGAAAAAGTGTTTGACTGGAGCTTGGTTGTGGGTTTTAAGTGGGCTACTTTAGAGGGCAGTAAACATAACCCCAAGCCTATGTGCTCTTACAAATCAAGTCAAACATCTAGAATCTGATTTCTTCAGTTGTTCCAGCTTTGACTGAAGTCTTGGGCTTGTAATGAGTCACATTTGTTTTGTACATCTCTGGCTGAAATGTATTGAACGATGGAATTTGTTTTTCTTGTATCCGGCATCATTTAAGCTCAAGGCGTGTCCACACTTATTGCGTTAGATTACCCATAATTCTGTAGCACAATGCTGCCCTCAGTTCTGAAACATTTAAGATGACCCCATTTTAGTCTGAGCAGAGAAGTGTTTGTTTGATTATTTCTTCACCAACTTATGTGTTTTAGATGTGTTTGTCCACTTTTGATAAAACTGCACTTCGTACTTGTATCACCACAGTTTGAAAATGAGAAATATCTTTTTTGCTGTCAAGCAAAGCAATCCAAAAGCTAACATGAATATGTTTGTTAACTAAAAGTAGTTCTATTTAGCCTTAAAGCTTTTTAGCTTTGCTATCACATTCTGATTATCCTCAGTGTTGGGTTAAGAGATAAAACACAAGGATACAGTCACATTTTCTTGTTATTTTAAACCAGTGGTTCTTAACCTTGTTGGAGGTACCGAACCCCACCAGTTTCATATGCGCAGTCACTGAACCCCTCTTTAGTGAAAAATAAAATATGATATTTTTCAAATTCAAGACATAGATATGTTTTTTACTGGTGCACAAAATGAGCCGTGCATGCGTGCCTGAGATCAACTCACCGAACCCCTAGGGTTCGATCGAACCCAGGTTCAGAACCACTGTTTTAAATATTTGTTGATTAAGTATGTAAAGGCAGTGGAACTCTATGCTGCTAAAGTTCCTAATTTTAGTAATTTAAGGTTGATTTTGATGTGAAAAACCAATCTTTAATAATTCTTTTGATTAAACCCTTTGCTAGTAGTATAGTAGCAAATAGGCTTGGACAGAAACTTCAAGTACTTCTCTAGGTGACTTTGGAGACGTTTGTTTTTCTTCTTCTTCAGGTCTTGGTTGAACAATGCTGTCATCACTCAATGCCTCAGGCAACATCAGACATCCCAGGCTGGTGCCCAGACCCCTAAAGCTTTCAACAGCTTCTTTTGACCAGAGCAGAAAGAAAAACATATCAATCTTCCAAAAAGGTTTCTAACTCAAGAGCAAGTTCAGCCCCAGAGAACAGTCTTGATGTTTTCACTGCACTTAATTGAAAATGTCTACCTTTTAACTATAATTGGCCAGGCTTTTAGATCAACAAGAAACCAGAGATGACAACTTAATTGGGGTCATGAGATTACTTATCAAATTTCGGGTCAGACAGAGCAGTTTTGTCAGTGCCATAAGCCGTCCATTGTGTCGCTCCCAAACATTTCAACAGCCTCTCATAGCAAAGTGTAGAGGAAAAACAGCAAAGCAGATCCGGCCGTTCCACATAAATTTAAGCAATCATTAGTTACTATGTTGTTCTTTGATTCTACAAAACAATGCCATTTCCTCGATGTTTCACCACCTTCTTTTGTATTTCATTCAATTTTAAGTCAGAACGGGCCACAACGCCCAAATGTGGGGTTTTATAGGCACAGTCACCATTTTGCAGAATACGTGGTGGATAATTTTTAAAGAGCAGTAAACTCAGTTTATATCGATACTGGAGCTGCTTTCACCATATTTTCATGAAATAATAAGCAGTGTTTTTCTGTTTACTCAGCATGAATAGTCACGGCATGAAGTAATCTTTCCACCCAAATGGACCTCCTTCTATTGTGACGTCTTTACCCATGAAAGCACAATGAAACTTGGGAATGTGGGGAAGTTACAGGCAATGGTTTTACTGGAAGGATCGTGGTTGTTAGCAGGATGTATTTGACAAGCAGAGCCTGAAATTAACTGCAACAGTGAAATGCTGGTAAATTGTGCCTGTGGTTTGTCAGGCAAACCTAGTGGTCTGTCTGGTCGGAAGTTACATAGTTTTTAACTAGATGATTCTATTATGTTGTAATTTTTAATCCGAATCAGCTGCACAGCTAGCATAAAGTTATTTTTCTGATTTCCTCTCATTCTGTAGAGATCGAGCAAATATGTCTTTCTCCAATGTTTCAAAGAGGAAGTAAAATCCTTCGCATTGTTCTGACTGAACTGTAATCAAAATCAAATTCTCCACTAACTTCTTTACTACTTTAGTTTTTAAATTTTCATTTATTGACCATTACAAATGTCAGTATCAATATGGCAAATTGCTGGCAAATTGGTTGATCCTGGCAAATTGCTAGTATGGCCCAATATTTCAGCCAAGCTGATGCGAGTCAGGCTTTACTAATGTTCATTCTTCTTGCTTTCCTCATTCCAAGGTCTAAAGTCTGGCAACTCATACTGAGTCCCTATCCTAATATATCAAGTCTTCTTTTGTGTACTTAAGGGTTACTTGACAATTCTATAGTTCATAGCAGGCAGAGAGAGATCACAGAACATTTTTTTAGGCTAGTCTTTCTCCTGGACCGTCATAGGGCATCAGAAATACATGATGGATTGTTTAGTCACAACTAAGTGATAAGAATGGATCTCAGTTGTTTCATACACCCTTTTATTATCACTGAGAGCTTTCTCATCAGATCAGGTCAAATCTGATCAGACTGGAAGAACTTAGATCATATTTACATCAAAGCATCTCATAAAAGCATCCCATAATAAGAGCTGCATAGTCATATAGCAGCAAATTCTTTGTGATTTCATATATTTCCAAACTATCCTGACAGGTATTTTGGATTTTCAACATTTGTTACCAATTTGGATGTAGCGTCAGTACAAGGCAGAGGGGCTGAAACCAATTTGCTTTACTAACCTATATTTATATACATTTCATGGAGTAAACTGCTCCATGAAAGACTGGAGCAGTTTGAAGGGCACTCAGAGTTGTCATCCTCTGCCAAGGCTAATGCCATATCCTGTTAGTTTTAAACAAAGCAATCTGGATCCACACCAAAATTAAACAGTTTCTTCCTTTGCCCATGTTCCACATCTCGAACAAATCTCATGAATTATGGTTCATTAGTTTTTGCATAAGCTTGCTGACAAACAAAAGGCATTGAATACTTATTTTCACCTTCATTTTGCCTCGCACTTGGAATCTAGGGAGAAATACACCTGTGATTATTTATGGCAATGGCTGGCGGTAAAATCAAAACAAAGTTGACAACTTAATCTTCCAATATGTCAAACACTGACATTGCAAAGTCCCATTCCATGATGAATCGCAACATAAAGCCTGAAGTCTGAAGTTTTTTTCAAGACTCTGTATGTGCAAATCACACAACATCGTCATGCTGTCAGTTAGTCTTGGATGAGGAAGTCACGTCCAGGTCAGATGTTAGGATCAAAGACCTTGTCAGAGGGCCAGCAAGCACTTGCGGATTTTTCTAAGCTTTTAACAGCTATGTGCAACCTCCTCTGTTATAGAGTGACAGAGGAGGCCAGTTTCTAATTTTGGAAAGCTTTACACCCATGCAAAAGTACACACAGTTAGCACACACAGCTTTGCTGAACTAAGGCTCAGTTGTAACATTTGCTTTTGGATTAGGTTACATTAACAATAGCTCCATAAGTCAACTGGATTCATCTGGCAAGTCTAAGACTCTTTATTAGAGAGGTGAAATAGTTGTTTTAGGGACACAAACTTACATTTTGGGGATTTGATTTCCCTTTCAAGATAAAAAATTCCCCATATGGTATGGAAAGCTAGTCATTATAAATGTTTCACCAAATATTCATTATAAGATTTAAGTTTATTTGAAAAAAGAATATACGCTAATTTCATCTTATAAAATGCATTAGTCTTTCCATCTGTTGCATTAGCATCCACTATATTCTGTTAAAATCTGTCAGTTTTTTTCTTTTTCCCTCTTCTTCTTTTTTTATTGAGAGCTTATTGAGATACCAAAGGTCTCAGTGGATTTTCATGGACACACTGACAATATGGAACATAAAATGTGTCCAAAGCTATAGCCTTGGCTGTAAAAACGGAGCCAATGTATCCATCTTGCTGAGGATCAGCTGAAGCAGACGCAGTACAGGCTCTCGGGTATTTCAGGAGCTTGACTGATTTAGTGTAGCCACTGGTTGCACCTGCACTGCTGGGAAGGTGGTTATGAGTTTATTTTTACACAAAATCCCAAATCTGTGTACTCTTACATACAGTATCAGAGGTGAAGAAGAGCAGGCACCTGGGAAATAAGGGGAACAAAACTGCAAGATTGAAGCCTTATTTCCACACCTTTTACTCACATTTTATTCACTCTTTGTCTCATCCTGCCCTTTGCTTGATTTTTATTTTCAAACACAAGAAGATTGTCCTATCCTCTTCTCCGTCTTCTCACGGTCTCTTTTGCAGATCCATGTTAGATTTAGGGTAAATTATACCATCTGTCATTTCTAACCCTTGTTTGCAACAAACAAAATCTGTCTTCATACTGCATACAGTTGTCCTTAAAAAGACTCAGACACCCTTAACATTTAGGAGAAAAGTGGAGATACACTAAAAAAACAAGCCAATGAGCTCGACCTGCTTTTGACCTGACAAATGATGCTAACAGCTGCTGAGTGTTCTCGGTTATTGTAAGACACTGGGGTCAAGGATTGGGGTCACTTCCTCCCCAGGATGAACCTGGACTGCATTTTGACCCAATTTAGCAACTGTTGGGATGCAAAACAGCTGCATGGTTGTTTAATCTGAAACCTTTTTTTTGATCCACAGTGGATTTTTGGTGTGGTGCTTTCTACTGTAGACTTAAGAAGCGATCACTTAGCAACTGAGCAAAGAGGAAAGATCCACCTGAATAGCTCTGTCTGAGAGTTTGTTGCACAATTTAAAACATTGGTTACAAAGTAGTGGAATAATTGCAAATCCTCACATCAAACACAATAACTTAGAAAACTTTGCAGATGTCTGAGGGAGAGCTTAGCTCTTTGGTAATGCAGAGAGAAGGCATATGGGAACTCAGAACCACTCAGAAGCTAGAGAGAGACACTTGCATTCAGCCCTCCAAAAAGCAGTTTGTTCAAATTGATTGAAAAGAAGTTGTGGGGTTCACAAAGGAGTAGGCAGGACCTAACCTAAAAACTAGTCTGCATTTTTGATACAGCCTTCAGATGACAGTAAATGGCTGCAATATATAAACGTGGGTCTGCAAAGCTCTGCGTATAACCTACGAGCTATCTGTGTTGTACCATGCTAGGACCTTGAATTCACAAATAAACACCCTGAGACCAAGGTTTGTGGGTTGCTCACATACCCTCTTTCACAGATGCCCATTCATTTAGACAGGTTATACACTCCTGGCAGATGCTAAATCCAGCAGCACCCATGAACTCCAAAAATTATTTATTATTATTATCTATTTATTCTTTGTCATGTGCAAAGCCTTTTGCATGACAAACACTGTCTTTTTTGCCCTTGTTTGTATGACAAACAGGAACCTCTTAAGGGTTCTGCTGACTAAAACTGCAGCTCTGTAGGTCTGTGACTGGAGTGGAAATAACTGAATAAACACAAGGTCATCTGGGTCAGCTGGGATGGTCAAGAGTCTTTAAACTGTGACAGTCCACCGGCGCCGCTGGATACAGCCACACTTAAGTCAGTGAATGGACTCGACTGCAAGTGGATTGGCCGACGGCTCGTTCTTCAAACTGTAATCAACAACTCGCGCTGCAGAGCTAAAGCAGATGGTATCGCTCAGACCTCCCCACCCACCCCGACACCCTCCCTCTGCAGGAACACTTTGGATAAGCTACATGAGTGTCCCCTGTGTGATGAATACAAACCTTAGCCTGCCTACAGAGCCTTGGCCTTCATCCCTGGAAAACAAGGAAAAGGCTTCTTAAGGGATTTCTTTATGGCTTGAGGAGCTGATATGGATGAAGATGAAAAGGTCACAGGGCTGTGTTCAGTTGCAGATGTTGATCCTTCTGAGTTTACAGTATGTCTTACTCGGTAATTTCATCGCAGTCACTTAACCAGGAAGCATTTTTCCATTCCTTGTGTCCAATTCTTGCTTTTCTTTTCTGACAGGAGGTGAGACAAACCACAGCAATGGCAAAAGGCTGCAGGTGATTAAGTGGGAAAGAAGCCTTTTACCTTCTCTTTGGCTTCTTTGAACTGATGATCGATTGTCTCCATCTTATTCATTCTTATCACTGCCTGTCTTCTTTCGTATTTTTCTTTCTCCTGCTGTTGCTCCTTCATTCGCATTTCATTTGAGAAACAACTAATACATACTTCTCTCTGCTTTATTTATGGTGAAGTGATACTTCGCAAAGGTAATCCTTGCACCGAACAGTAGACAATCTGGGGGAAAGCTGCCAAAAATTGACACTTTATTTTATTATTTTGACACGTTGGTCAGAGTGCAGTTTCTACAGCTGGTTAAACACAGCTTGGGGTAAGCCGAAACAACATGCCATTTACACGGAGCCCCGTGATATCTGAACCCTGCAGACATCCGCTTTTAACATCACACTGTAGTTGCTCTAATTAACTTAAAGCCGATGTGAGTCCATTCCTACCACATTTTTTCTTGAAGCAAAGACAGGACAAGACAAAAGTTTAATACTGAGTCAAGCTTTCTTTGATTGCGGTGTTGCTGTGTGCTGCATCAATTTTTAATGAAGTCTAAATGCCTTCATGTCATTCAGGTGGATATCAATGCTGTGTGTGGAAAAAGCCAGATGAGGTTCTGTTGTATTTGGTCCTCCTGTCTCACTCCCAATATTGTGATAGGTTTTTATTTCTCATAGAATTTATTTGCCACCATGTGTTATCAGCATAAAATATCATTCCACCTATTGAGGATTTTTAATGATTCCGAGAGTTTTCTTAAATAAGCAACCTTAAAATTTGGCAAGACTGCTTGTCGGGAACATTATCTCTCTCCTGGCTGTTTTTGGCATTTTCAGTCAGACAAATATGTAAAGAGAGGGTAATGAATTTGACTGTTGTGAACAGTACTTGAATATCACTCGCACAAAGGCTTTTTTTTTTTTTTTTTTTTTTTTTTACATTGACTAAGGAGTCATAATCTTTTCTCTAGGAAGTTAAATTTGAACTTTTCCTGTCTTTTAAAACAAAAATGTGCCTCTCAACACAGCATGTAACCCTGGCGTTTCACTAAAAACTGACCTGACCTCGGGGGCTTTAAGTGAAAAAGTGAGGGAAGAATTCATGAAATATTTCACTTTACAAAGCTGATACTGTTCTCTTGCCAATGCTGCCAAGTTGGTGCCCCATGTTGAGATTTAAGATAAAAAAAACAACTCTGAAGCAGCAGGGAGGTGGCCGCAGTGTTTTTGCATGCATGTGTGTTACAGCTAGGACAGTGTGTACTTGGCACTGCTAACTTGACTGCACAACTATTTGTCTTTTGGCTCTCTTCAGCCCCGGATCTGCCAGCTTGTACAGACATGGAGAAAAAAGACCCTTATCAGTGACCCAGCTCCTGTCATGTCTTTTGACTTAAAAAGGGAACACTCCAGAGTCTTGAGTCACTGGTTCATACTCTGACCAAAACAGGTCCCGATCTGCAGGACACTCTCAATTCTTGTATTACAGAGTGAAATAGGTTTCTTAGCTTTCAACTCTAATGTTGGCAAATTTATCATTTTCATAGAAAAACAAGGTTTTTGAAGTCTAACATCTCGTGAATCGTGACCTTGTAAGCACATTCTGCTTTAACCTTCATAACCCCCCCTCCCGCTCCGAGATGCTTTACCCTGTTTTCATTAAGAAAGCACTGCATGCTCCTCTTCCACAGTCTTGTTTAGTCACACTTAGACCTTTTAACCTTTTGTAAAATATGCAGCAGTATTTCCACTAAACTCCACTTAAGCATCGGGCAGTCTGCAGCACAGCTTCTTCTGGACGGATGTTGATGTGATTTTTAATTATTGCCTCCTTTTGGGGAGACTAAAGGGCAAAAAATTTGCACTTTAGTTTCCGTAATGCATCCTAACAGTCAGCTATTTGTGTGCTTTGTGAATATTTAATGGATCCGGTGGTTACTTTGTAATGTGCATAACCCATTTGACTCAAGTCCACATCCTCTGCAGTTTTATGCTAATGCAAACAGTGTTCAAACTGAGCAATTTACGGGTGGCGCGTTGATCAAAGAGATGATCAAAAAACCTAAGTCAGTGCATCTTTAACAGCTTTCCGCTGTATACATTTAACATATATTAAGTGGGCCATAGTCCACAAAGACCACCGGCTGAGGAGAAGCTGGTCTGCCTCATTGCCCTGCTCCCCGAGATGAATTTTGGATGAAACACAAGAATGCGCTCCGCTCACTCCTCAGCGCCTTGAACGCCGACTCCAGACCTCACTTTACCAAACAGACATAAGGCTCCTGTTGTGTCCATGTGCAAAGTGTGGGCTTTTTAAAAAAAACTTGTTAAAACAAGATTTCAGTCTGGTAATGCATTCACTTTTGCAGCTTATTTTCTCATTTTAAACTCTGTGTAAAACTGAGGTGAGGTCCACAAACTGGACACTTTTCACCTGCACAGACAATTGTCTTTATAAAGCTTTCAGACAAGCAGAAAAGCATCATGGTGTGTAGTCTCTGTAATAACGAATCACAGCTTGGTGGTTTTATTACTGCAGATGGCATCAACGGGGTTCAGGGAGAATGTGTTGCCTAATTTTGCTGCGGTAGGTACAGCGAGTCATTTCTTGGATTGCAAATCTTTGTTCACTGGGAACAAAAACAACATTTTTCAAACAAAACTGCAACACTTTTCAGTTCATTTCAGGACTGCATTATACTAACTGTGGCTAGATAAACGTGTTAAAAAGAGTTGTCAGTTTTGCAATTGTTTGCTGTAGATTTTCAGATGAAGCTGCCGCTGCACTCAACAACAGTCATCATCACTGAAGAAACAAAACTGGTTCTAAAACACGGTGTTTCCAGTCTGTATTACTGTATGTGACAAAATCCACTTATCATTAGCTCTCCATGCAGCCTATTTCCCCCTGGCATTATTATATTATTTTTGACTACTGTAGAATTTCCTTGAAAACATTCCTGGTTTGGGGTTCATTGTCCTCTGCCGAATGAAATAATTGCACTTTCTTTTATTTATCCTTTAATGGCACAGTGTTGTGTTTGAATTTACTCGAAGGCCGGGGCCTTTCTGTGTGGTGTTTGTTTCCTCCCCATGTTTGCGTGGGTTCTGGCTTCCTCCCACAGTCCAAAAACATTCATGTTATGTTAATTAGCAATTCTGAATCAGTCAAAGGTGTGAATTTGAATGGTTATCTGTCTCTGTGTTAGTCCCTCAATAGACTGACGACCTGTCCAGGGAGTATCTCTTGCCCTATGACAGCTGGTATAGGCTCCATGATCCTGAATTGGATAAGCAGAAAAAAAACAGAAGGATGGATTCTCCTTTATCACTCATGGGAACTAGCAGCTTATGCCTGCATACCGAGACCGTTCAGACTGCACCAAAGTACCAGTGATGGCCGAAGCTCTGAGCAGGACTTATCTGAGGATGTGGGCAGAGGTTTTGTTTTAGATGCCAAGCCAAGAAGATAATGGGTCATGGAAAACTGATTTGTTATGAAATTCTGCACACAATATTTGGATATGATTACTGGTAACAATAAATTTGTGTAGGCAGGTCATTTTGTTTCTTCTCCAGCTGGATTACTGAAGTTTATTTCCTGCGCAGCTGCAACATGAGTACTTTGTGCATGTAATCAGCCACTGATAGGGAATTGCAGCTCGTTTACTCAATATCAGGCAACGCGTGTTGCATCCTGTTTCCTCTGTTATTTCAAAAGTTTCCAAAAATCTGAACAGGAAATTGCCTAATAATTTTGCTGTCCGATTCTCTCACTTGTCTGGTGGAGGCTGGCTCCACTGTACAGTCCTGTATGTTAATAAAAGTGATCAAATGGAGTCTTAATAAGGGAAGCAACGGTGTAAAGGTTTTTTCATATATAATTAAAATACCAGTAGATACGCACATGGCTCTTTTCCATGAGCGTGGATGCCACGATTTATTCCGATTCCTGTAAACCATCTGGTTCGTCTTACAAGCTGCTGAAATTTAAATGGCTGTAAAAGCTGTTTCCATTTTATAGGATAATCAGCTGTGCTGTTGATGTCCTTTTTTCAGGGGCTATTAGAGCATGAACTCATTGTTGGCTTTATTGTGGAAAATATCTTGCCACTTTGAGGACAGCTGGAGCAAACTGCTTGTCATCATAACTTGGAAAAAAGTCAAAACATTAAATATTACACATTTTCAATAGTTTATGTCGTGTGATTTCGTCTTTTGCAAAGGTTGGTAACTTTTGCAAAAGTCTCTTTAGATGAAGAAAACTCCCTGGTCATCCTGACATTTTGGGGGGCTGGGAACAAGCTCCTTTCATGCCTCTGCTGTACATTAAAGCTGTAAGAGGTAAATCCCCCCTTTGGAAACCGCGTTTGGCTGTGATGTCTGTTTGCCTTTCTGAATATATGAAGGACTCTATTGTAACTGTGCTCCCTCATGGTTTATCTAGGGGGAATTTACAGTGCTCTGTTGCAATCCTGACTTTATACCTGCAGTAATGTACAGAAGGAAAACGGGATTACAGAACACTGACACTGAAACACATTTCTTCGTTTTAGTGCATCAAACAAGATTCGGTTTGGCTCTACAATAGACAGAAACCAAGCCTATATCTTTGTGGCTAAATAGCATTTGAAAGACTTTTCCCAATATTTGGGTGAATCCAGACTTTAAACAGTAGGAGACATTTTCCCATACAAATCATAATCTTCACAGTATTGTCTCCATGTGTGGCTTGTGGTTCGGTTGCTGCAGCGAGGTGCTTGCAACACCGTGTAATCCGTTTCCCCTCTGGGATCAATAAATAAAGATGCATTATCGACCACAAGCTGTCTGTTTCGGATAAACCTCGTCTGAAATGCCGCACTGAATTGAACAAATCTGGTAGCTTGCTGACTTTGAGGCATTCTTTGTGCATTAGTCTGTTCCTGTGCACACAGGCCTCCTTTTTTCTGAGCATCACATTCCTAACATACAGGAGAGCCACACATGCAGGTGCTACTTCATTCCTGAGACATACGAACCTCACATTTCTCCTTAAACACGACAGCCACATGTCCACGACACGCTTATCACTTTCTACCTCATTCTTTGGAGTTATGTCTCATAAACCCACAAGAACATGAGCGTGTTATTCAAGGGATTTGAGGGAGAATGTGGAGGTCACAAAGTCTTTAAAAATAAATAATTCGAGCATGACAATTAGATTTGGTGGAATGAACAACAGGATGTGCCCTTTTTCGAGGATTACAAACATAAATGTTACAAAAAGCAAAGTGCAATGTCTAAAATCAAGAGAGACACGCTTCCACACACATGCAGGCTTATTCTCTGTGTCAGATGTTGATAAAGAGAGAAGGGTCTTTATTTCCAACACCACCCTAAACAAGATCTATTGACTCATTTCTGCTGCGTTTTTCTTAATAGTGACACTGACCTGGTCTCACACCTGGCAGTGCTGTGTAGTCTCAGAGATTTTGTATTTCTCACAGCATGGCTGACATCATTTAAAAGTTGTGATACTTTTGAATGAAAGGATGTGAGATGTGACTTTTTTTTTATCTAGCAAGACAGAGAGGGAAATCATGACTTAAAAGGTGGCCAAACCACACTTTATATTTGTGACAATGAGCGATGGATTAGCACTCAACCACCTTCCCAGTGAGCTCCTCCTCCCTCTGACAAGCTCCAGCTGTCTGTCTGGTGATAGTACTCCTTGTTGTGCTAGCAGCAGCATCAGTGAACTCAGTGTCGTGGTAACAGATCTGCACTTTTTTTCAGTCTTTGGTTAGAGTTGCCCTTCAGCTGCAGTAGGATTGGATAGCCAGAGAAAAACAAAGACCAGCTGATATCTAGGTTTTATCAAGGACCGCCACAACATCCCGAGCAGCCTGCTTGTAGGGAAACACAAGACGGGAACAACCAGAGCTAACTGGCTCTCATCAACATCTCATCGTTTCAAAATGAGATTGTAGGAAACTGATCGAGTTGTCTGAAACTAAATATAAATCCACTGCATGTGGGTGGTCTTCATTATATCTAGGAGGCCCAACCACTTGTAGTGTGGAAAAATAATGGAAATTCATGTTTATCTGGGAATTTTTTATACCCCTTTTCCGAATCAAACAGTTTTTAAGTAACTGTCAGAGTCCATAAAAAAGAAAGAGAGAATGTTTCTCTAGGGCCTGAATTTGATCCTTATATGTGACACTTTTTCAAAATGTTTTTTTAAATCTGAAAATCAGAATTCATTTGACTTTTATGTCACTCGCTTAACCGAACAGCCTTGCCAGGAGACTTATGTAGATAGATGTAGTTAAGTGCTCCTTCACATCCTTAAATTTTGGATGAAATCAGTTTCAGCAAAGCCAATCAGATCATGATCCAAAACCTCCTGGCTCTTCCCTCTGCATCCACACATACACCCATCCAGAAGAAGCAGCCATTGCTCCATAAAAAAGCCTTCATTAAAGGGCTGTCTTTCTCTATCCTCGTCCTCTCTGCCATGGCTTCTGCTGCACATCAACTGGAAACCTTCAGTGGCCTGTGTGTTTATGTCTGTACAACAGCATAAAGCAGGAGAAGTTGTCTTGTTGCTCATGTTGGTCAGTTCAGGACTGTGACTGGTTAACACTGGAATCTGACAATGACCACAAATCAACGTGAGCAGCAAAATCTGATCTGAGCATTAAATCAAACCCAAGCACTAAAGCTGGAAATATGACAAACAAACTTTTACAACAATTACCAGTCATGCATATCTGCAGTTGATTTCATATCTTTTGAATTAGCTGTCATTCACTTTAATATTTTTTTGGCTCTAGATTTTTTTTGTTGATGACAAAATTGTTAGCAGCTGTCTTCCTTTCATTTAGAGGAAAATCAGATATTTAATGTTTAAAACTCTGCTGGTGAGAGAGGACTCTCGCTGGGATTGTATGAGCCTTTCTCTGAGTAACAGTGCGACTCATTAAAGCTAAAAGGTGTGTGGAAAAGTGAAGGGTTAAAATGATTTCAAGGCGAGCTCGAGTCAGGGAGAGATGAGTGTTCTGTGAGATGTGTTGTGACTCCAAGCCACAGAGAAGTTGCTGTGTAACAGCAACGCCTTTCATCTCTAAGTGGTTGCATAAGGTTTGAGTATTTGTCATGGGATCATTGTGCTGAGAGAAGATTTTGTGCACATATATAATATGTGTCTGATCTGGTGAGGTTCCTGTCATAGCATGTGAAAAGATTTGAGTGGTTTGATTAGATTCTAAAGTCCTGGATCAGATGTGACAGCTCATTTCAAACCGTCGCAGACTAACTGACAGCTGATTAACTTTGACTGGCATCATTCAGACTGTATCCATCATCACCAAATTTTTGTGACTCCTAAGAAAATAAAAAGAACCATTTCAAGGTGCATCCACCCACCCACAATGTATTTTGTCAGTGTGAGAGTGTTCCAGTGTTTGCTGTTATTTGTCTAGCTGTGGGTGATGGAAGTGCCCTGACCCCATTATATTATAGAAGAGGTGTGAAAGTTGGCTTTAAGGGGATTTTTACATAATTATGAGAGTCTGTGTGTAAATGTGTGATTTATTAAACAGATGGCATCAGTTTAAGAAAAAAAGAAGCACAAAGCGTTACTTGGAGTGTTTCATTAACTTTTGCAGAGATCTGTGGTTTAATTTCATCAGTTTTTATTCAGATGGACTCCTATTTGCATATTTTGATTTCCATCCATCAGTCCATTTTCTTCCGCTTATCCAGTTCAGGGTCACAGGGGATAGAGAGGGCTGGAGTCTATCCTAGCTGCCGCAGGGTGACAGGCGGGGTTCATCGTGGACAGGTCACCTGCTTGTCACATGGCTAAGACAGAGAGACAGACAATCATTCACTCACCCACACTATGGCAAATTCATAATCACCAATTAACCTAACCCCATGCATATCATTGGACTGTGGGAGGAAGCCGGAGCAGCCGAACAAACCAATACAGACACAAGGAGAAGATGCAGACTCCACACAGAAAGGCCAGATGGTGGATTTGACCCAAGGAATTTCTTGCTGTGAGGCAACGGTGCTAACCACGGCGCCGCCATGCTGCCCCCATATTAAAATATCAAAATCTCCATGACATGACATGGATATTTGGATTCAAGCAGCAAATTCACTTAGGAGAAAAGACTATATTATTGTACTGTGTGCTTTCCTGATCGTATAAAATAAACTGCCACTAATAAATAGTTTTAACTTTGAAATACAGATTATACATTTGGTATGAAAACCAGCTATGGCCCCCTAACCATATTCCATCCTCTAATCTCGTACACACCAGAAACAATCACTGCGGACATGGACACGCTACCCACATGTGCACTCAAGTGATTTAGTAAAGCATTGCTCTATTTTGGGTCCAGTATGGCGAGGGCTTTTCTCTAATAAGAAGACTAGTTGCACAGATACATGTACGGTTGCCTTTATTTTCATTTTCAGCCTGTGGAATTTGTTACTCTCTTACTGATTATTATGAGTCCTGTGTCTTAAAACACAATTATGAGGAAGAAGTCACATGTCTTGTTATTTTTTGGTCTTTTTTTATTTCTTTTGCCACAGACATATTGCCACAATCATGCAATGCAACTAGCAACAGTAGTCCTCCATCTGCTCTGGAGATCTGCTGCAAGCATGCACCAACCAAAGCCTGTAGCAAGTGGAGCATATGTCTAATAGTTAGTTAACTTGTTTAAGATGGTGAAGTTGGAGTCACCCATGGACGAGTAGCTGGTTATTGATTTGTTACTTGTAAGTCAAGTTATAAGTTATGAAAGGATGGATGCAGTCCCTTTTTCCCCCCCCTTTCCAAACACACCACAAGGACATGTGCTGATTATCCCAGCTCCCATCCCAGATACAGTGGGTTCATTTATGCCTGCTCCACTGGTGGCATCACTGTTATGCACCAAAGCTCTGCACCATGAATACCAGCACTGCACACAGAACCTCCACATCAGCACTGGTGTAGGAGAAGAAGCCAAAATCCAGAACAAAGAAATCAGAATTCTTCAGTTTTTCCATGAAACTATTGAAACATTTCCCTGAATATAATCTGTGTCAGGTTGATATATCATTGAAATGGCAGAAAAATCTGACACAATCATACAGCTGCCTTGCAAGTATGGCTTGCGCCAGCGATGTGACATTGTTATCCAGGCCATAATTTTGTGGAAGATGCCAACATTTCTCATGAGTTTGAAGTCACTCTTAAAGACACTTTCTTCTATTCAGAGGCAGACTCATTCTCTGTCTTGCAGAGATAGCAGTGTTTGGATAGAGCGTTGCTCATTTGGACAGAAAGCAGACATGCAAACACAAGCTTCTCTGTAAACACACAGAAAAGATACACACACATCAAACACACACGTTTGATTACACATTCATTTCCTTGTGAAAGAACACTTTAGTTTTACAATACATGGCTACATTGGAGAGTTGTAATTCACACTGTTCCTCAGCCTCGCTTCCTCCACTTGATACAGTGATTTCTTTAGTATTGAAGCCTTTCCCATTCCTTCTGCCTTCTGCAGCTGCCGTTAGTCGAGCCATCTGTAGACGATTTTCAGTGTAATGAATTTTCTTCATATAGAAGAAAAGCATTTGCTTGTTGGTGGCATCCATCCATCTGTTCATCTGGATTCAAACCCAAGAACTTCTTATTGTGAGGCAATGGTGCTAAACACCACACCACTGTGCTGCCTCCTTACAATAACATGAAATCCTAAACTGGAAATATAATATAAAGTCTGTCACTTTATTACATTTAAACCCAGTTGTTTGGAAGCACTGTGAGCAAACAGTATCTTGTGAAATTAATAACATTTGCTTTTATTTTCATTTTCTTCCTAATTCCCTCCCTTTTTCTTAAGAAAAGGGAGTTCACCTGACTAAACCCAGTACTATTCCTCAGTGACTCAGTCATGTGGCACCACTGTAGTTCATTTATACACCTTGAAGTTATTACTGTGAATGCTAGCTAGCTTGAGGACTCGTACTGTATCTCCTGAGCCTTCCTCTGCTCTCATTCTCGTGCCCTGTTCCAGTACAGATGGTGCTCAGACTGAGCCAAAGCAGATTAGTCTGAGAAGAGTCACACCCTGACCAGAATTAGTCACAAGGTTCTCGCAGCTGACATCTTTTTTTGCTCTGGGATGTTTTAAATTTTCACTGCTCTACTTTCCTTATTCACAGATATGAATATTCCTTTGACACGATCAGCTGCCGGCTTACAAATGTGGCACTGGGATCATGCATGACCCAGTACAATCACAGGGTCCTGCTGCATCATGAGAACTAGAGCTAACACAGCGAGTGTAGTCACATTTCCATGGTGATCTGTCCAGCTGTCTGACCTAGTGGAGGAACATCTGCAGTGAAGTCACTCTCGGGCAAAAGACGCAGCGAGTGACAGGCAGCTCTGTGGGAATTTTGGCAGAAGTTCTTTGGCGAAGTTTAACCGCTGACAACAGAGAGAAGATATAGAGCAATGTTCACGTCTGGAGATGAAGCAGCCAACAATCCAGTCACTGATTTTCTGATTCCAAGGATCTTTTTGGAATAAGAAATTGGTCAAAGAATACTTGGAAAATATTTCTCAGTGCTTGTTTAAGCTTTCTTGAATTAAAATGTATCAGCTTAAAAATTACAGCTTCCCGAGTTAAAGTCCTCTTAACACGCTGTACACGCTGACATTGTTTAGTGAGTTGGGATGCACCAAACAATCTTACATTACAATGCAATCAGATTACTTAGATGCCTTTTGGCTTTGCTGGTGTAGGAATCTAGTAATGATAAAACTACAATGACATCATAGACTGTATATGAAAGATGGACATGGGGTGATATTTTGTTAGTCTTCTGGTTGCCTAATGACAACTCCAGTGTGCAATAATGACAAAGCAGGTTACATTTTAGGGCATGGCTTGGGATTTACATGTCACTATTGTATGAGAAATCGGCTAAGTTTTCCAATCTTCGACTCACACAAAGTCAAGAAAATCTGAAATGGCATATTTTGACTTTGTGTGAAGATAAAGATCTTTGAGGAAATGGTGGAAAAAAGAGGAGACCAACTTTTGTATCCCATTTCAGTAAAAGTAACTCTAACCTGGTAGTGAAATTACAGAGCTTGGCTGCAGTGGGCATTACACAGGAGATTGCCACAGTCTGTAGCAGTTTCAATCCAATTAATGAAGGAGGGGGAAGAAGTGTGCCTGGCCTCCAGCGGGGAGATTTACTGGCCACACACGGGCACGCACACATCATGCTTGTGGAAGACTTGATGCTTGCACTCGCTGTCTCGGCCTCTCTTTCTCTTTCCCCCCTCTTTTGTCTTTGCCGCTCCTCTGCACACAGACGTACACACGCCACACGGTACGTCTAATTTACAGGAGCTGCCACTGCACAGCATGTGTGTATTAGTTTTGCTTAATGCCTTCCAGATGCCCAAGCTCTATATCCCGTTGCCCATACGTACTGAAAGAACAGACGATTGTTCCTAGGGTCTTCCTACTAAAGAGAACCAGGTGTGGGGGAGACGGCCTGCACATTTGTGACAAAGGGAGAGCGTTGTGAGCGTTTGCTAAATAGGTTTTCATGTTATTTGGTGGGGAGGGGGGTTAGTCACCACACATTGTGGCAGAGTCCTGCATGCATGAATACTGTGCAGCTATGATAATGATGGTTAGGATGGAAGCTCCTTCTCAAACTTTATCGGTTATGTCTGACAAACTCCAAAATGTTTCAAGACAAACGTTAGAAGGCTTGAAACAGACGACTTTTCTGTACATCAATTATTATTTTTATACATTTATCTTTTCAGTGGTCTCGGCAGCCGAAAGATGACACTCGATGAGTGTAGCACACCTACACTCTCTGTCCACAGCTGTGGAATGCTTGGATTTCTAGAGCAACATTTCTCTCTGCCCCCAGTGGATTAACCCACTAGGGGGCCCAGAAGTAAATATGAGCTGTAGACTGCCACTAGCCTCCTGCCCTCTATGGACTGTGTACTCAATCACCTTCAAGCACCCATCAAAACACAAAGCACACCAAATAACACATGGCAGCTTGATTATTTTGTCAAGGACTAGGTGCCAGAAGCTGGAGTGTCTCCTCTCTTATTATTTCCAGTGATGTTTGTGAGTGTTTTTGATCAGCGTTTGCATACAAATGTTTAGAGAATGAATTTCAGTGTTGCGAGCTTTTGTGTGTGTTTGTATATAAACACAGTTATTTGCTCACAGATCTCTCTTACCTATATATGAAGTAATTAGACGCAGGTAGTGTTTCCGTGTTTGTCCTGGACTGAATTTCCTGACATCAGTTTGTGTTAATTCTTGTTTTGTTTTGGGGTTGTTGTTTTTTTGGATGAGTATTATATTTTTTCCCTCCTCTAACAAGATTCTTCCTCCTTTCTGCCCGTCTATTGCAGACCGCGGTCCTCGAGGAGCTTTGGACCTGACAGAGTTAATTGGCATTCCCCTCCCTCCCTCCGTCTCCTTCGTCACAGGCTTCGAGGGTTACCCCGCTTACAGCTTCGGCCCGGAGGCCAACGTGGGGCGGCTTACAAAGTCATTCATCCCCGATCCGTTCTATCACGACTTTGCCATCACAGTCACAGCCAAACCGACCACCCGGCAAGGCGGCGTGCTGTTCGCCATCACCGATGCATATCAGAAAGTGAGGACACTGTTCACCACGTCTCTTCTTTGTTTTTTGCTCCCTTCCAGGAAAATATTAAAGCTTTTCTACATGTTTTATGTTCTTCAGATTGTACAATTAGGTGTGGCTTTGTCTGAAGTGGAGGATGGCTCCCAGAGAGTCGTATTGTACTACACCGACGCAGAAACAAGAGGCCGCACCCAGGAAGCTGCTTCATTCAAAATGGGTGACCTGACAGGAAGATGGGCGAGGTTTACACTCACTGTGCAGGGCTCAGAGGTGATTAAAGATGTTATGCTAATTATCTCTTGGTGTACTCTATGCTATGTTAAAGTGGGATTTGGCAACTTGATTTGTAACATAACCTCGCCTTTCTTTCTTTGTGGACAAGCTATTTGAAACTGAGCTGTGTGACTGTTGTGCATCTGCGCTTCATTGCACTTTGTGGATAAATCCAATTCCTTTCTGCACATAGACACTATATATAAGGTAGATATACCTTCAAGGTCTGAGTCACAAGCATCTTAAACCTGCATTATTTCTTATGGCCAGCAGGGGGTGACTCATGTTTCTAAAACAAAGTCTGAGATATAAAAGTTTATGGAAAAATGATCAATCAGCATCTTTATCTGTGACCTCAGGAAACACTTTCCAGAGTTTGTGGTCTCAATCTATAGTTTAAAGTCCTGTTTTGTGTGTGATGCTCAAACGAATGGATAAAGCGTGATTTTCTTTAGGTCAGCCTACCTTGTGATTGGCAAGTTGCTACTGTATTGTCATATTTGGTTTTAAAACACCAACATGGCAACAGGCTGCTAAATAGTTTTCTCGTTTTCAGACCTTACATATGAGTATTATGTCACAAAATTCAGACATACACTTACTGTGTGCCTAAATGCAAGGAATAAAGATGTTTGCACAGATCATCTGTTCCATACAATTACATTTTCCTTTTTTTTCATATGGTTTTAAAGCTCAAGCATGTGCACTTGTCCCAACACGTAGGTGCGCCTCTACATGGACTGTGAGGAATACCACCGGGTTGCCTTCATCAGGAGTGCTCAGCCTCTGACCTTCGAGTCCAGCTCAGGGATCTTTGTAGGGAACGCCGGGGGTACGGGCCTGCAGAGGTTTGTGGTAAGTGTCGATGTGTGCGTGTTTGTGTCCCTTCTAGCCACGTGAGCGCTTCGGTACTTCCTACACTGTCTTTTGTCAGCTCTGTACAACAGCTGCATTTCTGCTGTGCTTATTCCTCATCCCAAGCGTCAGTGGGTTTGGATCAATGACTTTGAAATGAATATTGAATCCACAGCTAGTTGCAGAAACAAATGTGGTGTTTGGACAGTTGCCGACTTTACATCTGAGAATGAACACAATAGTCTTCGTTGGCAGCTTTACGACTGCCACGGGAGGCGAGGAATGAATGACCAAGTGTACTCATGAGCACTTCTTTGTCCTATGCGAGCTCCTAAATGACAGGCTGCTTACTTACATATGTGCACCAGGGCTAGTAGTCTCATTTTTGAATGATTTAAACTGAGTGCACCTGTGATTACGGCTGCCAATTCTTTCCCTATAAAGATGAGAAATCAAAAAATAGTAAATATTAAAGGGTAGAGGCTAAAATCCCTCACGATAGTTAAAAATATCCCTGTGCATTTATAGCAAGTACGTGTTATCGAGAAGTGCTGAGAAATCAAATCCATGTGCAACGCTGGCCTGTGCAAGCAGTGCTCTATAAAAGAAAATAAACCAGTAAAAGCTTCAGCACTTTCGTCCCCATTATCTATGATTTGTTGTTTTGTAATTCTGCTTTGTTCATCACATTGCGACTGCAGATATGATGAAGAAAATAGCTTTTTTTTTTTGCATATCTATGGGGGAAATAGTTTGTATTAGTGTGGGTCAGAAAATATCTGTTATGTCATCAAGATATCTATCTAAAACATCTTCAGTGAACTGTCAGAATATTACATTTTAATAAGAAGAGACCTAAGTTCATTTTAGAAAACATGCCAACAGTACTTTTCCCGAATAAATCAACCCACGACCGGTGGCTGAACTAGAAAAGCACACGACCTGTGACTTTAAAAACAAAATATAGTCCTCTTCTTTGCCACTTTTTAACCTTTTGTTCTCGTGAATTCTTTTTTTATCCAAGTTCATGAGACGAACAGACTACAAGATGTTCCATTTCCACAACAGTGGAAAGAAATCCTTATCACAAAGCAGCTTTTGGGTTTTTGTTTTTTTGGGGGGGCTCTCTGTCATTAAGATTTTATTTGTGAAACGTGAGGAGAGTTTCAAAGAAATATAATGAGCCGGGGAGGCAGAGTGTGTTTATTCAGGAATTTTTTTGGTCTCTGAGGGGAGTTCATTTCACCGCTGAAACAATCTGTTAGGTTTCTCCTACCTATTGTGGTTTAAAACCAACACTGACGTACGTACATAGATCACCAGGAGCTACAGTTTCATTTTAGATGTAAAGCAACCTCGCTCTAGCATCATTTCAAATCTTGTATATCTTGGTCTGTGTTTAATTTATGAATAATGATTTCCAGCAACCCTTTCAGGCTGTCTAAAGTACATAAAGTGATGTATTTAATAGAGGAGGACTTATAGTGGTGTTATTGTAGCTTTAAGGGCAATGCAGGGTTATAGACCATTAGAAATGTGAGGCTTCTTTCCCCTGCAATTCAATTTCAGTGTCATTTTAATTGAGACTAAATTACTGCTGTTTTATCCCATGAGTCATAGCTGCTGGCATCCTGCCAAAGCCTTGTGGAAACAAAATATTTTTTGTAATATCCTGACTAAAAATGCCAGTGTAGCTGCATTACAACAACCTTTAGAAAGAGCAAAAAGTTCCTCTGCTTTCAGTGTTTCTTGTGCCACAATTCCATTGTACGTACAATTTCTATTCTATTCTGTTCTATTATTTTACCCAACTTAAGGCCACATACTGTACATCTACACTGTTTAATATCAGCCTACTGGTTGCTAGCAAATTATAGTTACCCACATTTGAAGCCATTTCACTTTGTGATGTAGGACCATGATTAAAATATTGACAAAAGTCTTTCACATTGGCTGTATTCGAGGTTTCATGGAAGTGGAGAATTTGTTTTAAACATTTGCTCTCTGATTGAACTGTTGGATTGTTTGGGGAAGATGCGAGTAACTTTGCAACAATCAAAAAATGGCAAATTCACTGTAGCAGCTGCTTCTTAGGCTAAAACTCAATCGATTACAAAACACAGAAGTCTGAAATTAAGGCTTCTTTTAACCTTGAATATAATGCACAAATAACGCACAAATTTCCCCACTGTGCGATCAATCTTATCTTATCTTATCAGGATACTAAGGCTAAGACCTGCTAGCCAATCAGAACTTTGGCTAGCTACAAACTTTGTTGTTACCGTCATTGTTATTGCCCTGCTTGATGAACAGTCTGTGCCATGTGGGTTTTTGTTGTTGATATTTCTCAACTCTTTATTGCTGACTGTACAGCTCTCTGCAGGTACTCAGGCAATCTGTCTAAAAGCGCCTGATGTCAGATGGGGGCAGTATTGGAAATACAGAATGTGGTGCAACCATCTGTGAACTACTCTTGCTTTTGTTGTTGTGGTTCAATTAGCCAGCTGTGGATTGAAGTTGTAACATCCAAAAAAAAAGCTTAATTAACAGTGTTAAAAAGATGAAAAGTTTTTATTACAGCCACTGTCCATACTTTTCTTTTTTTCTGTTGTTGAGGTTTTTTCACTCTTTTCCTGTGTCAGGTGAACTTTCCTAACACTGCATTGCCTGTCTGGGCTCAACCAATCGGCATTAAATGAACGCAAAGCGTCATCCATGTCGAGCACTGTGCAGTTGGGATTTTGGTGCAATGCACAGGAGCATGTTTGTGGTGGTTAAAACCCCTCTACATAGCCTCTCCATAAGCAAATACCTCAGCAAACGTACACGACTGCTGTAGCATAAATTAAGCATGAATAAATTAAGTCCTATGTAGCGTGTATAAAGCTGGATGATATCACCACTTGGGGCTCAGAGTTGTTCTTTCTCTTGCCAATAAACTCTTTCACTCCTTTCTTTTTTTTTTTTTTTTTTTTTTTTTTTTTTTTTTTTATGACATCAGAAACAGCAGTATGCGACATTACGTGATGGCAGAGCTTCAGTTCATCCTTTGTCATTTTTTTTTTTTTTTTTTTTTTTTTAATAAATAGGACAGGGGGAATGAATGAGAGAAAGAGGGGGAGAGAAAGAAAGAAAACCAAAGGGGAGAAGAGACGGTGAGAAGGGGGGGGAAGAGAGAGAAAAAAAAAAAAAAAGAACTCCTGGGTCACCTGTATGGAGAAAAAAAAAAACAAACAAAAAAAACAAACAGAGGAGACAGCAAACAACAAAGAGCAACATAATAATAGAGAAAACAAAGCACCATCACAATAAACTAGCTAGCCATAGATATCAATATTTACTAAATAATAAACGATATTGTGCAGCACGCAAGATAGACAGCGCACAGTGTGCTTTGAGGCAGCAGCCAAGAAAGCTTTAGTCCGCGTCTGTGAATACCCATGTGTGCATACCTGTGTGGATCAGCATGCTTGCATTCCAAAGGTTTCTCCATGTAATGATCTGCTAGGGAGTGTGGGGGGGCCACAGCCCCGTCCTCCAGGGTGTGAAGCGGGTATGGAGGAGATCAAAACTCCAGATATCCAGAGGCCCCCAGAACACAAAAGACCATGAAAGACCAACAGAGGGGCAGCCGTGCCACTATTCCAGTAAGAGCTGAGGAGAGTCCCAGATGAGGGCTCGCCCAGCAGCCGCGGAGCAGAAGTCAGGGGGAGTTGCAGTGACGCGCCCGTGAGCTCCGCCGGCCCCCAGCTGCGCCTGAGTGACCGAGCCCCAGGCCGAGAGGCCGGGGGCACCCCACCTCCAAAGGGGGCCCGAGCGAGCCCCAGGCCCCAGGCCCCGACAAGCGGCCGCCAAGGAGTGAGCCGGTGTGTACCCGGACGCCCACCCCCAGACACAAAGAACCACCAACACACCGACACCTGAGGGAGTCCGCCACCGGCAGGGGAAGTGGTGGTGGGTGGAGATAGGCCTCCAAACCTTGGAGGGCCTGAGGTGTCCCCAGAGAGGTGGCGTCTGATACCCAACCTGACATATAGACACAGACATACAGGCACACACAGACACAAACATCCATTCCCACCCTCATGCTCTCATATGCACTCACTCCACACTCAACCAACGTGGAGACAGACATAAAGAGACGCTGTACACACAATCACACTCCCCAAGCGTACTCTACAAACCGGGTCTAGGTACCCTTGCCCCTGGAGGGGGGAATTGCACCCAGACCCAGGTGGTGTTACCCTTTTCCCTGCGGTGGGGAGAGGCAGACCACCCCGACTCCGCAGCAGCAGGGAGGCCCCACACCCCAGACCGCAGTCGGACGGCCAACTCCTCCTACTAGCCCTCCCGCTCCAGCAGGCCGCAGAGAATGGGGGTGGGAGAAGACTCCAAACCTCCCTCCACCCGCTCATTGTAGTGTTGATGCATATGTGTTCTAAGGTGCAATTAAAACCCAGGAGGGCATGGAGCTACCTGCCATGGAGCAGCAGGTAAGCGCATAGTCCCTCCTGCTAGCCCTCAATGACTAAGTGTATTTAAAATTGAGAGGTGGGCAACGACGTCAGGGGTGAGGTATACACCCTGATGGTAAATTGGACTCCGTGATTGTGCCCACCCCCAAGATCCTATATGTATGTGTAATGAGAGTGTGAATAATGTGAATGTCTAAGTTGTGGGATAAAATTGAGGCAGAGGCAGCCAGAAGGGGACGGGGGGGGGGGGGGGGGGGTAGCCTCCTCTGCACCCTGGTGACATACCCCCACTCCAAGGCCCTGCATGTGTGGGTGGTTGTGGAGGAGCGGGAAGAGGGAGGCAGCTGGAGATGGGGAGGGAAGGAAGGGAGGGGCAGGTAACCCCTCCCTGGGGCCAGCTCCCCCGCTGACCCCAGTAGGCACTCCCACCCTCCGCGACCCGCCAGGGAAGGGGGGCCCAGGCCCATCAGACCGGGGCCCAGTGCAGTAGCGCCCTCCGGCTCCACAGAGCCCTGGACAGTCCACCCAACCCCACCACAGAGAAAACTGCACCCACCCCACCATCCACACATCTTCCAGACTACATAAGACGGTAAACGCCCAGGCTGAGATCTTCCTCCACCTCTCCTGTATCTCCCCCTCCCGCAGAGAGTTCCTGAAGAGAAGAAAGCTCCTGCAAGATGTGACCATCCCCCCCACCAGATGAAGAGCCCCCCAGGCGGCTCGACGCACCGGCGGCACCCTGCTCCAGGGCCGGGCCCCCATGCACCCACCCGCCCACAACCCCGGCAACACACCAACCAGGACCCAAGCCCCCGAGGCCCGGCCCGGGCCCCAGCCCAGAGACGGAGCGCCCCCAGAACCCCACGCCCATCCCGGACCCACCCAGGGGCAGCCAGGTTGCCAGGTCAGTAACCCACGTCCGTCAGCACAGACCCTCCCCTAGCCCCGCTGCACGCAGCCGCGAGGAAACAGTCACCTGAGAGCCAACAGAGCCCCCAACCGGACGTGACCGCTACCCCGGGTTGAGCCCCCCAAGGAAGATGCCTCCGGGGAACCCCCCGACGCCCTAAGCCTGTCCCTACCCCCTCACCAATCACAACAGTGAAGGCGGGACCAAACTATGACCCCCCACCCCTACTAGGTGATGGAGCTGATAAAAGGGGCCCAGAGCAATTGATCTAATGTGGTGGCAAAGGCTGTGTCAAGACTAATGTAATCTAATAGATAATTTCTATATTGGTTAGAATTAAGATTATTTTTATTTTTCCAGTTCATGAGGACTGTTTTCTTGGCTATGCATAGGGCAGTGAAGATCATATGGGCTATATTCTTTTCTGAAGTGACATTATCTAAGCTGCCCAGTAGACACACTAAGGGGGAAGTTGGAATGTTACATTTCAGACACTTTGATAAGTCTTCACATATCTCGCGCCAAAACTTTTGCACTGGTGGACAGAACCAAAGAGCGTGGATGTAATTGTCTGGTGTATTGCCTTGACAGTGTGAGCAGTTGTTGGAAGATGTAAAGCCCATCTTGAACATCCGATGACCTGTATAGTGCACTCTATGAAGTATTTTGTATTGTATTAATTGCAGACTGGGATTTTTAATTAATTTGAAAGTTTTTAAGCAAATCTGAGACCAGAAGTTTTGGTCTAGGTTGACTGATAAATCTGCTTCCCACTTTGCAGTAGGAAGGGATATTGATTCATCTAATTTAGAAAGTGTTCTGTATATTTTAGATAATAATTTGGGGGATTTAAGAGTAAAAAAATGTGCCGCACTTAGTGGTGTTTGTAATTCAACTTGACTGAGGTTAAATTTCTTTTTTACTATGGATTTAATTTGTTGATATTCTAAAAACCTTGTCTTGTTGATCCCATATTGTTCAACTAGTCTGTCAAATGGAATAAATTCTGTTCCCTCTAATATATGTTCTAAGTATTTAATTCCTTTACAACTCCATTCTGGGAAATTAATCATATTATTGTTTTGTAATATGTCAGGGTTATTCCAGATAGGTGTACGTTTGCATGGGATTAATGAAGACTCCGTTATTTTTAGAAACTCCCACCATGCTGTTAGAGAAAAGCTGATGTTGATACTTTTAAAGCATTCATGTCTTTTGATGTTTGAGCTAATAAATGGTAGGTCTGAAATCTCTAGATCCTTGCATAGTGCCTGTTCAACATCTAGCCAGGGCTCAACTAAGAAGGTATGTTTTAACCATTCTGAGATGAACTGAAGCCTGTTGGCTAAGAAGTATTGGTGAAAATTAGGCAGATCTAATCCTCCTCTATCCTTGGTTCTTTGTAGCGTTTTTAAGCTAATACGCGGGGGTTTATCTTTCCAAAGGAATTTGGAAATATATGAATCCAGAGATCTGAACCAATCTTGTGATGGTTTGTTAGGGATCATCAAAAATAAGTAATTTATTTTTGGCAAGATCATCATTTTTATAGTGGCGACCCTTCCCATGAGTGATATGGGTAAAGATTTCCATCTAGTCAGATCGCCTTCTACTTTCTTTAGAAGTGGGATGTGGTTTAGTTTAGTTAAGTCTGAAAGCTTAGGAGAGACATTAATACCTAAATATTTAATATTTCCGGATTGCAGTGGGGCAGAGGAAGAATTATGGAAGGAGCAGTTAATGGGGAGAACTGTAGATTTTGGCCAGTTAATTGAATAATCTGAAACTCTTGAAAACCAGTTTATTAAAGTAATTACCTCAGAGAGGTTGGTTTGTGTGTTTTGCAGAAAAAGCAACACATCATCCGCATAGAGACTGATTTTATGTTCTATGTTCTTACATGTTATGCCCTTAATTGTTGTAGCCTGTCTAAATGCTGCTGCTAGAGGTTCGATAAAAATTGCAAAAAGTGAAGGGGAGAGTGGGCATCCCTGTCTGGTGCCCCTCAGGAGACAGAAGCTGGAGGATGTCTGGTCATTTGTTCTGATACGAGCCGTTGGGGAATTGTATAATATTCTTATCCAGTTTATGAAAGAGTTTCCAAAACCAAATTTGTGTAAAGTTGCGAATAAAAATTTCCAATTAACTCTGTCAAATGCTTTTTCTGCATCTAGAGATAATATTATGGTTTCGATGTTTTTATCGTATGAGTAGTCTATTAAATTAAGTAATCTACGAGTGTTTGTTGAGGAGTGCCGACCTTTTATGAAACCAGTTTGGTCAGGATGAATTAAGAGGGGGGTCATTTTCTCTAATCTCTTTGAGAGAGCTTTGCAGATTATTTTAAGGTCTACATTTAAAAGAGAAATTGGACGATAGCTTGAGGGAAATAAAGGGTCTTTGCCTGGTTTTAGCAGGAGACTAATGTTGGCAGAATTCATATTTGGTGGTAGTCTGCCCTTTTCCTCGATTTCCTGCAACATGCTGTGGAATACTGGTGCCAAAATTGTCCAGAATTCTTTGTAGAATTCTGCAGGGAAGCCGTCTGGACCTGGAGCCTTATTATTGGGCATACTTATCAGGGCTTCCTGGAGTTCACTTGGCGTCAGTGGCGAATCCAGTTCCATTGCTTGACTGTCTAGTAATTTTGGAAGAGTTACGTTGTCAAGAAACAGATCAATTTCATTTTTAGATGGGTTTATTTGTGGTGAGTATAAAGTTTCATAGAAATCCCTAAAAATGTTGTTTATTCTTCCAGGATCATATATTGTGTTCCCCGATAAATCTTTAGCAGCACATATAGTTATTTTTTCTTTATTTATTTTTAGCTGGTTAGCTAGAAATCGACCTGATTTGTTACTGTGTTCAAAATTCTGCAAGCGAAGTCTTTGTATAAGGAATTGTGTTTTTTTATTAATAGTTTCATTTAATTCTAGTTTTGTTTTGCATATTTTGTTCAATGTTTCCTGATCTTGGTGGGACGCGTAGGCTTCTTCTAGTGTTTTGATGTTTTTTTCTAATTCCTGAATATTTTTGTTTTCTTCTTTCTTTTTGTGTGATGAGAAAGAAATTATTTTACCTCTCATCACAGCTTTCCCTGCTTCCCATAGAACAGAAGCAGATATTCCGGGAGTGTCATTAAAGTCTAAATATGAAGTCCATTCCTTTTTAAAGTATTTTTACTTGGCGTAGTATTATTCTTGTGCATTAGTGTTAAAGATACAGGAGCATGATCGCTGACAGCTATAGGATGAATCTCAGTGTCTGAAATGTCACACAGCAGTGAGCTGCTGACCAAAAAATAATCCAGACGAGAGTAAGAGTGATGAACATGCGAGAAAAAAGTATATTCCTTACTGGTGGGGTGAAGAGAGCGCCATGCATCGCAAAGACCAAAGTCGTTCATATACTGTTTGATTATATTTGTGGACTGCCAATTACGCTGAGTTCCTGTTGTGTTGAGCCTATCCATTTCTTCATTTAGTCCAAGGTTGAGGTCACCGCCAAGAATGAGTGTGCAATCAAGGTGTTCAGAGAGTGCACTAAAAAAACCGTGGAAGAATGAGGGTTCATCAACATTTGGACCATATACACTTACAATACATAGTTTTTTGTTCAATATTGATAGTTTAATAATTAGAAATCTACCCTCTGGATCTATAACTGTATCGAGTACTGTAAAATTAACATTTTTATGTATTAAAATTGCTACTCCCCGTTGTCTAGAATTATAACCGGCTGCAAACACGTTAGGAAACTCAGGTGTTTTAAGTTCATTTAAACCTGTGACAGGTTTGTGAGTTTCTTGTAATAAAACAACATCTGCCTGTAGTTTTTTAAGCTGGTTAAATATTTTTAACCTCTTTCCTCTGGTGCCAGCTCCATTTACATTCCATGTGACAAACCTCAGCATGCCCTTAATTGTGCGTGTATGTCTAATGATGTATGCTGGGTGTTTCGTTTAGACAGGTGGAGAGAATATGGAAACATCCCTTGTTTATAAATAGAAAGAGAGAAAGAAGTGTGGTGAGAGACTCCATAAGTCTGACTATGTGTGTGAATATTCACTAATATGAACAAGCGTGGCTTGCTTATGTGTCCTGCAAGTCTGTGCGTGCTGTGAGGCTGTTGTGAATGTGCTGCCGTTGAGCTGATGTGTTTGCGTGATCGTGTTGTGAAAATATGGAGAAATAGAGGGTGTTGTTTGTAGGTGAGTGGGGAAGTAGGTGACCACAGCAGTGAAAGACAAGAGAAAGAAAGAAACCACTCCTTTCTTGGCTCTCTTCATGCATCCTCTCCTCCCTCTTTCCTCATCTCTCAGAAAAAGAGGAGCAGAAGTAACTGTCTGTTTCCAGCTGTTCAACTTTCAAACTGATCCTCCTCCAAAACGATGCAGCAGCGGCTCTTTGCAGCACTGCACTACTCCACAGCGTTACATGAACACACAAAAACAAATAAATATCTTCGTCCTTGCTGAACCAGTTACTCATATGTTAAACTGGCTTCACTGAACCACAGGCCATGTAGGGCGTAACATAAAATGTGTGTTGGCCTTTAACACAGTAGTGCAAAGTGACCTTTTGGATGTCTTCTCACATGCTTTGGCCTGTGGCAGCCATAGTGTCCAGGGACTGCCAGTAACTGCAGGCACACAACAGTTTCTCATCTCTGGCATCTGAAAAGTCCAGTGTCTGTCTGTGAGCAATAACCAGACTTCAAAATATATATAAACAGCCCCGATGGCGCATGTCATGCAGCATGCGTGGCTATATAAACTAGAAGCTGATATGTTGCAAAATACTTCAGCTACTGTGAAGTTTTGAAGATACATCAGTAACAGTTTAACAAAAGAAGTCAAACAGACAATGTTTGCACTTTCTCATAGATGAGGAAGCATTAAGTGCAATGCCAACAGCTGCATGAAGTTATTTATCTCCATAGCAACTGATCAGACTTTTTCCACTGTGATTCACTCACAGATGCACTTCTATATTAATTTACAGTCAATAGACAGGGTATATTTATTTCTATTCACTTATAATTAAATATAAGAAGTCATCTTGTGATAAAGCGTAATAACAAAACGTTCAAACAAAAAAAAGCAGAAATACAGGTTTTAATGTTTGTATAACTAAGCAGCCAAGTGCACAACCACACTCCTGTTTATACAAACTTTTGTTGAAATCATCTGACTTTTGTGAATTTACTGTAGAAACCAGTTGAAGCTTGACCTCCTTTCCATCGGTCATTTTCAATGCACCCGACCTCATTTACTAACATCTTCAGCTCACTTTTAGACTGATTTTGTTTACATTTTTAAGAAATGAAGTTGCTAGTACTGCTTTGTTTTGCAGTGTACCATTAGCGATACTGACAGCTCTCGTGTGTGAAGGCTCTCTGGTGTGTTTTCTTGAATTTGTGCCGGGAATAATGTCTGTTTACTGTTGTCTGTTTTGTTTCAAGGGTGACTTATGACAGAAATTTAACACTAGCTGACTATAAAGGTTTGAGCAGCACATGTTTATCCCAGACCTACAAACGTTCAGATGAGTCTGAGGTGACACCTGTGATGCTTAGTTGCTAGACCTGGATTTAAAGGAATGAAAGGCTAGGGCAATTAGTCAATATATTAAGCAGACAGTATAAATGGTGCAGCTTTGCAGCATTTTTGGTTGGTTGGTTGGTTGGTTGATTTGTTGGTGCACTGGTACTTAGGTTGGTTTTTTCACTGGTTCATTTGTTTGTTTGTGGGTTTGTTGGTTGGTAGGTAAAGCTTGTTTTTTACACCATAATTATATGCTCTGCTACAAACAACTAACTGGTGCTCACCTGTTCGATGTGCTGTGTGTTCAGTTGTCGCTGCTACAGACAGCCGTGCGTGGTGGCGAGCATTTGAAAACTGCAACCAGAAACTTGCCGAGAAATTCTCCAACTGCTTTCCTGTGTTTAAATTCACGTAATCAAAAAAGTTTTTTACAAACTAACCGACTAAATCATTCATCCATGTGGCTGTGGCTTTAATGTAGGGGCAAATCCACATGTTGTAGTCGTTTAAAGGAGGCGGAAAAGGTTGCGTGGCACATTCTTTGTTTGTTTCAGATGTGTTGTTTACTGCACCAAGCAGATGTCTCTGATTTGGTTCACTATCCCCAGCTCCAATCCACCCTTCCTTCTCCTTCCTCTCTGCTTCTCCCTATATCACTATTTCTCACTCCTTTGCCGCCATTAAATTTCATAGGCTGTCCTTCATTCCATTAAAAACAGCTGTTTGTCATCTGGCCTGATCCCAGTATCAACAAACTTGGCTGAAATTGCCTTTAGCAAGTATTTACAGATGCAATAAGAAGACAGGACCACTGACTCTGATTTAAATGACCTTTTGTTATACTATGAGTGCACTGGTCCTTGACCGAGAACTAAATAAACCCACCTTTAACCACCTTTGATATGCTCCTTACATTGGTAGATAATGGCTTAGGATATTTGGCTTACTGTGTGATAACTTGTCAGAATTATGACATGTTTATCATCAGCTGCAATCACTGAACATGTGTGCGCCTTTATATTGTTCTCTAATTTCTGTTCATTCTAAAACTGCATTCCTTCCTTTATGAGTATTTACAAGTATTTACAGCAGACCTCACAAATGACACAATCTGCATAAAGCGTAATTTATCATCGTTTCCTAACAGCAGAAGAAAGCATGACACGTATCCTTCCCATGATAAAACAAAGACCGTTTGAGTTTCTGCCAGCATAAAACAACTATATGTGCTGACAGCTCTACAGTCCAGCGAGGGGCTTGGAGGGCATAAACATGTCACACATTACCTCCAAGGTTCTGCAAGGATACCTTGCTGTCAGAGCGCCCCTTTACAAAATAAGAAACCAGGTGCAGCTATCTCTGTGTAAGTGTAAAACCATCCATTAAATAGTCATAACCTGCATTTTAAAATGATATAAAATGACAAAATTGGTCACCAAAAATTTCTTTCTAACCAAATTTAGTTCAGATTGGGAATGGGACCCTTCTCTAGAGGTTACCTTTCAGAGTCATCCCACATATTGGCTCAAGGTTACAGACAAGTATGGACTGTATACGAGAGACTTACCAAAATTCAATATTCATGAACTTCCAAAAAGAAACAGCCTTTTTTAGAATGAAAGGTTTAAATGTGCTGCATTATTTCACAACCTTCCAGTTTCCCTCTGTCGGCCTCCAGAGTATCCTGGGACACCATCCAAGACTGTGGATGAGCTCACATACAGCAAAAGAAAAAAGTTGCCCAGTTAAAATAGCTCAGCTAATAACGCTGTTACATGTCTCTTCATGGGGCAGGTTCAATTCAGTTCAATTCAGTTCAATTCTCATCAAAATAACAATTTAGTTGCCTAAATGTGCTCAAGATCAATATATTATCATTAGTTGGGTAATAATTTAAGACATACGACAGCATTAGCTACACATGCTTATACTTCACAGGGCCACAGGGGTAGAGACTGGCTAGTCTTGGGGGAGTCATTCCCTACCTTGTTTCCACAGGCCTTTTAAATGTAAATCCATCATATAACACTTTCTGTGTTCTCCCTTTGTCTACATGGTTTCTCTCTGGGCACTCAAACTTCCTTCCTGGTGGAGCAATGGTTATCTGTCCCTCAGTGATAGCCCTGTCCAGGGTGTACCCTGCTTCTCGTCCTATCACAGCTGGGATAGTCTCCAGCCCTCTCCTCCTCCTTGATTAAGACAAAGAAAATTGATGAGAGGATTATATAATTGTATAAATACAGAAAGGATTTGACATAGCTTAATCTTCTGTGTTAATTTGCCACAAGTAAATATTAAAATTATGGGCTGGTGCTTTAAGGTTGATGGGAAAATTGTCTTTGGAGCAGATACAGAAATGCACCTGTTTCCTAGCCAGATGTTTGCAGCAGTGTTGAATGTGTGTGTTAATGTGTTCAGTGTGTATGCATTATGCGTGCTAATGAGTGAAGGAGAGACAGATAAACTGTTATGCAGACAGACCAAATTAGTGTGTGTGTGCGCGCGCGTGCAAAATGTCCTCGGAGCTTCTATAAAATTTAATGACAGAATGAATTAAATTAGCGTGCAATATAACACGAACTCTCCTCTCCAGGGCTCCATCCAGCAGCTGCTGTTGAAGGCAGATCCCACGGCCCCAGATGACCAGTGTGAGGAGGACGATCCTTATGTGAGTCTGCATGAAAACACTCGAAACTGAGAAAAGTTCAGCTCCTCAAACGTCTCTAAAACACTGCAAACTTGGAACTATGGCTCTCTCTGCTGGTAGACATACAGTACTGCATAAAATTCATTTCTGACGCCCGCATACATCATTTACATTTAAACATTTAAAAGCATAAACCATCATGAATCCATTCCACCTGCTTTGGTGCAAATGAAAGTGACAGCGGGTCAAAGCAGCTAGATTTTATAATCTTGGCCTACTGTCACACTATATATTTTTGACTGACAAAAAGTCATTTCACACATTTTTTTAATCATTTAGAGGTAAAACTTTAAATATGAAAATGTTCAAAATGTCATAAATTTACCTGTTTTGTAACTACAGTGGCGTTACAACATACAGGATTGGTGTAATCATAAATACAAAGTCCAGCTTAATATGTGCTTGAAATTATTTAATTTGCTTGTAATTCCTCTTAAATCTTGGTGAGCTGCCCAGTTTTTCTTCTATTTGCTTGCCTTTAAAATCTTTAAAGAGCACTACATTTAAAGTAAATGTCTTAAATTACACGCATTATCAAACCCACTACCGGCTATGGAGATAAATTTTCCTCAATAATATTGTCCTTTCTTGTGTTAGCAAGGTAACAAAATATACTGAGAAGGAATATGTAATCTTGTGAAACAGAGGTTATTTTTAGGAAAAGCAAAAAGAAAAAGTCATGACCTTTACAGGGTGCTGTAATATACAACATAAACAAGCTCTCTCTCTCTCTCTCTCTCTCACACACTCTCACACACACTCTCACACACACACACACACACACACACACACACACACACACACACTGACATTCCTGACCGAGCCACAGTCAGTCTGTCCTGATAATGTTGTTTAGAACATTAATCATTTCTGATATCCAGTGTTTGTTTGTTTGTTTGTTTGTTTGTTTGTTTGTTTAAATTAAAGATAAGTTTCAGTGAAAAACATCAGTAACATGTGAGTAACCGTGGGAACCAAACTCTGGAATAAGGCTGTTTTGCTTATGTGTACATTTGGCCTCTTTCCTCATTTAATTTTCACTTCCTGCAGCTAAAAACTCAGATGGAATTTTGGTCTGCTGAACTTTTCCAACTTTCTCTGTGTTTTGTCTTCTAATTCCTTTTATCCTGCTCTCCTTTTCAACTCCAGGCCTCTGGCTACGGGAGCGGTGACAATGAAAACTTGGAGGGTAAAGATGAAGTGAAGAAGATTGTGGAGGAGAGAGAGTTCACCATGGTGTGTGCACTGTTGTTTTGTTTTTACCCCATTTATTTGCGCAAGCGAGTCACAAATGAAAAAGCTTCTGTCCTCTCAGTACCTGTGGAGACACCAAAATGATGATAATTGCTGCCAGCTCTGTGCAATCTGTAATGAATTTATGCAAATAATATCACATTACTATGCTTAAGGAAATGGCTTCTAAAAAAGCCCACTAAAAAAGAAAAGAAGATGGCCAATGTGTCATTGTATAGATAAGTTATGTTCCCATAGTGATTTAAAATAAACCTGTTGATTAAAACTTTAAAAACGTAACTTAATATTAAGACTCAGTCCACAAATCAATTTTTAGTTGATTTTTTTAGTCATTTTCTGGGAACTTTAAGCTACAGAGTCAAAGACACTTGAGTTTTTGGTGATTGTCTTCCAAGAAACTAGCTAAGAAACCATCTAAAAGTGCAGATAAGAGAGATTTCAATCACACAGATCACCATCTGTGGTCCAAGTATGACTTCACTGATGTACATGTATTTCAGTCCCTTTTGTATGAACACACAATCCAGATGTGTGCGACCTCTTCTCCAGGCAGTCTGAGCTACTTAATAAGCGTCTCCCTTGGACACTCAAAGGCCTGTCAGACGATGGATTAAAATCAAAAACTCTCTTCAGGAAAGAAAATGATTTACAGCCTTTTTTCCATCTGCAGTCATTTCTATTTATCATTCATGAGCAAGACAGCGGGCTTTTCTAGGCGTGCGGTCATGACATTTTATGATCGCAGCAGATCTTGTAGACGTAATGTTGGAATACTCTAAGAAATGTGTGGAATGAGGCTGTCAGTGTGACACTGTATTAGGATCTGATCTGAGAGCAAACATTTCCTACCATCCGTGGCAAACGCTTCACTTTCTTTCTTTTTCTTGTTTGGTTGTCTGTTCACATATACAGAGACTCTTTGTTGAATTATGAAAGAAAAAAAAAAGAAAGGCTCTTTAATTAATCCACAGCTGCAGCTATAACTAGTGTGCTGTAATATCCAGATTGCAGAATATTATGCATTTAAAAATATAAAAAATATGCAGTTTAGTGCTGAAGGTTGGTCTAAAGATGCACACTGATTTCTTTTTTTGTTTGTTTGTCTGTTTGTTTGTTTGTTTGTTTTACCATCGTGGTTATTAGCCAGAGCTGGCCCCCACTTACATTGTGATCCCACCTCCACCCACTGAGATGCCAACAAGCGATGACGAAGATGACAACTTTGAGGAAGCTTCTGGGCAGGAAGTGGAGGTGACCACGGTGCAAGGTAAAATGCATTCATGTAAACGTTTTAATGTGGTCTCAGGAACTCTGTCCTGTGGCAACAAACAGCAGTTATCTGCCACTTAAAATATATATATATTTTCAGGATTAGACCAGTGATATAGCAAAATTATTTCATGCTTCCCTTCGTTTGTGCTGCAATTCATGAGTAAATCGGCTCCTCCTTCGTTGCATTTCCAAGAGTTTCCACCAGATGTTGCTGAAGACACAGTGTAGCTTCCTTTCCTTTGTTCGTATGATCCAATGCTCAACCTTTTCATCTGTGCTTTATTCATCAAATCCACAGCAGTGCCATTTTTAATGTGCTCAAACATGCTTGTTTTTTCCTTTTTCTCTTTATGTTACAGCAAAGTCATTTCAGACAGGTGCTTCAGTTTCCACACCTGACACTGTAAGTCAGAATTATCTTCTGAATTTATATAACATAAATGTGTCTGTTTCAACATATTATGGGTTAAGATCATTACAGTTTTTATATAATTAAGGCAACAGGTCTTTAAAGGTCTGTAAAGGGGATGGTTGGTACTCTGCTGTAACTCTAGACGGGCTGGAAGTGACGTGGTTGATGAGGTTAACATTAAATGTGCTTTAAAGAGAGAGAGAGAGAGAGAAAACGGAAACTGTTTCCTGTAGAGCAAGTTTGTCCCACTTACTACAGCTGATGCTGCCCTATTTTTTTCCTTTTATTTTTTTTAAATTAGTGTGACTGCAGTCTACATAAAAAATAAAAAAAAAATCCTAACTCCTTAGTCCCTCCAGGTTTATCCAGGGCAGAAAGGGGAGCCAGGCCCAGCTGGTCCCCCAGGACCTCCAGGCCCTCCAGGACCAGCCTCAGAAGAGGGACAAGGAGGGGAGCCTGGACAACGAGGCCCACAAGGACCACAGGGACCCCCAGGCACACCTGGACTTCCAGGGAAAGATGGACACCCTGTGAGTTTAACCTGCACGTTTGTGCACTGAATTTGAGGCATTCACAAGCTTCTATTTTTAAACAATTCAGACGTCCGTTCACGGAGCACAGGATGTTTTTTTTACTCTGTTGTGTTGTCAGATTTAAACATGATTGATTTGCTTTCTGTTTTTGTCTTTTCTCCAGGGAAGCAAAGGGGAAACTGGTTCACCAGTAAGTAAAATCCTCCTAGTCTTTCAAATATATAGTTTCCTTCATGTGGAAGTTATTATTTAATGTCTCAGAGGGGAAAGCTCATGTGCACTGCCGTGATTGTCATCTCTCTCAGGGAGCAAAAGGATTTCCAGGACTACCCGGAGAGTCTGGTCCTAAGGGAGAAAAGGTAAAAACCTTTAGGGTGGTTACAGAAATTTTAACATGGACTTATAAAATTAAATATATAATTAAAGAAATAAGTAAGTAATCCTTGAAATGTAGAAAATAACACAAACTTTCTTCTGTTTCTCTCAGGGTGATCCTGGTGTTGGACTACCTGGCCCTCCGGGTCCTCCAGGACCTCCAGGGCAGCCCAGCAAGTCCTCCGTGTTCCTGGTCAGTCATTTATTCATTTTGTTCTTAGTTTAAGCAAAATCAGGTGTGCTTGATTCATACAAGGAACTAAAATTAGCTCCAGTTTATTTGTGAAATCCTTGTTTCTGTTCTGTATACCTTCATATACGTGAACTTTTCATGTAGACACTGCCCATATTCTATTTCCAAATGTTGATATGAATTTGTTAGGTTGTATTTTTTCTGGTGTGATGCTAAAGCTAAGTCACATTTGTTGCAGCAGAAATCAGATCTGATGATACGCCCATCGTTTTCATTATGTTCCTCAACATTTTTACACAGCAGTGATATTCATACTGGGGATGAAAATAAATATTTTAAGTTGAAAATAAAATATTTATTTATATATTGTGGAATGAGAAAAAAAAAGGCTCATTATGTTATAACCAACCATAACATTTTAGTATAAGTGACTTACCTTTTGACTAAATGAGGGGTCATTGCCTTTGTGTTCATCAGGAGGGTTCTGGATTTGAAGACTTTGACAGTGACACAGAGATTATTAGGGTAAGTGAAGTTGCTTTCTCTGTCTCTGTATACTGACACTATAGTTTACCTGTTTTACAGAGCATTTTTCCCATAACTGTAATGTTTTCTTGTGTTATCAGGGTCCCCCAGGGCCTCCAGGTCCCCCAGGACTGCCAGGGCCCCCAGGATCTCCTTCTGAGGACATCTTTTCTGGACTACCTGGGACTCCTGGGAAAGATGGAAGGGATGGAGCAAAGGGCGAACCTGGACTTCCTGTGAGTTTTACCTTGGTCCATTTTCTGTTAGAGCCCAATCTAAATGCAGCAGCTTAAAAATACTAAATGAACCAATATGTTTTCTACATATTGTAAACTCTAGCAGCTCAAGTATTATAGTTTATACAGGCTCAAGTTTATACAGTATTATGGTTTCTTTGGAAGGACAAGACAAACACTGAAAATGTAATTTCTTTAGTAGATTTCACATCTGCTCTCACATAACAAACTCATTTGTCATTTGCTAATTTATGCTAAAAGTTAAACAGGAGGTATACTCTAACTCTATTAAAACTCTTTCAAAGGACCCACCTGACACACACAATAGAATTAATTAAAATCAAGAGCAGTTTTTATTCAAAACAAAACAAAAACATAATTTTGCATGAAACATTTCTGTGATTAAGGTTTTTTTGAAATGCATCTTTCTTTTAGTCTTTGCCTTCAGAACATTCATTTTTGACCTGGGTTCTGTGTTCAGGTGTCTGAGGAGTGGTTTAGTGGCTCTGGGTCTGATTCAGAGTCAGGGTCTGGTCAGGTACAATGGGCTGAAAAGACAGTATTTCCCCCAATGCCATTTAAAATGTTCATTTACTGCTTTCCTGCCATTGCTTGATGCACAGAATGAACAAAGATTGTATGTGTCTGCAGTTAAGACTTAGTGGTTCCTCTTTTGAAATACATTACATACACTAGTTAAATTGTACAGTACATAAACATATCTGCCACCTCATTTTATAATCATGTGAAAAATGAAGTTTTCCCAGCACGATGGAATTCTATGAAAAATCAAGTACGTCCTTACTACTTTTTATAAGGTTAATGCTAATCAAATGCACCTGATTATTTGATCATCATAAAGTGTGACCACTTCTATAAAAGCAGAAGTTGGTAGTTTGTGGGTCTGGTGCAGTCAGGTGTGTGTTAATACAAGGTCACAATCTTCCCCAGTGTGGATGTCCCAACAATTTCACCACAAGGTCTGACCCAAGCGCCACATTTCAGACTCTACAAGCCTCAGTTAGTATATTAGATGTTAAAGTTTGTGACAGTAAGGTTGAAACAAGTGTGGCTTCTTTGGAAGGGTCACCAAGAGAAAACCTATTCTCTCTAAAAAGAACATGGCTGCACGGCTTAGGTTTGTAAAACTAATCAAGAGTTCTGGAACAATTTCTTTTGGACAGACAAGACCAAAGTAGAGAAGTCTGGTCATAAAGTGCAGCAGGACATTTGATGAAACCCAAATGCAGCATATTAGCAGAAACATCTCATACCAACTATTAAGCACAGTGGTGGAGGGGTAATGATTTGGGTTTGTTTTGCAGCCACAGGACCTGGACACCTTGCAGTCACTGAGTCATGAACTCCTCTATATACTCAAGTATTTATTGAAATTATTTCTCCAATGGCTAAAGCCAGGCTGAAATTGTGTTATACAGCAGGACAATGATCCCAAGCAAAGCAGCAAATCTACAATATAATTATTGAAAAAGAGAAGGATTGGGTTGTTGCAGTGGCCTGGGCTTAGTCCAGACTTCAACCTGATTGAAATTCTGTGGCCAGAACTGAGAGCCTAAACAAACGTCGTTAAATCATGTGATGTACTTTGTTTTTCACGAGACTACATAGAGGCTTGTGAAAATGTTTCATTTTCAAAAGCTTGTATTTGCACCCACACACCAGTAAATGGATCAGGCCTTTCTTTCCATTATCCTCGCAGCTTTTACGGCAGGAGCTAAAGTGATGAACAACAAGCGCTTGAATTTGGTTGCAGCTGTAGCATCTGTTGGTGGAAATGTGTCTTTTTGTTTTTTTTTTTAATTATAGAAGCTCTTACTAACAGTGTGAATGATATACTCACAGGCATGGAGTATTCACTGCAAGGCTGCTTTGGTTCATGAAATTTTTATTCACTTCAGACCAAAGAGGCTCAAGAGCTTTAATATGTTCTCATTTCAAACGGCTCGCTTTTATGAGCTCACACCAAGCAGCCCGCTTTTGTCCAAAAAATCTGAATAAGAGCCACAATTACGCAAACTATGCCAACTCTGTAATACATGTACATGTTATTCTGGTAAATCCAAATTCTTGAGGGGAAAAAAATAATTTTGTTACACTTGCAGGGAGTCAGTGGAAAAGATGGCAATCCTGGGCCTGCTGGGGAGAGAGGAGACAAGGTAAGGCATTGAAATTCTACATATATTGTATTGTCACTATTTAAGACATGGATTTAAGAAGAAAATCCTCTCACTGGTTTTGGCTCTCATTTGTGTGTTTTCCAATCCTCAACCTTTAGTTTTAGCCCTCTCTGATTTCCCTAGAGAAGGCCTCTAAGTGCTCTGTTAGCAAAAACAATTAGACAAAAACTCTATAACCGCCTAACACAAAGAGCCTCTTAATGAGATGCCCCAATGGACCAATAAAGCCAAAGGGGCTTGAGTGTAAACAAGTCTGTATTGCAATAGCCGCTCTGTTTTTGTTTTCATGGAAACCCGAAAGAACAACCTTTCCCCATTAAACACGAGCTAACTCTATTTCATTATGTTTTTAACAGGGCGAGCCTGGTGTGAGTGGTCAACCAGGACCAAAGGTAAGATTGTTTTGTTTTTTTGTTTTTGTTATTGTTTTTTAATCCTGTCCTGCTGGAAGGTTTTGCAATCAGACTTGTGATCTGAATGCATGGTGGTGCCGAACACATTTAGCTTTTGCAAGAACAGCTATACAGAATCTCTATAGGCTCCTCTTGTTCATGTGAATCATTTATCTGCTTATTTATTCATTTATTTTTGTGTTATTTTAAATATTAATATTATATATGGATATGACGATGTCTAAGTCAAGACAGGCAAGAGAAAAAAAAGTGGTGGTGGTTTGGATGGGGAGTAGAAATGGGATGATAGAAACAAATAGAAATGCACAATGTATCGCCAACTGCTGCATCTGTAAGAAACAAAGAACAAAACAAACATACAGCACGTGAACACAAGACATTTGATAATACACAGATACATGAATCCACAAATCTTCCTATAATGTGTGTGTATGAGTGAGAGAGACAGAGAGAGAGAGACGGTGAGTGTGTCTTTGTCACAAATGTATTTCATAATGAGGGTGGGAAGCTGCAACAATACCCACCAGAAGCCTGAAGGCATGCAGAGATGGAACCAGGACAACCCCCAAGACGGTCCAAGACCTGAGGCCACACATCTCTGTGACATTCACTTGTCCATCCCAGGAGGAGAAGGAGAGAGGCCCCAGATGGGGTGCCCACAGCCAAAGGGTGAGAATCCCAGAGAACCAGAGGTAATGGGCACTCGACCCTGCTAGAGGCTGGCCACCCTGGTACGAGCCGATAGCAGGGTCCCAGGGTTCCAGTGCCCGAGGCGCCCAGGACCACCTGGCAGCGCCACTCTTCCCCGACATGGTGGAAGTCCAGGCCAACCTGTGCCACCAAGGGAGCGGGCTGACGACCTTCACCCACTCACCCTGGGACCAACAAGCACAAGTAGGGACTGGCAGAAAACCACTGGCTCAGTGGGCACCCTCATTCCCCAAAATCTGCCATGATGTTAAAGAAGGTTGACCTGGGGTCAGCAATGTCAATGCCCCGGAACACTACTGAGTCTGGGTCAGCACCCACCACCCCCACCACAAAGAGTGTATTGGAGTGTGCAGATGAAGACTCTTCTGGAGATGTGTGACAAAGTGAAGGGGCAAGACTAACTGGTCTGGGTCCAAGACAAGATGCACCCAGTATAGTTGTTCTGTCTCCTGGACGCTCCACACCCTTTCTCATTACATGATGAAAAACTTTGTATTGTGTTCTGATAATTATCTGGATTTTACTAGGGATCAGGAAAAATGAGTAGTTTATTTGAACAGTAAGATAATATTTTGCCCTACATTATTACATCTCCTGCTTTCCATAGAACACGTGTCAAGAAAGACAACACGGAGAACAAAAGAGACACACCACCAAGGAGACATAGATGACAGAAAAACTAGAATACAACTCAACTAAATCCTGACTAATAATAACAGCATAAGATGCTGTTTTAACATGTTTTCAATAAAACATAAGGAATCAAAAATACAAAATAAACCCATAACGCTGGGTCACAGACCAAGCCCCGGACAAAATGGTGATATTCCTTTCAGGTCATTATTATCTAAATATGTTGCCCATTTCTTTTAGAAATAATTAATGAAGTTTTGTTCTTTTTTTTTTCCTTTTTTTTCTGCCACCTGTCTCGTTTGGTTCTTTAGACAATAATTCTGATGGATAAAGGCCAAGAAAGATGCCCAACGGATTTACTATACCAAGTGGACCAGCCCCGCCTTGCCGTACTGGTCCATTTGATTGACCTTTTTTTTTATTGTTTATTTTATTTTATTTTATTTTCAGTTGTTACATACATGACTGGGGGAAAGGAAAGGGAGAAAGAAAGAGCGGGAGGGAAAGAAGAACAGCGGGGAAGAGAGACGGAGATAAAGGGCACAAAAACAAACAAACAAACAAAAAAAAAGGTGGGGGGCAAAAAATACATATATATCAATCACCTGGATCACCTGTTGAGAGGGAAAAAAAGACAGAAAGCAAGCAAAAAAGAGAGCAATATAATAAACAACATCATTGCGGTAATCTATGTGTAAATACTAAATATTGACTATTATTGCACAGCACGTAAGATCGACAGCGCACAGTGTGCTTTGAGGTAGCAGCAAAGGAAGGTGTCGTTTGTGTCCGTGAACACCTGTGTGTAAACCTGTGAGCATGAGCACACTTGTATTCAAAAGGTTCCTTCATGTAACGATCTGCTAGAGGGTGTGGGCCATAGCCCCATCCTGGTCCCTGGATCTCCTCCAGGGACCAGAGACCCCCAGAAAGCAAGAGTCCAAGGAAGACCAACGGAGGGGCAACTGTGCCACTCTACCGATAAGAGCTGAGGAGAGCCCCAGATGAGGGATCACCCAGCAGCCGCGGAGCAGAAGCCAGAGAGGGTTGCAGTGATGTGCCCCTAAGCTCCACCGGCAGCCAGCTGTGCCACAGTGGACCGAGCCCCAGGCCCAGAGGCCGAGGGCACTCCACCCCGTCCGAAGGGCCACGACCGAGCCACAGGCACCAGGCCCCGACAAGCCGCCACCGGGAGTGAGCCGGTGCATACCTGAGCGCCCAGCCCATGAAGTGTTGTTCTTTCAGTAATGATGTAATAAATCTCCAGCTCCTAATTGGTGGCGTGACTCTTTTCTGAATTTGATCGTTTGTGATATCGCTCATAATGGAGCTGCTAACTAGAAAGTAGTCTAAGCGAGATTGTGAGTGGTTTACTGGTAAAAGGAAGGTGTAATCCTTGAGAGTGATACGTACGCCAAGAATTGTAAAGACCAAATTCACTCTTGTATTATTTAAGAATGATGGACTTCAAATTCCTTTGACTCACTGCTGGATTGAGCCTGTCAATTTCTAGGTTGAAGTCTCCTCCTCCTAGGTTGAAGAAGCACGCTGTCAGAATGATCTGAGAAGGAAGAAGGGAAGGAAGGAAAAACTAGCAATACACAGATACTATAAATCTGCCTTCTGAATCTGCAATAGTGTTGCTAACAGTGAAGTTTTTGGGGTTTTTTTTTTTGCTTATTTATATGGCTACGCTTCTTTGTTTTGAATTGTAACAGGCTGAGAACACGGGTGGGAACTGTGGAGAAGTGAGTTAGGGTTAGTTGAAAGACGATGTCTGCCCGTGTCATTTAATCTGTGCTGAAGTCGATTGAAATGTGTTTTTTAATCTTTTTTTTAAATTACTTTTAAAACTGTCAAAGAGTAAATCGGTAGAGAGAGTCAGTAATAGGAATGTGTGCAATTTGTGTTTTTTCATTTCGTCTCACAATACTACAGCATAGCTCTGCTCACTTACCTCCCACAAAAGGTTAAGATCTGCTCATTTTGCTATTCATTATATTTGATACATTGACAAACCACCATTATCGATATTGGCAATCATAATTCTGCTCACTTTTTCTGCTTGCATTGAGGCAAATGGTTTCTTGTGCTATGTTAAAGCAACTCCTTACCTGCTAAAATATTTTTTTACTTTTAAAAGTAAAAAAAAAACAAAAAACATTTTGTCTCTTTCAGGGAGATCAGGGCCCACCAGGATTCCCAGGTCTACCAGGAGCAGATGGTCCAGAAGGGCATCCTGGTCCTAGGGGTCTGCCTGGTCCTCCTGGCCCCCCAGGGCCTCCAGGAAGAAACTTCATCCCAGACTTTGAGGTATAGTGTGTTTCACTACTAAATGTATGGGGATAATATATCTAATGTTTTGTCATTTTTATCATTAGAAAATCATAAAGAATAATATGCAACTTTAGCTGATATGAGTATTGATTTGTTTGTAGAACTAGAGCATGATGACAAAGAACGTATAATAACTATGCATTGTTTAACCCAATCTCCCTGTAAAGACAGAAACAGTGCAAATGAATTGTCCGTGAATGCTGCAGCGTGTGTGTTATAACAAAAGTTTTGATCATTAACTGTGCATAAATTTGATGTGAGCCCTCGTTTCCAACAAACATGTTGGCTCATTGCTAGATGCCTTTGCACTTTTTTAGGACATGGAAGGATCGGGGCTAGAGGCCGCTTCAGCAGCGACATTACCCAGAGGTCCACAGGTACAAATGTGGCACGATTTTAGTGTATTATCATTTTTGCATTTCACGAACGGCTGCTGTTATTACCCGAGGTTTGATTTTGGTTTGATTTTCACAGGGACCTCCAGGACTCCCAGGACTTCCAGGACCCAAGGTAAAATATTTGTGTGTGGGTCCATGTAAATGGCTCTCCCTGAAAAATGTTCTCAGGTTAAGTTGGATGGGTGAACATTTAAAATCTAAGGCCTTGGATGGCATTCAGTGATGCATACAATAAATTGCTGTTTTTGCTAAATGCAATTTGTTTTTTTAAATCTAGATTTCTTTATTTTGTCTCCTTCATCCTTTTCATAGGGTCAAGATGGTTTTGTTGGTGTTCCAGGAAAGCCAGGACAAAAGGTTAGTCTGCTGAAGATATTAAATCAGACAAGCTTCTTGAAAGTCTGCTTGCTTTAGGTCCATAAATGACCATTAAGTAAAAGGCCTTGTGGTGAGAGGAGATGTTGGCTTTAGGCTGCATGGTGCTCTAGAAAGTAAAGATTCTGTCATCTTACAGGTTCACAGCCAACTTTTGGATTTGGATTGGAACATTATAATCAATATCATTGATTTGGTTATTTATCAGTTTTTCAGAAAGAATTCCTCAGTTTTAAGAAGACAGAAATCAAGTCACCTTTTTACATCATAATGATGCTTATTTTTCTTCATTCCTTCTGCAGGGAGAGCAGGGTGTTCCCGGGGACCCAGGCATTCCTGGTACAGATGGACTGACTGGGGCAGAGGTCAGTGATCTAAATAATTCTGACACATTTTAATAGTGTGCCCTTTTTTTAAAGACTGATGCTTAAATAAATGATGTTCAGTCAAGCTGTAAATTATTTCAGTCTGCACTAGTTTGCATGCATCAGTGACAACAGATGTAACTCAAAAACAGCATAAAAAGCCGTAGCTTGGGTGGGGTTGGGTTGCAAAGTAGATTGCAGATGCAGCAGCAACTGGAGAGTAAGGTTAACCAACTTACAAAATGCAACAGTTATATATGTGTCTTTTGTTTATGTTTTTTAAATGATTTTACACATACTACATTTTTACTAGTCGGAGAGAACAGACACATATTTAAGTGGCACTAAGAACTACAGCTAATGTTTAATCCTGTGTCTGTAGGGACCAAAGGGGGACAAAGGTGACCAAGGACAAAAGGTGAAACCATCAACAAGTTGCTAGACAGATACTGCATACATGCACTGCTATGTGCTGAAAGGTAAAAATGTCAACTATTTTATTATTTTTTTTATTCCAGGGAGAGCCAGGACAGGATGGGCGTAGTTTGCCTGGGCCCCCAGGACCACCTGGACCACCAGGAACCATCATCAACCTTCAGGATGTAAGTAGTGATACTTTTGGTGACTCTACTATTTAAACATTAGTGATTCTCTGTCTTACTGTTAAAACTCCTTTTCTCTGTCTTCAGCTCTTATTGAATGACACAGATGGTGCCTTTAACTTCTCAGGGATTTTTGAAGCTCAGGGACCCGCTGTGAGTACCTGACCAAAATTCACTGAGTGTAGACCAAATGCATTCTTTCTAATAGCAACCAGAGGGCGACTCTTCTGGTTACAAAAAGTCTACTGGAATACCATCCCACTGCTGTTGCTCTTTGATTTATTTCATTATATAGATTATCAATTATTCAATTGTGAAATCTCATAATTATTTGCAGGGACCAAAGGGTCCAAAGGGTGACATGGGATTGCCAGGTTTGCAAGGACCGCCTGGACTTAAAGTAAGTGGGATGTACATACAACATGATTTGTTTTCTGTATGGACACTATAATGAAAACTATCAGGAAGTTGCTTTTTTTTTTTTTTTAAATGTACTTGTGTGTACACACAGGGTGAAAAGGGTGAGCCAGGATTTGTCATCTCAGCAGATGGATCCATGATGTCAGGCCTGCCTGGGCCAGTGGGACCCAAAGGATTCAAGGTTATATTGCACTTTTTAGACCTAACTCCCTGATAAAGTTTTCTGTGTATGTGTATGAAGAGTGCAGGATGGTACATAAATATAGCTTTGTTTGCAGGGAGAGAACGGTGTACCAGGGCCCCCTGGAATTCAAGTAAGTGATTGCAGAAAACTAAAGTAAATGCTAATGAATGCTGGTTTTATTTCCACTGATATAGATCATCAGGTGCATCACTTTTTCTAATTCCCAACAGGGGCCCATAGGACCAGCGGGACACAAGGGAGAATTTGGGCTCCCTGGAAGACCAGTAAGCACCATGGACTCTCCAAACACTGTCTAATTAAGAGTAGATTAACATATTTCTGTGCATTGATTCACAAATTAGAAGATTAAGATGAACTAAAACAGTGCATATTTGACATGATTAGCTTTCTCCAAACTAATTTTCTCAGTTCATGTATTGAAACTCCTGTTTGATTTGGTTTTATGTTAAATTTGATCACACACTGACTTGTTCAGCAAACTATCCAACTATCCATCTCCCAAATTTCCCTGCGGGAATTGTTGAAGTTAAAATCTATGTAACTTTCTTTTCTAAAAACTTAATTGCTTTTTGGATAACAACTCTCCGTCTCTGTAGGGTCGCCCAGGCCTCATGGGACCCAAAGGAGAGAAAGGGGACTCTCGAGGCCTGCCAGTGAGTCACGCTTTACGGTTTCTATGTATGAATATTGTGCACCTGGTTTTGATCATAATCTTCAAATGAAGCATAGGTTGCTTTGATTTCCTTGTGCCAGTTTGGCAAAGAGTTTCATTTCAGTTTTTTCAGTTTTGTCTTTTTTTCTTTTACTCTTCATAGGGACCTCCTGGCCCTCCCGGCCCACCGGGGCGCCCAGGAATATTCAACTGCCCCAAAGGAGTAAACACTTTTAATTTTTTACACAGTTCTTGTCAATTGTCACTTTAAATTATGTGTTTTATTTGCTCACTGTTTCCTTTTCTTCCTAAAGACAGTGTTCCCTATACCCCCCAGACCACACTGCAAAACACCCGTAGGTTTCTGACCGTACAGCTGCACTGTATACTAATAAAGCATAATAAATCGACAGCTTTAGTGCAGCCTGTGTTAAAGAGCTTTATGTAAAATCCCACTGGTAAATTTATATTTGTATTGTGGAATATTGATTTCGCACAGTCTGTCTGCTTATCTGCAGTGCATACTTGATTTTTCTCTGACACAGGCTGCATAAAAGTCAGCATGTAAATGAATTATCCATCGGACTTTAGAGTGTATGCTGAGCCGACTCTGAAGTGCATCTTGATCAAACCTCATGTGCACAAAAGTACAAAACTTTTTTTGTGGGCTACCACGCCATTTTTTTTCCTCTCTTAACACCGTCCTCTGCTTTTCCTTCTGTGTACCGATAACACGCATGTTTTTCATTGTAACACCTTTTATCACTCAAAACATTTTAACAGCTGCTCCAAAATATCCCTGCATGATGCATTTCAAGTCTGTAAAGATGAAGGCTAAGTGCAGGAAACAAAAGGAGGTAGTTATAAAGTCGCACCTGTAGAAAATCTGCATGTGTTTGCAGTTGCTGATCAAGTGTAGTGTTAACATGCAAAACGGGGGTATCAGTACTATAATGTATTGTAAACTGACAAGGAATTGTGTCACTGCCTGTTGTTAATCTGCATTTTTTCTGTTATTTCAGCTTAATTCAAATGGAACCATTGCAGCTGGTAGGTTTGGTCACCTTATCTGTTTCCTGTAAATTAAACATCAACTAATTATGGAAATAGTTTGCCAGAGACTGCCTTTACACTCAAAATACTTTTAATAAACATACCCAAAGTTGCAGCGTATTTACAGTACATTTTGTTGTCTCAAAGGTAACTGTCAGATAGGAATAAAAGGGGAGAAGGGAGAGAGGGGACTTCCAGGGATACCGGCTCCACCAAGTGAGTTAAAAATGTCTTCCTTAGTATTAAAATAAAAACACTAAATATATTAAGAATTATCAGAGAGAAAAATCAATCTTAATATAAAGGAGGCTTAAAAAGGGTAATTTATGTAGCTTTTTAACCCGCTGTGATTCAAGAATAAAAGTGTTGTTTGTTTGTTTTTGTTTCTCCTCTAGTGTCATATAATCAAAGAGGAGGCTGGGTAAGTTTTATAAGGGAAAAACAAAGGTTGCTCTTTTCTCTTTTTTTGTTATGGAATGTGTGCTTGAATTTTAACCACAAATTGTATTTAAAAGGTGAATATAGCCATTTGTTTTGTGGATTTATGATCAGGTTGTAAGAATATGTCTAAAATATTCTGAAAGCTAAGTCGGGTGAAGACATAAAAGAAAATATTAGTGGTAAACCAGTTGGAGACAGTTTAGCTGGAAATATATAGGCAGATACTTTATAGCACCTTCATTCAAATATTCTAAGGAAATGTAGAGTTCATACCGGATGACAAAAAGAAAGAAAGAAAAAATCCCACAAATCATCATCATGGATTTTGAACATTTTTTAACTACTGAATGACAAAAATGGCTCAAAAGTATTTTTAACAATTAAAATTTGCCCCAGTTGTAGCTTTACTGCTTGTTACAAGTGGAAAAAAGTGGTTATCAGTTATCAATGAATGATTTGAGACTTATGTCATGTAAAGAAAGAGAATTCAGTGCCAAATTATTAGTTAATTTTAGCAAACTTTATTAACAACGTTCAACCACATGTGCTGACTGTATGACAGCAAAGGCAGCTGCTAATAAGTACTTAGTAACATTCAATACTAGAATTTCACTCACTTGAATTGGACCACAAACTTGTTGGACAGGTTGTTAATACAATTCAGCAGACCTTTTAAATCATTTTAAATACTCATATAAAGAAATACTCCAAAACATACCAACAGGAGTTCTGGCATTTGAAGCCTAGCAGGGAGCTGGTGGCTACAGCCATGTTTGTCAACTTCTGCCTGTCAGTGAAGTCAACCACACTCCAGATAGAATTAAACTTTAATAGAAATTTAACAAGTTGTGAAAACAGTTTCAGCCCATGTAGAGTTGTTGGGGAAAGTTGGCTGCGTAAACTGCAACCATGTTTTGTACCAGACTTGATTTCTGCTCTAAAGTTGGTGTTTTTACATGGGAGTCTTTATAGATTGACTTACTTTTCGAAGTCTTTAAGTAGACATTTAAAGGACTGTAGTTTTTGGCACTTAATCGTTTTTCAGTCAGCAGTTGATTACTGTGTGATGGTTTTGCCTGTGTATGCACTAATAGGTGATGAATGGTGACCAGGGAATCAAAGGGGAAAAGGGAGAGGCGGGGTTCCCGGGGATTTCAGGTATCCCTGGAAGATCAGGACCCGTGGTAAGTTTTATGCATCATGGTATATTTTTGAAAGAATAAACCTTAAAGTGTTAGTAATTCTGTCCTTTATATATTTTAGGGGCCCAAAGGAGAATCAGTGGTCGGTCCCCCTGGCCCCCCTGGGCCGCCAGGGCCTCCTGGTATACCAGGCTATGGCAAGCCTGGTCTTGTTGGACCTCCTGGGCCACCAGGACCTCCAGGGCCCTCTGGGTCATCCTTGAGATATGGTTCAGGTAAAACTCATTTAACTGCAAATATAATAAATATAATCGTCTGAAGGATGTATAGTTACTGTAACTAATGAAATAAAAGAATCACTTGCTATATTCTACATGGAAGATACTGAGATCTTTGTTATTGCAGGTCTGACCATTGCTGGCCCCCCAGGCCCTCCTGGACCTCCTGGACCACCTGGACCTGCTAGTCCTTCAAGTAACACAGCGTCTGTAAGTCAGTTTATCTGTGGCTGAGCTATATATTAATATGACACCAGACCCGTGATTCTCCTAACTGATTTTTTTCTGCGCATTTTGTACTTTTCCACATTTGCTTCTCAGCTGAAAACATTTTCGACTCGTGAGAGTATGATGCAGCAAACAGTGAAAGATGCAGAGGGCACTCTGGCATTTGTTACAACGACAGGAAGTCTCTTCCTTAAAGTTTCCCAGGGATGGAAAGAGATCCAGGTACTAATTTACAATGGTGCTTTATCAGTTTGGTAAAATCGGTTTACAGAAATACTTTCATGTTCATATTAGTACACTGGTCACAGAACAAACTGCTCTCCATCATGATCATGAATAACACATCTCACCTGCTCAACGTCACCCTAATGAGGCAGCAGAGCTCATTCTCACTCATACTGATTTAACCCTTCTCCCATAACGCTTCAGGAAATCCTTTCTACCTTTCTATGTGAAACTGTACAGTAACTCTTCTTTCTGTGACAGGTGAACACACCTGTCAGACATAAACTTCCACACACATATTTCTGTATTATACCCGCTCTTGCAGCAGAAGGTTATTTTCTTTGGGTTTTTTTTAATCACTGTTGTATATGTGAACTTTTTGGCTAAACTCACACTATAAGATTCTCTCTCTGCCCCTGTGCCACTTCAACTACACTGTTTATTTTTTTTAGATTTCTTTGTCCTGCTGCTGTAAGACAATAATTACCTTTGTAGGATCAATAACATCTTTCTCGCTCTCTCTCTAAATAGCTAAGGTCAATGCACTGGAACATGTGATTTAACTGCAGAAAGTTCAGAATAAGACGCACTTGATCCTTTTAGTCTGATATTTGGACTTGTATAGATGCTGGAAACAGTTTTTTGAGGTCCAAGTTTTTTTTTTCCATTAAACTAATAAATGATTAATGAGCTGCAAACAGGAAAAAAAACAGAAAATATTACTGAATCAAATCATTATTATTGATTTAAGAGCAACGTGAACTCAAATACATAAACTTTTGGTATATATTTTCCTAACTTTATACTTCTGTTTTGTTCACACAGCTTGGCAGCCTGATCTACCTCGCCAATAACATTATCCCACAAGATGAGGTACTTATTGCATAACCTGTCAATATAAAAAAATGCCTTTGTGGAATTTGGTGTTAGAGTATTCATCTCTCTAACATTGATTTTCAATGATTCATTTAGCCTCGAGCCTCACATCATGTAAGAGGAGACACCATACAAAGAATACACTCTGTTAAAGGCAGGGTGAGTGCTTAATTATCATCGAAGCCCTTGTGAAGAGATTTGTTTTTAGTTGTCTCTTGAACAACCTTGGATTAACACTGATCTGTTCCGTCTTCTCCCTGAAGCTCAACCTGGTGGCGTTGAACCAGCCTCACTCAGGGGACATGATGGGGCTTGACATGGCTGACCGGATGTGCTTCGAGCAGGCCAAGGCGATGGGTTTGGCTCCCAACTACCGTGCCTTCATTTCATCCCACAGACAAGACCTGGTTCACGTTGTCTATCCAGGTTTCCGGCAGACTCTGCCAGTTACCAACCTCAGAGTGAGTGCTGCTTTTTACTGTCAAACAACCACTAGCATCAAAATTTCATCATGTCCGAAGCATATGTTTTTAAATGTATCGAACCCGCTATGTCTGACCACAGGGAGACATGATGTTTAGGAATTGGCGCTCAATTTTCACTGGCAATGGGGGGCCGATCAATACCAGGATACCCATCTACTCCTTTGATGGCCGGGATGTCTTAGCTGACCCCTTCTGGTTTGTACACTTCATTTACTGAATTTGTTTCTTGGAGTCTGTTCATCTGTCTACAGCAGTGATATTTTCTGTTCTCTTTGCATTAGGCCTCAGAAGAGTGTTTGGCACGGCTCTACCAGCCAGGGGCTCCGCGCAACAGACAAGCACTGCGAGACATGGCGAGCAGACCATGTATCCGTCATGGGCCAGTCATCAAGCCTGACCTCAGGTCTGCTCATGGGTCAGGAGACTCGAAGCTGTTCCAACGAGTACATTGTCCTGTGCATTGAGACCCACAAAAACCCGTAAACCACCCTGTCCCTGAATACCACTCATGCAAGGAAACCCATCCGAGCCTCCACTGAAGTTAAAACCTCTGGAAAAAGATCTGAGCACCCCTCTTGGAAAAACAATGTCGCTTTCTGCACATCTTTGGTTCTACGTGTAGCATTTTGTGTTCTTTTCCGACTCCACTTTCACACTTACAACATGAATGTTACTAATTCTGACACCTTTCCCTCTACTGGCATCACACAAAGGGTTTGAGGCAGTAACAAACTGCTGACATCAGCAAGGTATCTCCTGGGAAGGTAAGCTAATATTAGGTTGTTGCTACACTCTGGAGCTGAAACTAGTTTGTGAACTGCTTAGCAAAGAAATGAATAGAAACAACCCTTTGTGTTGTAAAGCAATCCAAAAGATTTCCAACTTGGCATATACAATACTGTAAAACCCAGGACAGATGCTAACATGGGCTGCTAATCTTTTTAGCATCCTTAATAGTCTAACATCTCAAATGCAATGTGCTAAGGATTTAGTCATGTTAAAATGATACACGCAGCACCCAGATTTTTGTTTTGTTTTTTCAAGAAAGGTGGTAACAAGACACATCTGTGTTATGTTATGCGAACCATACATAAAGTAACACTCATGGGTTTTCCCCTCACTTGTGCAGGCGTGTTGAGGATGAGAGAGGTCCTTTTTTTTTTCGTAGTTCTTCAGGAGACTGGAAGTAAAGGCTGAGGTTGGCTGCAGGAACCTGCAACTGCCCTGAAGCGTGGCAGTCCAAAGACTTTTCCAATGGAAGTGTAAAAGGCAACTTACATATTTTTTTCTATGTTTACAGGTTGTCTTGAAAGGTTTTAAACCAATTCAGGAAAAAAAAAAGTTCTATTAAGACCAGAACTCTTCACAAACAACACGTCCCTCGGACAACCAGTGTTGCCACCAAAGTAACTTTTGATGCACTGTACTTCATTTTTTATATTTTCTAGTTCAATATTTTCATTCTTTAAAACGTGTTTGTCTTGTAGCTTTTTCATCTTATCAGCTCTTTCTCTTAAGGGTATTTAATTTAAATTCAATGATTTATTTATACTGTCACAGCACATAACAAGAAATCAGATGGTTAAATTTAAGAATGTAATTTATCATGTGTTGTTTGTCAAATGACTGTTTCTTCTAACTTTTTGCCTGTTTTCTTTCTTTTTTTATTTTCATATGTTGTCTTTTCATTGTTTTTTTTTTTTCTCAAGTTTGGAGAATTCTGGAGAACATTAGCGACATCAAAAATAATTTCCATCCACTGTAAAAGTGCCATTAAAACAAATCATTCAGTTTTATGTTGGAAAGAAACCCTAGAAACTGTCTAAGGTCAAAGTGAAAGCATGTGTTTTGTATAGATATTGGTGCTTTATGTTGAATAAAGACTTTTCATAACTTGTGTTTCTTTCATTCTTATTTTAGAAAAAAAATAAATCCTGTGGTTATTTAATCTGCTTCAAGATTTTGATTTTATAGCACAAAGACTTTATGCATTGGTTCAGTTGTATCACTGCTGTCAACCTGCCAATTAAGAAAGATGTGTTTGCTAATTCAAGTCAGTGCATGATGCTGTTAATATTAGAGCGTGACCAATACAGGATTTTTTAGACCATATCTGATATTTGATTTTAGAAATCAGATATATTGAATTTATATTTTTAAGACACATGAAAGATAAGCAAATTTGAAAATTATTATGTGTAGTTATGTATTTATTGTTTACGATGTTTCCAACATCGTAAACAATAAGGTGCTTGTGGCGTTGCAAATGCTCTGTTTTACTTTGCTGAGTGCCTTGTGGTGGATAAACCATGCATCCTCAACAATCATAATATGACTGAAGGGTGTTTCTCTCATCTCTTCTCAGCTTTCTTGCCTTTTTAATTTCCGTTTATTTATTTGATTTGTTATAGATGTTAACCATCATATGTTGGCAAATAGCTAGCGTCAATTCTAATATATTAACCTTCCTGATGTAAATCGCGCTTTATTATTGGCCATCTGGAAATATCATAACATGTATTTTAGTCATAAGAAATTGAAGTTTCCAGTCCTTTTCAAGGTAATATTTTAAAGTTGTCAACTCACACCTACCCCAGACTGTTCACTGGGGAAAACCTTTAGTTAGCAAGACAAAGGGTTATAAGTATAATGACCCCTGCCTGCTGCCTATTGCTGAGGGGAACTCAAGATGGAACAGAGTTCAGCCCCTGTCTATGGCACTGGTTCCAAAGTTCTCAGAAATGCATTGATATTAGCCTGACTATATCTAGGTAATCTCTGAGGATCTCTGTTCTGATCAGTTTGGAAACTGTGGTGGAGAGCAGGTGATTAGAAGTGCTATCCATCATGAGGTGTCCTACTAGCCTTGTCACCACTTACTGGATGGAACATGAGGCCCCTTCCAGGGCAGACTGATTCACTTATTTTGCCACAGGGACAGATTTTAAAGGGCTTTTTTTTTTTTACAGCACCTTGCAGTTTGTGGTGCAATAACATAGGGATTTCTCAACTTGGCTGGTGGTATAAATAAAGTATGTAGTATCTTACACTAAACACAGATATTGAATCAGTTATGTACAGCAGCAGTTCAGGCACATAAACAAACAGTAGAAAACAGATGACGCACAGAGGAAGAGGTGCTTCTGCACCCGTGACATTGTGCATGACTTTCAAAATCAAGCTTTCATGCACTTCACTTTTTAACACAGCTAATTTGAAGTCCTGATGGATGTTTTGCTTCTTGTATGATTATTGAATAAAATAATCTTGAGTTTAGAAGAAATGTTAATTTGCTGCAGCCCTACCACTTCAGTAGTAATAGTTATGCTATAAGTACCTTTGCTGCACTGAATGTCATTCTGAGTTCGCGTTGCACTGGAGGTTAAAGGCTTTGCAAACACAATCTAAATATGGTTCTTCAAACAAAGGTTACAAAGATCTGGCACGGAAGGAAAAGCTAACCAAATAGCCAAACCCCTTTGCCTTCACATAATAGAGCAGTAGTTGTGGGGTAATAGAGTTTGCTCTTATTTTTACTTTGACAGCTTTTGCAAGTTTTTTGGACATGAAGGCATTCAAGGTGCTGTGACACTAATACACTTTTATTTTTGTGTAAGTTTAGCGTAAGTGGGCTTAATCAGTTGCTTTAACTTTATTTAAAGGTTCTGTTTGCGCTTCTCCTGACTGCAGCAACAATTGACGGGCAGTCTTTTCATGTTGGCAAGTGTCCGAAGCCATCTGTTCAAGAAGACTTCAACGTTACAAAGGTATAATATTGAATTATTAGTGCTATTAATGACTACATTCTGCTGAACTTTGATTTCTAACCTTAAACTGTGTGCAGGGTGTTCAGCTCTATTAGGCCTCGCTTTATTTTATGTTTTAGGTTAATTGGGGGTAGTTGTTTTAATGAAGGAAAACACTGTTACTGGTGGACTCCGTGTGGTCATAAAATAAGAAGAAAATTTCTTCTGTCTTTAGTATATGGGTACCTGGTACGAAATTGAGAAGCTTCCAGCTGTGTTTGAAAGAGGAACATGCAACCAAGCTACATACAGTCTTCAGTCCGATGGAACAGTCAAAGTTCACAATGCGGAGCTCCTGTAAGGTTTCAGCTGTTCTTCTGCTTTGCAAAAAATTATTATTTTTGGCCAAAAATGTGCCTATCTAATGTATCTAGGTGAAACTACTACCCTACCCTGCAAAGGAATAAATATTGATTGGTGTCACCCCATGTGCTCTTGTCTAAATTACAGGTCTGATGGGACGGTAAACTCGATTGAGGGAGTTGCCAAAGTTAAAGAACCATCTCAACCTGCTGTTCTAAGTGTCAACTTCTTTAAAGGTACTTTTTTGAACACAGCTTGTATATTTTAATGAAATAAAATATAAATACAAAGTACTTTCAATGGTACTTTTTTTAAAATATACAATCTGTGTCTATATCCAGGTGTTGCAGATGGTCCCTACTGGGTGCTCTCCACAGATTACCAGTCCTATTCTTTGGTGTACTCTTGTTCTGACTTCTTTGGAGTTTTTAACATTGACTTTGCCTGGATCCTGGCTCGCACTCGTACGCTGACTGAGGATGCCATCAAACAGTTACATGAGAAGTTGACTGCTGCGGGTGTCAATGTAAATCGCCTTGAAGTCTCCAACCAGACTGCTTGTGATGTTATGGTTATGACCTGACCTTATCTGACCTCTAAAAATTGAACTAAAAAACTACAAAGTGCTGATTACCTGTTTGAGCTGTAATAATAATAATAATAATAATAATAATGGATTGCATTTATATAGCGCTTTTTGGGGCCCTCAAAGCGCTTTACAATTCCACTATTCATTCACTCTCACATTCATACACTGGTGGAGGCAAGCTACAGTTGTAGCCACAGCTGCCCTAGGACTATGATATAAATGTGTTGATAAAATTACAGAATATGATAAATAAAATGCAAACACTTAATAGAAGCTAAGTTACTCTTCGATGCATGACTCTTTTGTTGCATTCTGGCGAAGTTTGTTCACTTTTTCCACCTTTTCAGTATTAGCTTATTGTGTAAAGGTGTTTAATTTGACTAAAAATAGAATATCATCCATCTAACAGCATGAATACAACTTTAAATGCTGTCAAACTGGGATGCAGTTAAATATGTTTATTCACTTAGATTTTTACTTTTAGTTTATAGTGGCAAAATTATGACTGGCCAGAATGAATCCTATTTGCCGCTGAAGGCTGTCAGAGAAAGCAAAACAAAGGCACACACACACACACACACACACACACACACACACACACACACACACACACGTATATGTGTGTGTGTGTGTATATATATATATATATATATATATATATATATATATATATATATATATATATATATATATATATATATGAAACATGTTTTTGGCGTAATTTAGTGCTTGAGCACTGGAGGAAGTAATCATTTATTTATTTATTCGGTGGGTTATTATTAACAGATAGTTCCAGGCGGGAGGGGTGCTTTGAAGAAGACAATCCGGTTTTTACGTAGCTGTATGCGTATAAAAAGTGGGCGGTACCGCTTTAAGTAGCTACCAATGACTGCGGTAGCTACGCGCGGCTCGTTGATAAGTATATGTCGAAGACTTTTTCTGGCATAAAAACTGTTTAATAGCATTTCTTTTACCCGAGAAGACCTTTTTCAAAACTAGAAACATGTGCTTGCTCTTGCTGTGCGTCTTTCTTTCCAGTTTGCCATTTTATTTATCAGCCCAGACTGATAGACAAAACGAAAAACCCATAATAGGTAAGTTAAGGCGTTATTAAAACGATATTTACTACAACTGTTATCTAAGCTAACTTGCAGCTTTACACTTGGGAAGCATCGGGCGACAGTTACACTAAACCTGCCGTAACACAGTAAACTTTTTGCTGTTTTTGTATCACTATGGAAAATGCCAGCATTATAACAGAAGGACATGTGCGCTGTGTTTTTGTTCCAACAGGTGTACTGGCACAGGACGTTTATTTACCCCAACCTAGCCAAACAGCTTACATAGCTGCCTCCTATGTGAAGTTCCTGGAGTCAGCAGGAGCTAGAGTTGTACCTGTCATGTGAGCTGTTATCATCTGCCGACATTACCTCTGCATGTTATTATCTGACTGCATACTTTGTCACACTTTTATAAGAGGAGGTGTTGCGTAATGGCGTGTGTCTAACCCAGTGTGTTTGCATTGAACTTATTGCTTCTGCAGGATAAACCAGACACTGGAAGACTATAAGACACTGTTCAACTCAATCAATGGGTCAGTACATATACAGTTAGACAGTTGGAGCCCTGTTTGGTGGATTTAGGGCTTTTCACAAACAATAAAAGGTGTGATTGGATCTATACTGGATGAGTAACTACAGAGGGATAAAGATGCTGAGTCATTGCATGAAAATATGGGAAAGCCTTATTCAAGCTAGGTTAAGAAGACAGGTTGCGATCAGTGAGCAGCAGTGTCCTCTGTTGATACATGGTTTATAGATGTTGGCACTAACAAAAAGACAATACGCTGAGCTGAGAACCAACGAACCATTTTGATTAGGAGTTTGCTGTAAGGGTACAAGGGCTAACGTCAATTGAAGGCAGGTGATCTGCTATAGTGAGCCCTAAAGGGAAGAGCTGAAAGAAGAAGAGTTTACCATAAGTTGATGGTGATTAATTGCTAGGTATGTGAGTTATATATCAATAATTATAGATTAAATAAATATATTTTTTTCAGTCCTTATCCATCTAAGATGGCGCTGGAGTGACGGCAGCCTTTCCAAGTAGCTCTGCAACACCGCACCTTTTTTGTTAACTTTAACTTTTTTAGACTAGGCTTTTCAAACTTTTTTTCACCTTCCTCTACTTATACCTCTTAGATATAGCGATACAAGATGGATAATGCACTTTTTAAAACTTCTGGAACCAGTTCCTTCATCTATTCGAGAGCGGAGCTGCTGGCACTAAAAACAAAGGGACAGACCGGCATGCGACACAACATCCCGGCCGAGCTAAAGAGGAGCTACAGAGGCTGCAAAGCTGGAGCGAGGAGAGCGGATCACCGGAGGCGATTCAAACCATCAATCCCGACAGTGATCATGGGCAACGTGAACTCGTTACAGAATAAGATTGATGAACTGTGCGCTCTGAACAACCACAGACTATACCGTGAGTGCAGCTTGTTTATCTTCACGGAGACGTGGCTAACCGAGCTAACGCCGCAGGCTAACGTAGACCTATGCGGTTTCACATCCGTGAGAGCCGATAGGGACACGCAGGCCAGCGGAAAAAGCAGAGGTCGGGGACTCATTGTCTACGTTAACAACAGATACTGTAACCCTGGACACGTCTCCGTTAAAGTTTCGGTATGCCGTCCGGACCTGGAGCTGCTAGCTGTTAGCTTGCGGCCATATTATCTACCTGGGAGTTAAGTCATGTGATCTGTGTGTGTGTTTACATCCCTCCGAGGGCCGACACAACAGCTGCCTGTGAGAAAATACACACAGTCACAGCAAGACTTCAGACACAAAACCCCGAGGCTTTCATTATTATATCTGGAGACTTTAACCATGCCACACTGGACTCTACTCTGGCTGCTTTTCACCAGTTTGTGAATTGTCCCACAAGGAGCAACAGGACAATTGACCTACTGTATGCTAATGTGAGAGATGCATACAGAGCCACCCCCCTCCCCCCACTAGGGAAGTCAGACCACAACCTGGTTTACCTACAGCCACAATACACACCCCTCGTCCAAAGGCAGCCGGTCACAACGCGCTCCATCCGGAGATGGACCCCAGAAAAGGAGGATGCTCTGAGGGACTGTTATGACAACACAGACTGGGATGTGCTCCTGAGCCCACATGGTGAGGACATAGAGGGGGCGACACACTGTCTTACAGACTACCTCAACTTTTGTGTGGACACGGTCGCCCCTGCTAAGACGGTACGGTGTTATCCTAATAACAAACCGTGGGTAACACAGGAAGTCAAAGCTGTCCTCAACATGAAGAAGAAGGCTTTCAGGAGCAAAGTGAAGGAGGAGATGAAGGCAGCACAGCGGGAGGTGAAACGCTGCCTGAGGGAAGCAAAGGACACCTACAGGAGGAAGGTGGAGCAGAAGTTGGAGAGGAACAACATGAGGGAGGTCTGGAATGGTGTGAAAACCATCACAGGCCACAACACCAAGAAAAGCACAGTGGGGGGGACTGTGGAGAAGGCAAACGAACTTAACAACTTCTTCAACAGGTTTGACCAGCCCACAACCCCCCCACCCTCACCTTCACTACAGAGTCCAATCCCCACTCTCCTACCTCCCTCGCTTCCCCCCCTTCCTGACACCATGACACCCCCCTCCTCCAATCCCTCTCTCAGCAGCAAGACATCTCCCCCCCTCCCCTCCTCCCAAACATCTCCCAGTGTCACAGTGGATCAGGTCAGGAGACAACTGAGGAAGCTTCGCCCCAGAAAGGCAGCAGGCCCAGACAAGGTGTGTCCTAGGATGCTAAAGGCGTGTGCTGCTGAACTTGGGGAGCCGCTACAACGAGTCTTCAACCTCAGTCTGCGACTGGGGAGAGTGCCCGCCCTATGGAAGACGTCCTGCATCGTCCCGGTCCCCAAAAAGAACCGGCCCAATGAGCTGAATGACTTCCGACCGGTGGCACTGACGTCACATCTTATGAAGACTCTAGAGCGGCTCTTCCTCAACCTCCTCCGACCACAGGTACAACATGCCCAGGACCCACTACAGTTTGCATACAAGGCGGGTGTCGGAGTGGAGGATGCCATCCTGTACCTCCTACACAGAGCCCACTCACACCTGGATGAGGGAAAAGGCACGGTCAGGATCCTGTTTCTTGACTTTTCCAGTGCCTTTAATACCATCCGGCCCTGTATGCTTCAAGAAAAACTGAACAGGATGGAGGTGGACCCCTGCCTGGTGGCTTGGATCTCCGACTACCTCACCGACAGACCACAGTACGTCAGGCTGAAGGACATCACGTCTGACACAGTGGTCAGCAGCACAGGAGCACCACAGGGAACTGTGCTGTCCCCTCTTCTCTTCACCCTGTACACCTCTGACTTCTGCTACAACTCTGAATTATGCCACATTCAGAAGTTTGCAGACGACACAGCCATCATGGGGTGTATCTGGGATGATCAGGAAGAGGAGTACAGAAGTCTGGTGAGGAACTTTGTCGCATGGAGTCACACAAACCACCTGCAACTCAACACCTCAAAGACTAAGGAACTGGTTGTGGACTTCGGGAGGTCTAGAGCAGGTCCACTGCCGGTTCAGATAGAGGGGGAGGAGGTGGAGGTGGTCAACAAGTACAAGTACCTCGGGCTGTGGGTGGACAATAAACTGGACTGGTCATGCAACACAGAGCACCTGTATAAAAAAGCCCAAAGCCGACTGTACTTCCTCAGGAGGCTGAGGTCTTTTAACATCTGCAGGAAGCTCCTGAGGATGTTTTACCAGTCGGTGGTTGCTGGAGTACTTTTCTATGCTGTGGTGTGCTGGGGGAGCAGCACAGCAAAGAAGGACTCATCCAGGCTGGAGAAACTGATCAGGAGGGCTAGCTCTGTGGTCGGCATGAAGCTGGACACTCTGGTGACAGTGGCAGAGAAAAGGACATTAAAGAAACTGATGGACATTATGGACAATGCCAGACATCCTCTGCACACGGCCATAAACAACCAGAAGAGTCTGTTCAGTGACAGGTTGCTTCTCCCAAAGACAAGAACTAACAGACTTAAAAACTCCTTTGTCCCACACGCCATCAGACTGTTTAACTCCTCCCTGGAGGGGAGAGGGAGGGGAAACAGGAGGACAAAGGAGGGAACAACTAAGCTGTAGTGCCTCTTCACCTCACTGTGCAATACCTTTTGTGCAATACTTTTGTAAATAGTCAACGGTGCAATAGACTCAATACTTGAAATGTGCAATTCACTTGTATTTTTATTTTTATTCCTATTTATTCTATTTATCCCCTTCGTATATTTTATTTATATTGTCTCTGTATTTATATATATATGTGTGTGTGTGTATGTATGTATGTATGTATGTATGTATGTATGTATGTATGTATGTATGTATATATATATATATGTATATATATATATATATATATATATATATATATATATATATATATATATATATAAAAAAATATTCTGTAACTTCTGTCGGTGCTGTGCTTTTTTGGAAATCGAATTTCCCAGAGGAACCCACCCGAGGGATTAATAAAGTTCTATCTAATCATTCATTTAGATAGATGCATTTTTAATACATTGTTGTTAGTATTACTAGTATTTTTTAATTGATCAGCACTGCCTGCATAATTGGTGCATCCACGTAGAAATATCTCATTTAAAACCGCAACATATCAGATTTTATGGTATATTTATCTTATTTCATGTTTCTCATTTTCTTCTTTAATTTTGACTCAGTTTTCTTTGTTTACAGGATCCTTTACCCAGGCGGCGGTGTCAGCATCGTCTCATCTGGTTATGAAAGGGCTGCTAAAATCTTTTATGAGCTCGCTATTGAGGTAAAGGTTGAAAATACTTTTATCTGTTTAATGATGCTCATTATGATGTATATTAATAAGGGTGGATCTGACAGCCGGTTGTTGGTGTTGCTGCTATAGCATCATATTATGTTGTTTGGAAGACTAAAATAATGATGGCTGGAGCTAGGCGGTGTGTTGGTTTGTTCAACGCTAAACTGGTCAACTGACAAATACCCGCTCTGGATTTTAAATTGTATATTATTATAAGTTACGTAAATATTAAGATACTGTTTTTGCATCTGACTGAAAATCCGTAACATGCAGTCCGTTAAGGATTAAGAACAGATTATTGTTTTGGCTGTATGGTTTTATTTTTATTTACACATGGTCATACAAAGACATTTAGGAATGAGCACTGCAAACGTACATGAAGACTTACTCAGGCAAGACACTATTAATAAAAATAATAATTAAAATTTTTTTATCATGACACACTGCTAGAATCTGTGCAGATTCTGCTTGAATCTAATGAACAGTTCCTTGGTGTGATGCCATTGCTTTGTAGCTCAGGATTGTAAATGATAAATCATGGAAGTATGATGAAGTGACAAATCCCACGTAAACTAATAAAGACTAAACCAAAATCAAAAGTAAAGGTGAAAATATTTAAATTAATTAACTTTAGTTAAGTTTAAAAAGAAAAGAAAAAGCTTTGTGTTGGAAACACCAATATCTGTATAGCTGATCTGTGAGAAAGCCTGAAATTTAACTTCTCCTACGTGCGGCCTTTTCACCCAAACTGCAGAGTTGCTACATCATAAAAATGTGATTGATCAGTCTCCGTGACAGCCCTGGATCAACACTGATTATCATGTTTTAGGGCAACACCAACACTGTCATTACAAAGTGTCATAACAAAGAGTGTGAATTATTTTCAGGCAAACAAGCGTGGCGACTATTTTCCTGTGTGGGGTACTTGTCTCGGGTTTGAACAGCTGATGTATTTAACAAGCAAAAATACAATACTGGCATATACCAATACGAGCGGCGCGGCATTGCCTCTGAACTTCACTAATGGTATGTTTTGTGTGACTAAACATTTTTCATTTTGCTTCTCACTTGTGAAATGGTAGTAACCTGTTTTTCTTGGGGTGTTTTTTGCAGCATTGCAGGTATAGTATAAACTGTGAAAGGAAGAGATTTATTTTCTTAACATGAATGAAACTAGATTTTAAAACAGTTTTTCAGTGAATAAATTAAATATTATAGGTGACTGAAATAGTAAAGACTTTAAAAATCCATCTTTGTGTTTTAAACTTGATCAGTTTTCATGTCAAGCCTGTACCAACCACACTTTATCTGAGGATCATATCTTTAGATGAACTACCTTATACAGCTAATGAGAGAGTGCTTATTTGTTTGTAAAATTGCTGATTAATCATTAAGGTATGCTCCCTTCCCAAAAGCTGAAGACAGCAGGATGTTTAAAGGCTTCCCTGCTCAGCTCATGAAAGATCTAGCCTCTGAGCCACTGACGGTTAACTCTCACAAATGGAGCTTGGGAATGTTGGTATGTCATTCATTTCTATCGTCTGAGATTAGACTGAGTCAACAGCTTGATGAAAAGCGGCAGTTGCTTGAATGCAGTCTAACTAACCTGTCATGTCTATTGCTTTCAGACTTACAATACAAATGAGGAACTGAAGAAGTTTTACAAAGTTCTCTCTGTAAACACAGATGGAAATGTAGAGTTTGTGTCAACAGTGGAAGGTACTGAGTGTCTAATTCAGCATTATGTTACTAGGTTTTTAGCAAAATAGGACACTTTTTTTTAAATATTCTTTTTCTTTTTTCTGTACCTCTTGGCAGCATATGACTATCCTATTTACGGGACACAGTGGCATCCAGAGAAAAATGCTTTTGAATGGACACGGCCTTCTATTCCCCATTCCCCGTCGGCAGTCAAGACCACCTTCTATATGGCCGAATTCTTTGTCAATGAGGGTAGGAAAGCATCATTTTTGCTTCCTTGTAGACTGGTCAGTAGCTGAAAATGCCAAGTGACTTGTGATGTGTAAATTTGGTATTGTTTTCTCTCGCCACAGCCAGGAAGAACTTTCACAAATTTGAAACTGAGGAGGGGGAGAGCAAAGCGCTGATATACAACTACAATCCTGTTTACACTGGGACTAAAAGTGCCTTTGAGCAAATATATTTCTTCTGATGAATTTTAGCAAAGTGCCACTCCTATTCAGCAGCTAATTCGCTGCTTCAATCATGACTTGAAAATATTTACACATAATTTAACTTGTTTGATTTTGTATTTGTGGTACTGTGCATCTGTGTAAACTACAGCTGAATTGAAATGGAAAGATTTATGCAGGCAACATAAATATTGGTATAGTGCAGGATTTAAATGGATGTTGTGCTTTGTGGATGTTGTAGCTTGGTTTACAGTTGTGTTGCTGTATTTTATTACACTGTCAGGCTCAGGGCTCAGTTCCCCTCAAAATAGTGAAGAGTTAGCTCGTGAGTTGAGTTGAAAGTACTTAGATGTGATCTAATAAGATATCAACTGTAAATTATTTGACAGGTTAACCTAGCTTCTAGGTTGGAGCTGAAGTGCCTCAAGGACACGTTTTATTTAATGATCAGCAGGTGGCCAAAATAAATCAGATTTTATAAATGTTTCTTATAAATTAGAACAAACAAAGCAGGACATGCTTTAGGGGGTGGCTAACTTCTGCTGAATACCTCCTCAATATATTAGTCTACTGTTTCCTCTGATTTTCAGGCGTGCCAAGTCTGGTTCCCAAAAACCAAGATGGCAAACTAACAAGCTTAAGCCTTCAAAATTATAGTCCACAAACCAATGATCACTGTCCAGTGTTTATCCAGTCTGATGTCACTGGCCATTTCTGGGTGACCGTGCTTCTTCAGTTTCCAAAACAAAAAAGCACTTAAGCAGCACTAACAGATGGAAATGGTCCAAATTCTTGGGCTACTATTAAAGTATTATGTAAACTATGGGAGACCATGGCAGTATACTAGTGACTAAAACAAGGTTTTTGCCACAGCACCCTCTCTGACAGATTTCACAACCTGCGATGAACCAATTATGGATGCACTGAATGACTACTCAGTCATGTCTCCAGGTGTTTATGTCTGCAACAGAGCAAGTCTTAACCATCCAGATGTAATGTCTACTACCTCATGACTAACTTGAGAGCTACTGTTAGCATAATGTAAACACGTTAGTACAGGCAAAATATAGACTGAGGGTTATTTTAAATAAAATAACTCAACTTCCCTCATTGGCAGAGATAAACTTCAGCCATCAGAACAACTAAGATGACCCCATGCACAACAGCACAAAGGTCAGTCATTAACATACTGTTCCACAGTTTGGACTAGCCCCTACAAAAAATACCTGATCCTAATCTTAATGTCCCTTTGACATCTTAGCACTGCTGTTATTCTTTTGTGAAGTGTCCAAATGTTTGGGATAGTGCACAGGAATGGTGCCAGTAAGAATTTGCAGAGGTCTAGGCTTGTTGCTGTTACATCATCACTCAACAAGAGGATATTATGTTTTTAGTTCTGCACTTCTCAAGTTGCCATAAACCCTAATATAGCTTAAAAATCCACAAAAAGGTCACAAAAAATGTCACAAGATGCAACAATCAAAAAATAAAATAAAAACAAAGTCTGATAAAATATCAGTTTTTATTCTAACATTTACCTTCATGCCACAGTCTGCCATTAATGTCCTTCTATGCTTTGGATAACAAAGTTGAGCATCTGGGGAAAAAAGTCCTCAACAGCCATCAACAAAAATTTTGTTGTCATTGGCAACAAATAAAGTCCACTTTCAACTTAATTCAAGGACAGCAACAGGAGAACAGAAATGAATAGTCAAATGTAACTTCCAAAATGCTTTATGCACAAATAACACTCAGGTAATAGTTTTTTCTTTTCTTTCTTTCTTTCTTTTTTTTGTTTTATGTTTTTTAGAATAAAATGATATTTGAATAACATTTACACATCAAGCTGACGAGACTGGGATCTCAATCACAATACTACTGGAAATGTAACTTATGCAATCCAGTAAGGAACATTCAAGATGTCAAAAATTACCATGTTGACTCAGCTATCAGGGATAGTGCTGCAAATTACCTCATAACATGCACTGAAGCGTAACACAAGTGGCCATTCAAAAAACAAAACAATAAATAAATAAATAAATAAAAGATGTTAAATTAAAATTGTGCCTCAAGGAGTCATTATTTTGGGTGATATGCCAAAATGATTTTTCTCTCTTATGTAAATGCATAATTTTTCAGGATGCAGGGTCCCTTTGGCTTCTTATGACACTTGCTCAGTGTATTTGCTGATGTACACTTTTCACTTTCACTATTGCACTTTCCATCATTTTCTTCACCTACCATTCACATACTTATTATAAGCAACTGTGCATGCAGATTATGTACATTTTTAGCTTTGTCATGGTGTCAGTGGGTATATTTTCTGAAATGATTTGTCTGTTTAAAAAAGAAAAAGCCAATTTGCTGCAACTAGTTCAATTTCAAGCTGTAAGTAGAAAACAATTAATATTCACAAGGCATTAAGGGGAATACGCTTACTATGAGTTTTATCTGAAGATTGATACTACTCACATATCTGTTAAATATGAAACGACAGCTAGCTTAAGGTTCATGTAGCGTAAAGATTTGAAGCAGAGAAATATGTACAGCTAGCCTGTTTCTATCAAAAAGGGTTAAAAATGAATATACTAACATCTCTGGTGACTCTAGGAAGTCCTTGCTCCTGGCCAGGATACAGTCCACACTGCCATAACCTACCATAGTGTACATCATAGATTAGCTAACAGGGGCTGACCCAGAAACAGGCAGGCTGGTGGATAGTGGTTTCCCAGAGTGCCCAGTCTTTGCGCTAGGCTTAGCTAAGTAGATACTTGTAGCTTCATATTTAACAATCAGAAGTGGTATCAATCTTGCCAACATGTTAAACTATTCCCTAAAAATCCACTTTAGAGATGCAACCTCACAGCTGGATGTTTTTTGACAAAGTAAGGCACAGTGACTAAAACAAGTTAATGCTTTTTTTGTTTTTGTTTTCAACATTTGAATAACCGCGAGCGTCACAATAAAACTGTGTCAGATAAATAAAGGTATTTTTTCTCTTGGAATAGTTTTCAAAACAGGGAATTCTGTCAGCATCACTGAAATACGTAAAATGAAATTTACAAGATAAAACTAACATCAGGGCAAACATGAGTACCAAAAGAAAAACATGTTATAGCTGGATGAATGCTTGTGTGCTATTTTACATACTGTAAGAACAACAGACACAATCACAGTCCAACATGAAAAGTTCTTCACAACTTTAAAAATAGTAACATTTCCTGTATCCCCACTATTCCAGACACCCATTTATGACCAATGCCAGTTAGCGTTTTTCACCAGGGGTCTGATTTTCATTAATATACAAGCCCACAAGTTATGTGCTATAAAGTGTTCCTTCTCCTCACAGCTTTAAGTCTGTGTGAGAGCTGATCCTTTCTCTCCACTGCTTTTGAGGAGCTGGTCCTTCCCCTGTTGTGGAGAAGACTGCTTCCCGTCAGTATTTTCCCAGACTTCATATCAGGTCATCAGTCTTTACTGGCTCTCACGAGCCTTTTTGATTCCAACTTGGGGCAGGAGGGAAGGGAGTAAGAATGGGTGGAGGATCAAATGTGTTGTCTGCTGGAAAAAGGCAGTCTCAGGTGCAGTGTGTGGACACGGGGAGGAAAACGATGGACCAAAGACAAATGAGAGTTGCATACTGTGGACACCAGGGACAGAATGGAGGGCGGTAGATGACCAGATGGGTTGGAAGGATCTGGGGCACAGGAGGAGCCCTATGAGGCCAGTCTAACCCTCATCTTCAATCTCTTCTTCCAGAGCCTCCTCAAACACTCTTTCTGGTAGCCTGAAGCACTCCTCAAAAAAGTTCACCAAGGACTGACTGAGATGCTGCCTCGTTGCTTCACTGTGGATGAAGTGGCCCTCGTCTGGGTAGATCTTAAACACAAAGAATAAGGGAAGAACATCACTTGAATTCAGTGTTTAGTAATTCTTAATTTTTTTTTAATTTAACCAAAATTAATTACAAAATCATTTACTGAACTTCTAGGGGACTAGCATTCATGCTAGTCATGCTACTAATATGATTACTGAATGGTATATCTGAAGAAACTGGATACAAATGACATTTTTGGTCTTTAAAAATCTTTTTTTGATGCTGATGAAATAATCTTCTGAAGTGTGCAGCAGGGTGGCACAGTGGTTAGCACTGCTGCCTCACTCTGTGGACTTTGTTCTTCGATTGCAAGGAGGCTACAAAGCTCTGTGTTTCGTGAGGTAAATTGGTCTTTCTGTCAATAGCGTCTAAATATAGTGTACACCTACAAAGAAACACAGCAAAGTTTTTATCTCAGGTAGCTAAAATCAGTTTTCATGCTAACAGCTTTACTTTGTTTAGTTCCTCTGCTGGTTGGCAGCCATCTATCATTTGACATGGACTGTGGATCAGAACCTCACACAATCAATTGATTTCAGTTTTATTTATATACCACCAAATCACAATATCAGTTGCCTCAAAGCACTTTTTATTATAAGGTATTGACCCTACAATAATACCATCCTGGCTAAGTGAAAACAACAGTTTACTCCAGGTGTGTCAAACACAAGGCCCAAAATCCAGCCCAATGGATGGCTTTGGAAAATATGAAGGAGGGCATACATTTTGAACCTTTAATTGTATTTTAATAAATTTAAGCGTTTTCCTGCATATAAAGACCTCCCCTACGACAATTTATACTATAGCAGAGTAATTAAGTAATAGATCAATTAATAACAACTCTTTCTTAATTATGTAGAAAAACTGAAAAATGTTATTGAAATTTCAGATCTTTTTACATTTAGGGATCTCAGGGATTAAATGTGTAGTTGAACTGTTATTACTAACAGACAAGGTATCTTCACTGGTCTGGCTCACTTACGATTAGATACCTGTTCAGCTGCATGTCAACGCAAATATCTAATAACATGACAGCAGTTCAGTACAGTTAGGCATGCACACATGCTCCAAATAAGCAACGGAATAGGGAAGAAAGGTAATTTTAGTAACCTTTAATGTATTATTGGTGCCAGTAAGACTGGTCCGAATATTTCAGAAACTGCTGCTCTACCAGGACCATTTCTATGGTTTAAAGAGACTAGTTTGAAAAGTGAGTGGTAGTTCTCTTAGTGAAAATGCCTTGTTGATGTTAGAGGAGAATTGTCAATCCACTTTGAGCTGATAGGAAGGCAATAGTAACTCAATTAACCATTTGATTATAACCTAGGTATACAGAAAAGCATCTCTTAATGTGCAACATGTCCAACCTAGAGCAGCTAAAGACCACACCAAGTGTTCAGAGCATGAAGGTTTCAGTTTTCCTGTTGCAACACTGGGATGGCATATACAGGGTGTGTTTGTTTGGGTAGCAGCCAGCGGGTAATGGAGCCAGCGCGTAATGGAGGAAATGAGTGTGCCGACTAGAAAAATCAACCGAGCGTGACCGAAGAGAAAACTTTGAATCTGTACCAGAATAATTAAGATAGTTCTGAAGGCAAAAGAGGTTCCAACCTGGTATTAGCAAAGCTTATAAACTATCTAGTAAGTGTATATTACCAGAGCTCAAAGTGTTTTTCAACCGACAGTAACTAAGTGATAGTGTTTATTTGAACCCATCATAAACTAGTAGAGATCTAATATTAATACTGTGCACACTAATGTGTCTGTTGGTCAGTAATGAGCTTTGATGAACATTCGCCAGCAGAGCAATGTGTTATAAAGGGATTAGTCATGGTGTTAATGCAGGATGCCCAAGGAGGTCTTATAATCTCATTATGTGTGAGGCAGACATTGTGAAGGGCTAATCCTCTGCCTGCTGCGAGACCACCACTGGGATCACAAAGCTCCCAGAGGTTGGACTGAACAAGGAAAAGAAAGACTGCATACCTGTAGGGTGTAGTTGGCCTTTTCACTGATGAGCTGGGCAATGAATTTCGCTGTATGTTGAAAGTGGACTTTTTCTAAAGAAACCAAATGAGACAGATTATTGTTTATCTTTTACATATTCAGTTATGAAGATGATTATAATTCCTGACCTACCGTCAGCTGTAGGATGGATAATCAGAAACTTCTTATCCATAAACTGAGACGCTCTGTGGGCTAAATTTGCCATCTAAAAAACACATTTCAGCAGATTATTTTGATAATTATTACAACTGGAAAGAAAATGAAAAAAAAAAAAAAGTAATAAAATCTTACCGTGTATGCTCTTGTGTCAGGTTTGGGCAGTCCAAGGTATCTCTCAGAAAATGCAGAAGCTAGAGGGGGAAATAGGCTTCGGTTATCTTTTATTAGCTTTGTTGTTAAGATCAAATCAAATCTTCCATTAATCACTCTTTGTTTGAGGGTGGTTTTTTATCCCTATGTCTAAATATATTCAGCCATCTACATATTCCTTAGTTTTGAGGCTGTTACAAGAGTCTTCATTTGCAATTCCACAATTCCAGTGTCATGGCACGTCTCTCACCGCCTCTGGCAGAGCGAGAGAAATCAAATAGATAGGAAATCAGTCACACCGCAACGCCCAGCTCCTCCTTAATTTGCACTTTCCTGACTCGGTGCGCCTCCAGCTACAACAGCACCGCACCTCGTTCCTTGTTCCCTGCGTCTCTCGTACTGTCACTCCCTCGGTGCACAGCACTTCTGCATTTCACACATTGTATTCCTCGGGTAGCCGAGGTGAGGCTGGTGTTGTTAACTTCGTCTGGCACTGATGTGATTGAGTTCTAGGTTTGTCTGCACCATCATACTCATGAGTGCCTACTTGCGTGACGCAGTCCCTGAAAAGATATCCCCGCTGTGGGGTTAAAGGTGCTAGATTTGCAATCTGTCTTCCCTTTTCCTCTGAATATTCTGTCAGTGCTGCCTGAGCCTGACTGATTATGCAGGGTTACTGCATTTGTTTAGTACACGTAGTGGAGTGGTGATTTTTCAAATGCAAAAAGCTGCAAACAAACACAGCTTACCATACAATTCAAAATCTGTGATGGGTGAGAGGACAGCGCCGCATTTTACAGGAGATTCCTCACCGCTGACCAACAGGCTGGTCACATAGCCTCCATACACCTGAAGTACAACAACTGCATGTTAACACAGAGATACTTGAGTGTAGAATGGACTATTTTGGTCAATCTTTGGACCCAGAATGCACATACTGACACTATTCTTACCTTTCCAAATGCTCCGACTCTGTTTTTGTCAACATAGGGCTCCTTTAGAATAAAACTGTCAAAGATAAACATTGGTTCAGTTTGACTTTTAGAAAAACTGTCTCACAGTAGCAGCTGTAGCTCTAACTTACAAGATGTTTTAGCAGCTGTTTGCAATAAACGATCCATTATACTATATTAAATTCACAGTGTTTGTTTAACACTTGCACATTAAATGCACGTTTTCAGTTCTGCCAGACCAGCTGCTATCAGTGTGTGTGCAAAATATATTTTCATAGCAGTAACTAATGAAGAATTTACAGATGATAATGTAAATTTATTTGTGTGTGTGTGCGTGTGAATAAATGTGGCTTTAAGATCTGGCAGATGACTTCTGCAAATTACACAGTTTAATGTGTTTTTCTCAATAAAGCAGCACGACTTTATCCACATACTTAAGTGCATCCTTCTGATCCTGCTCCTCAAACACGCCCAGTTTCTTCTGGATCCGATGCAGCAGGTTGGTGCCCTGGAAGCCGCTGCCTTGCCCGTCACAACGCAGCACGATGGCGCCGAAGCTGCTCACCAGCACCGTGGCCCAATCCAAGTGAAACTGCTCTGACACCATCTGGTCACCAGGTGTCCCATCGCTGCACCACAAGCAGAGCAGTGAAGTGAAATCGAGGCTACCACAAGTGATGCGATCCTTATTTCAGTCCTAACTTTGTGTCCATGTGAAAATAAAGTGCATAACCTTATGTCCCAATTTTCTGCAGTCTATTTTTTAAATTAAACATTTGAGCTATACAGCGCAAGAAAAGCAACAGCAGATGAACAGAAAACAGAGAAAAATGGGGACATGGAATAGAAAAACTTACTCAAAATCAACGGCATGCCTGCTAAATGGTGTAAGAGTTTCAACTGCAAGTTATGACTGTGATGAAGAGGTGAAATAATTCCTAATGATTTAAACTTCTAATAAATCATTTTTACAGGTATGAATGACGATACAATAAATTATAGTAGTGTGTTTTTTTTTTCTAAAACGGTGAGAAACCTAGATCTGACCTGGAGAATAAAAATATAGTTCAAGGCTGGAAGAAAGGAACGCTCATGAAAAAATGGTGGAGAGGAGGTTCAGTTTGTCACAGTGTAATTATTATCCAGCAGGTGTCAGGGACAAAGAAATTTATCTGCTTGGCATGTTTGCATTGATATGGACGGATATGTCCTCATATAACTTGGAGTGGAGACTGCATTGCTAATAGACACACACTTTTGTTGATACATACACAAGCAGGAGCAGAGGGTAGTGTGACGTTTCGACAAAGCCAGCTGGTTTCAGGATCTGCATCGACAAGGCTGCAATGTCAAGTCAAACAACTGTTACACAAAAGCAACTAAGGTCTCTTTCACAAACACAAAACATAACCCCTGGTTCTGTGCACTAAACTTTCTAGCTGTTAGTGCCGCAGTTTTGGATTGCTAAATTAAGTCAAATTGTATGGATGTCTATGAGAAAATGCCTTAATTTATTATCTTTTCGGAGGTAATAGACTTCATGGCTTCAGTTGCTAGCTTAGCAATGCATGTTCAAAGTAAGCTGGATCATGACTGTAGCACAGAAAACAACCCATTTTATATGCTTAAGAACCACAGATAGCATAACTTATGGACACAGCTACTGTGACATCACCTGTTGGCTTCTGAAGGCCAGTTTTGAAGCCTTGAGATGAGCATTTTCATGGCTTGCTGAAAAATTGATGTGACAGGTCTGGCTCTCAAACCGCTTGCTCATTTGACAAGAACTTGTGATTAACAATGAAGAGGAAAATGCCACAGAAATTCCTTTTTGAAACATGATATGGTCGAGATTTACGAAAAAAGTGTGACCAAAAATGGGAGACTAAAACCACATACATACAACAAACTGTTCATAGAGGGCAAGTCCAAGGCTATTTTCCCATTCGCTTCTATATGAATATTTCCCTAGAGTTATCATTTTCCATTTAGAGTGATTTTAATCTGGGCCCACATTTTTCATCTGGCGTTAAACAAATATTAAAGCAGGGTTTTAGAGCTCATGTCACCATATGAGCATTCAGTGTCGTCTGGTTCTCAGGCAGACCTGCCCCTTATTCCTCACATCTGGCTTCAAAACATGAAGACAGCCATCATGATGGCTATGTCCATCTTTTACATACAGTCTACAAATAAAATATATTTCAAACTTTATGGGTTTGTTTTTTTTTCTTTTTTAATCAGGAATCAGTTTGTTTTGATTGACAAACATCTTTTGGCTCAGTTTACCTCAGCTCCGTGGCATCTTTTAATATAAAAAGAAGTGAAATAAGCTCTGTATTACTCCATCATTAGCATTAAGTTCCTAATAATATGCCATTATACAGTAAGAGTCTGGTGGTCTGATACATACTATAGTCGTCCATGTTGATCTCCTTGTACTCCACTATGGGCATCTGCATGGACTCCAAGGTCAGCCTCACTTTCTCATTGCTCTCCAGTTTATAGACTTCTACAATACCTGAAGAGAGTATGTGAGATAACAGTTTACAGTATTTTTGTCAGGCAGCTCATGTTTCAAATGACTGATTTGTTACAGGAGCAGAATAGAGAGTAATCTCCTTATAGATGTGCTACATAAAAATTTGGGGGGCGATAAGAAAAATCTCCCCCCCCCATGAAACCTAAACATAGATGTTGTAGAGGAGATGTAAAAGCAGGCACCAAATCAAGACGGCCAAATTGGAATGAGATGAGGAGACTTCATACACTAATTCTAATGTGATCTTGTCTCTACCATTGCTTACAGCAGGACATTAGAAAGACCTACAGGTCACTTAGAAAGACATGCCTTTAAATGCAGCATACTGAGTGGCAGGAAAAAAATGGATTGCACTTACAAAAATGCTGTTGTGAAGGTGAATACATCGAATAATATATGGTAATGAAATTTACAGAGTTGTTTTTTAACATATTCAGGACGGGGAGATCTCATTACTTAAAGATGATAAAGACTGGCACACACATACACACTGTAGTAATCAAATAACAGTATGCTGATAGTGCTGTTGGGCAGGTTATAATCTAATGAGGACATCCATTGTGAGGAGTAATGTCATTACGTCTGTCATGCCACACTTGGCCTGTAGACAAACAGTGACTCAGTGCAAAGGTGATCACTTTGCACTACACTGCAAACACTTCTGCCCCCTTTTGACAAGGTCAGGTTAAATATAGCAAATATGGTAATGTAGAGAAGGTCATTTCTAATGTGTTTCATTCCATTCAGGCTTGTAAATATTCATTTGTGTCAAAAGGTAGCTTCCAGGGCTGAAAGAGGAAGCAGGAGCGTCAAAACTGGAGTTCTTTATAAGGCCACTAGGGGCTAGCCCCTAAGGTGAGTCAAAAATCTGTTCAAATTCTAATTCAGGCGAAAAATTATAGCTTGTGTACAGCTAATTTCCTCCTACAAAAGTAAATACAATTCTTCTTTAAAAATAAATAAATAGATTTTTAGTTTAAAACTCACACATTTAAACTTTATTATGAATGTGGATACAGACAGGTAGCAAGGGCGACATTGTTGTGAAGTTTGAAGATCATCCATAAAAAACTGTGGGTAATAAAAAGCTTTTACAGATTTTCCACGTTTGATGTGACCCTGATTTCACCAAAATTAACTTTTTAACTTTGTAAATTTGGACATTTTAACATGAGAAGCTAAGGCAATGACTTGCTTCTGGAGCCAGCCACTAGAGGAAATATACTTTTTGACATGGAGACCTGCTGCTTGGTTGAAATACTCACTTTCTCTGTCTTGTGTCTCACTTTCTGTGTCTCTCTGTGTCTTGTAAACAGCCACAAACGGGATGTCCGGCCCTAAAAAGAAGATCAGAGCTCAAATACTATGTATCTTTATATTTGACCATGACATGTGGACATTCTGACTTACTATGGACTGTTTAAAAAAACTATTTATTTTTAAATCACCATAATATTAATACATAGGTTGCTGTATTTACTATTTGTTTATAGCAAGGGAAAAGTGTATGTTTCCTAACAAATGCACACTGATGCCACAGTGTCCTTCAGTGAATGCACAAAAAGAAAAAAACAAAACAAAACCCTGAAAGATACCAGATCATTTGTCTGACAGACAAAGAAGCACATCTTTGCTTATTCAGTTTATGTAATGCAATAGCTCTAATAGCTTTTCCATATCTAGGCCACAAACAGAGGCACAGCCCTAAAACCTCAGACTGCAGGGAGGAGGGGCAGCAAATGAAGTGATTGATGCACTTAGCAAATTGAGAATAAAATAGAGGAACACTGTGGTTGTATTTGTCGAAGAGCAAACCGGCCACTCTCTCCCTGGCTCCTTTTTCTCTCCCTTACACTCCCTTTCCTTGTGATTATGATATTATAATCTCATCACATGAGATCACAGGCAGGCTGTGAAGGAAAGAACTGCACTACAAATACATGAGGTACAAGATTATTGACTGTCAGAGACTGTCAGAGGTTGAGCACAAAGGGTGTGATTGCATTTTGGTCGGTTCAAGTCTGATCTTAGATCAGTGGTGATCAGTTAGCAAGTATTGACACTGAAGTGTTACATCAGTGATTAAATATTGAGGCTACAGGCTTCAAGTCAGACTGAGACACAGTTTCTGCTGCGGCATGACAACAGTGCTGTGACATTTTGATATTTCTCTGATCACCAGGAGATATTGAATAAATGGATCAGAGGTAGGAGAAGTGCAATGATATGGGATCTCTTTTTTTAATGGTGAAAGAAGCTTTTGACATTGTGACAAGTAAAGTCATCCGAGCACCGGCTCTGTTTTTGCCACAGTGCTGTCACTTTTCGGTGAACTACCTACCAGCAACACAACAGAAATATGAAATCATTTTAGCAACAACATCTCACCAAAAGAAAATTGGTAGAAACATTTTTACTACAGTGTAATTTCTAAGTACTGTACTGTATGTTTTATATATACTTCACCTCATTTCAAAGACTTTGCTACAGTTGCTCACATTTACATACAAAACATATGATTAGTATATAAAATATCATTACAGGTTTTAATATCGTACACGCACTGTATACATGTTATTGTACATCACTGAGAAAGAGGAAGTAATACAAGAGCACTATTGCACAACTCCCCCCAAAGGGCAGGGGCTATACTAAAACGCTGATATTTTATACTGATGTCATTAATTTTCAATAATGACATCTCCATCGTGACATCATCGTTTTCATAGATCATTTGTGTGGTCCAGTACTGTTAACATGGAAATCTAGTGTGATATATTAATCCTTTGTGTGTCATGGTGAAGTCATACACTGCTGTACTGAAAAAAATATTTTAAAGAGCTCAAAGAAAGTGCTTGTTCCACAATGATTTGAAGTTTGGAGATGATCCAGTGGAAACTAAAGCCTTTTCCTAATCTGTGTGACTGTGACCTTTGACCTATTAGCATTATATACTAAAATGGTGTGTTTTATCGTCTTTACACATATGACTGGAGCAGAATTGGCTGAAATCCTTGGCTTCTATAAGCTGTAAAACATACATAAACACATGAAATTATATTTTTTTATAATGTATATTATATATATTATAATTTTGTATGTCATGTAACTTTATAGGCCATCGAATTGAAAAAAAAAATGCCCGTACATCTTTCTCCAGGCCCTTTCGTAAGATATAGTACTCGATTTATCATATTACGAAAACTGATCTTGGAGATTTTTCACATTTGGTGTGACCCTGATTTTAACATCTGTCTGATGATTTAGCTTCAACATCAGACAGATGTTGAAGCTTAATAAAAGCATTACTTGAATGTGCATTCAAGTACACCAAGCTACAGATTACTGAGAGAAACCACTTTGAACCAACAGACACACCTATAGCAATGACTACAAAAGCGATCCCTTTTATGTGATTAAATTATTACAGTAAGTCAAAGGACACATACATGACTAGCAGTGTAGGATGTGTATTCTCTTAAGTGTAGCTAATTTATTATCATATAAACTTCAAAACAAACAAAATTTTAAAGCTTAACATTATGACACAATATGACATTGTATCCAATGTGTACCCTCTGGCTTATGCTTATCATGTGTAATACAACAGGATATTATGTGGTTGCATTTTAACAGCCTGCACTTCTCTTTCGACTTCTTCTTTCTAAAGCTTTTTACTGTTTTGAGGCTTTTAAATATTCATTTATGCTTTTAAAGGCTAATTTAACATCTGGCCAGGGGTCAACAGTTGAAAAATTACCCAGTGGTAATCTAGTAAACTCACTGGTACACTTGTAGTAATGTTGATTAATGTGTATTGTCCCTGAAGGTATAAACAAATAAGAAATGCAAACTGGAGGATTGGCCATTTATATGATGGCTGATTTATCATCACAGAATTGCATTGTCTCCTTGCACATAGGGCACACTGTGATGTAATAAAAATAGCAATGCCCATTTTAAAAGTTTGCACTCATGCACTTTGTAACTTCATTGTTAAAAGAGAGTCCTGTGTGACATCTTTAAGTGGATAAGCTAAACAGAGGCTGAATTCACACATGGTACTACCTTGGCAGTTGAGCAGGAAGTAGCTCATGTTGAGGCTGAAGGAGCCACTGATATATCCACAGCTGTTGGACAAGGCGCAGGTCAGACAGCGACGGTTGAATGAACCAAATGTGTCCGCACTATGGAAATAAATATGAGTGTTTGTTTTTAACATTGAAACTAAAAAACACTTTTTCCCAACTATCAAAGCCACTAGTTTTTCAAGTGCAGTGTAAGTTCGAACAGCTAATACCTGTACAGATGCCTTCGCTTTGGACCATCTTCAGTGCTCAAGAAGTATCTGTGTAAACATAAAAAACGCAAAAATGGAATGACAGTCATGTATAATTGTTATTTTTGGTCTACTCTGTGACTTTAGCAGAGCTGTGTTCCCCAGTCAGCTTTGGGACTACCCCAGTAATACCCCGACTAGAAAAGATGTTTTATAAAAGAACCCAGAACAGAAATGGGACAAATCTTACCCCCATTTGGCTGGGATTTTTTCAAATCCCTGCAACTCTCAGGGAAAAAGAGGAACTGTGTGTCTATATATGTTTGGATGAGGGTATAAATATGTGAAGTCATGTTAGTCCGGGGCGACCGTGGCTCAGGGGGTTGGGAAGCGTATCTGTAACCGGAAGGTCGCCGGTTCGATCCCGGGGCTCTCTGTCCTGGTCGTTGTGTCCTTGGGCAAGACACTTTACCCTACTTGCCTACTGGTGTTGGCCAGAGGGGCCGATGGCGCAATATGGCAGCCTCGCTTCTGTCAGTCTGCCCCAGGGCAGCTGTGGCTACAACCGTAGCTTGCCTCCACCAGTGTGTGAATGTGAGAGTGAATGAATAGTGGCATTGTAAAGCGCTTTGGGTGCCTTGAAAAGCGCTATATAAATCCAATCCATTATTATTATTATTATTAGTCAGATCACAGTGGGAGTGTAATTATCAGGGAGTGATGGGAATGAGTCACACTCCTCATGGGTGCAATGGAGACTCGAGGCAGTTTTTATGTGTGTGCATTCAGGGCAGTTTGTTGTGTGGAATTGTTTGAGGTGGCACAGTAGAGCATCTATTTCCCAATATTTCAGCCCTAAAGACCATATATACCTATAATAAAAATGAAGAATGATTTTATTGTCAAACCACTGAAACAATGGGCTTGCCTCTGTCCATGGTGCTGAATTTCTAACCTTGTTTATCTGTTTATCATTTATGACCACATAAGACTCTTCAAGCGTACCTTGCAAGTTATGGGTTGGGCACCCTTTTGCCTTCAATCCTGTCTTAATTCTTAATGACATAGATTCATCAAGGTGCTGGAAAAATTCTTAGAGATTTTGGTCCATATTGACATGATAGCATCACACAGTTGCTGCAGATTTGTCTGCAGATGCCACAGTGCAAATCTCCTGTTCTCTTATATCACAAAGGTGATACCTGGATCCAGATCTGGTGACCGTGAATTCCATTTGGGTTTTCCAATCTTCTGTTGCCCAATTTTGGTGTGAATTGTAACCTCAGTTTATTCTAAGCTTATTGGAGTGGCACTCAGTGTGGTCATCTGCTGCTGTACCCCATCAAGGTTCAATGTGTTGTGCATTCAGAGATTCTCTTCTGCATATCTTAGTTGTGGTGAGTTGTTACTTGAGTTACTGTTGACTTCCTATCAGCTCAAAGCACTCTTGGAATTCTATCCTGACCACTGGCATCAACGAGGCATTTTCACCCAGGGAGCTATTGTTAACTGGATATTTTTCATTTTTTTGACCATTCTCTGTAAACCCAAAGAAATGTAGATGAAGAGAGTATGGGTAAATATCAACAGATCAACCTGCCTGGCACCAACAACCACGCCACAGTCAAAGTAAGCTAAATAATTTTTCTTTGCCATTCAAAGCTTGGTTTAAAGTTCTGCAGATATTTTTGAGGTTACATAACCCAATTAGATGTTTGCGTTAATGTGCAGTTGAACAGGTGTATCTAACAAAGTGGGTGGTGAGTATAGAGTAAATGTAACCAGTTGCAAATGTGTGGTAACATGCTTTTTAGTATGATTGAGTTCTGGTGGCGGCTTGGGGGTTTGTGCATGCTCACATTAGTTGGTTCTCCTCGTTGTAGGCCAGAACTTGAGTGACATCCCAGTCTCCAGATGTGATAGATTGCAGTGTGTCTGTACTAATGTTGGGCTGTGGGTGTAGAGAAGCAAAAACAGCAAAAATATGATAGTTATCCTCCAATGCCACCAACAGTTTCTGTATGTGACAGGAACAGGACAAATATTTCACTACAATCACTGTACAAAACATCAGATGTACCACCTTGGCAATTTACAGGTGACAGAAACTGCTGCAAATAATCATCTAGAAGGAATTATGTATGCAAAATGTCTTTCAAACAATTTTTCATTAATATGGGCCACACTTTTTGAAAGTTTGATATGAAAGGTTCATCAGTTCCAAGTTAACTTCATGTTAGTGATGCAAATACTTGGCATACAAATATTCTCTCACCTGGGAGATGGACATGGAGATGTGAAAGAATTTGCCCCTGCCTCCTTGAGGAATGGCCCGTGTGAAGAACAGCTTCAGACCATCTTTGGAAAAGAGCGGCTTCTCATTCTGAATACACAGAGAGGGTTGATCTAAGTGTTTTCACTTAACAAGACATAAAATAAAGACTGCTACAGACAACTAAATACGCAGGCTGCTTAATGCAGTAATTATACTGGCATTCCCGCATTATAATTTAAAAAGACAGCATACACTGCTTGGAACAAAGCCATGTTAAATTTAAAGCTTGAATTTAATGACTGTGCATGTCGTCAGGCAAGAAATGCCAGGCAACAAAGCAAGTAAACAGTGGCTATAATTTAATGACTGCTACAAAGGAAAGGATAAGTACCTCAGTGCCTTAATACTCTAAATCTACCTTACACACACGTGTGTATTATCATTCTCACCTGCCTGTGGAGCCACCCTTCACTTTCATCTTCGTGTTTCTGTGGAAACAGATAAACAGACTTCAGTTGGGATAAAGAAACAGCCTTTCATACTTGCGGCACATGTGCCATGCACACTGTGCTCACCTTAGTGCAGACTCCCGTTGTAGCCTGACATAGTGTGAGGATTGAGATGTTCTGTGCTCTGTTCAGCCAATTAATGGCTAGTTTGGTGGTGGTGGCCCATTTCACCATGGTCACATAGTACTCACTGGCAAACAGAAAGCATATTTAGCATTTATTATCGTTGGTATCAGCTGCAATGCGGGTAAAAATAAGATGATGGAAAAAGTGGTTGCATCTGAACACAGAGAAATCAAGCAGTGTATAAAGAGGTGGAAAAATAGGCTGTAAATATGAAGAGACTAAATAGAGGCATTAAACTTAAACACAACACCCTATTAAGGAAAAATGCATCACTGGGGACAGAAAATCCCCCAGTCTGTGCAGCATATCATATAATAAAAATACCCACTATGACTCTGTAATATACTGTATTCAAAAATATTTTATTATCCAAAAATCCATATTGCTTTGCATCACCTATGATAACACATGTATATACAACTCATATTTAGGACTTTTCTGTTGATCTACAGATTTGTGATTCTGAACATAAAAAATTTTTTCATCCTCATTTTTCATCCATGTACAGGAAAGGTATAAATCTCCATATTTGGACACTGGATGGGTCGGCAGGGAAGCCACTTACATCAGTTACAAGTCCCTGATTAGATGTATTTTTAACCTTTACTTGTTTTACTTTACATTTTAAGTTATTGTTGTTACTGATTTACATAATATACATAATTAATGATTCATTAAAAAATATTTATCTGAACTGGGGACTCTAAATACTCTAAATCCTACAAAAGTTATAAACCCTCTTTAACTGAAGCTTAAAGTCTGTCCTGCAATCACATCTTGACTGTTTGTACAGATATGCCAAAAAAAAAAAAGCCAATGATTTTCCACCGGTTTTATGAGACTGCAAATCTGAGCCAAATCTACGATGTGTAAAATGTGCATCGGTTGACTGAGCACAGAGGTAGACTGTTTGATAGTTTTGGATGACTCACCCTATCCTGGGATCATCAGGCCTCCTCATTTCAATGGTGTGCAGAGGGCCGTTAAGGTTCACGACATAAAGAGTGATGACTGGATTTTCCTCTCCAGCCTGATCAGAATGAAAACAAAGTGAGTAACTGAGCATAATATCCCATAAAAAAACAAAGCAAAACATAAAAACACTTTGCTTAAACCATTCTATTTCTATAATTTAAACTATCTGCATCAGTACAGATGTTTAAAGAAGGAAAAAGTATACCTTAGGGTAATGGTACTCTTTCCCTATTGGGTAGGGTGAGCCTGTAAACATTGGCAGCTCCATCCTGGGCACCAAGGTGTCATTGATGGTGGCGTATGCTAACCTGGCACCATCTGGAGACCACCAATGGGCAATGTGGGAGTGGAAAATCTCCTCTGGAAGAGCAAATAGAAAATGACCATCAATCATAATCATAGTGAATAACACAATCCAACAGCAAAGACAAAAGTTAATTACATAGCTGCAGGCCAACAGCATCACACGGTTGTTACTTGTTGGGATTATAATGGAGCAGGTGTTCTGGGGAAAAACTGCATTTTGAAATTTATAAATGCTCTTTATGATTACTAGCACTATTTGTATTGGTTTGCCTCCCTTTTCTTTCTCCCACTGGTCAGCATATGTGACTTATGCTTGACTTTCTTTTCCTTTTGACAAGTCAGGGCTAAACAGTATGATAACTCCCTCCTGAAAGTAGAAAATCCCTTAACTATTCAGGTGAAAGAGCAAGTTTTTCTTAAATCCTCCACATGCCAAAGTGCCCTTGGCCAGGACACTGAGCCACAATTGGTGGATGAGTGTTTGTATGAATAGGGGAAGGAGAAGCATTGAGGATTATTTTTAAAATACTACTGCTGACTATTTCCCTAATTTGGTCAAACTGATAAAAGATTCAAAGTTACCCTTTTTGTCCTCTCAGCAACATACTATACATACAACTATACTTTGTGCCTGAGCTGCTAAATTTGGAATCTCCCACTCACTATCTGTCAAACCTACATGTGAAACCACTTGCTACCCAAAAGTTTGAAGTCATAAATCACAACAGCATTTAATCTCAGTACACAGCATGCTGACCAAAATAGAACTCAGCTACATTTCCCTGAAATAAACCTAACAGCACTTTCTCACCAGGTACCACAGCGCAGATAACTTTCTGGGTCGTTACTACATTTCTGTGTGTACCATTTTCAGCAAGAGGCTCAGCTCATTTCAGGTCGGTGACCTAGACATTTCCCCCGAGCCCCTCTGTGTGCAAGCGTGTCCACATAAAATAACACAGCGATCACAGACACTCCTGTTTTACATATACAGAGAGAATAATGGGGAAATGAGAGCAGTCTAGGTCCTTCATCTCCTTTGCAACACAAAGACAGACAGACAGACACACACAATTGCGTCTGTCAACACAGAGTGTCTCATTAGGAAATTATGCAAATAAAATCTCACTGAGGGAACTTTTTGGCAGCATAAAGCATAGCCTTGACAATCCTACTTTATTACTAAGTCTGTGGCGACAATGCAGACGATATCAAAAACACTCCGACTCATTGTTACAGCCTGCCACTAGCTACATTTATATCAACTTTTGCAATTAAAACTTCATTAATGCTGTTTATCTGTGGGACTGGGTGCTGGCTTTGGGGAATTAACAACATCAACTACCAATTTGCATTTTCATTAACCACGCATCGCTTGGTGGAATTACTTGATATGCAGCATCATTTGTCAAACACCTCCGGTACAAACGCCTATGTACATTGTTCTCTTACACAGTTCTGCAAAAGTAGTTGTGCTTGTAACCTTCTACTGATGGACACTGTTTCATGTGTTTCACTGTTTCAGACTATTGTTTGCCTTATTTTGTCATATAGTATCTATCTATATATATGTACATATATCTATTGCAAGCATATGGAGAAGTAAATTAGTCTTAAATTAGCTAAAATGAGCATTTGAAGTGCTTTAAACACTCTATTTCAGGCAGTTATTTCTATGCTTGGATCTGTATGAAGTTAAAGGGTGGGGATATCCCCAACATGGAAATCTCAGTTACTGTCAAAACACAAGGCCCACCCACCTGCTGTTCAAAACTATTGTTTGCCAAACGCAACCAATCAGGCGTATAAAGAGAAGGAAGGGAATACACTGTAGCTGCACCAAGGGTCAGTATAAGTTATATAAGAATTATTGTGAATTGTGAATCATGCAAAGCTACACTTGTAGAGAGTTGTTGTTGTTGTAAACAAAAATATGAGTTGAAAATGAGCTGAATAGATTCCTTTAAAGAACCTGAAACAATACACATCCCTGCGGAAGTAACATTATAAGGAAAAAGGCTAATGGAAGCCTTTAGTCCCATTAGTCTTTGCTCTTTTAGTCTCCCTTGTGTGCCCACTTGCACCCTGCTGGCAGTGCTCAGTGGGGAATGATTGGATCTCACTGTCTGATGCTGAACAGAGCAGCATAGGACAACAAAGCACTGATTGCATTTTCAAATGGTGAAAAATAAAATAAAATATAAAAATGATTTCCCGCATGGCCAATTCTACCGCTGCGTGCCAACTTCACCGGCGGCAGCTTAAAAGGCTTTCCGCGCGGAGTGGAACGGCCGAGCTGTCAGATCCACTCGGCTGGGGACGCCCAGTCACCTTGGCCAGTCAAGGAGAAAGCAGTTACGTCTCTGGAAGTGTCCTGATAGGTGTGTGATTACAAAAGAATGTGCAGGGACAAAAGAGAAACCAAGAGAAGAGGCTGTGAGCGAACCACTTTTAATGAGCCAGCTCTCATTTTCTCTCTTAAGTAATGAGATCACATCTCCTGTCTTTTTACAGCCCACCTCATTGTGACGAATACGAAGGTGAGCTGTCGGAGGCTCATCTCCTTTGTCCATGTTCTCCATCCTGGTGTGCAGACTACATTATACACTGAGTAGAGGACATTATTAATGCATGAGATGCCATAAGTCAAGCGGCCATTGGAAAATAATGAGTGCAAGGTGACAGACTCAGGAAAGCTGAGCTAACAAGAAAAAAAGAAAATCAGACATCCAAGGTTGCAAATATGTGATTTTTAAAAAAAACATTAACAGGATACAAAAAAATATAAAAATGCTGCAAATATTCCGTAAACTGTGGCACAATAACACCACGAATCCTTCTCAGTGTTTAGAAAAAAATGACCACATGCATCCAACAGAGGGCAGCAGAGAAACATGCCAAACACAAGGTGAAGAAGCAATGCAGCACAGAGGGAAAGCCTACCTTTGTCTTTAGTGTCTGGTGCATACTTCTAGGTCACTGCTCCTCTGTTTTGGAGTCCAGCTATTTTTCTCTTTGAGATGAGTTGTGTTTTTGACATTTGTATCTATACGAGCTATAACATTTGCATTAACCCACCAGTCACCTCTGCCAAAACAAACAAACAAACAAAAAACTACACAAATCAATGTTTGATATGTCCAATTAAGTAAATTTTAACCACAGAGCACGGCATTGAATACAACTACATATACCTGGCATGGTCAAGCCCTGCTAGCCCTTTATTCTGGCTTGCCAACAACCAAACTGGTTAGATGGCATGAAAATCTTCCAGCCATAGCGCCACAAAAATATGACAATAAAGTAGCTGATACTAAATACAGCACAACTATCAGTGTGTAGATTGAGGATGTGTTGCAAGTGATAATTAAGCATTAGCAGAGAAGCACATGACAGAAGAAGTGAGATTTTGCAAAGCATCTACAAAGCCTGCAAATAATCTGTTTGTAGATCTGGCTTAGGAAACCGAAGGATGAACACTGTATTACAGGGCATTGGTTTTGCAGGTTTATATTCAGAAAGGAGATTTTAAAAAGATACAAGAGGATTTAGCCACTTTACAGCTACACATTTTGCAACAGTTCACTTCCTGTCATTTCAGTTCAGTTATATTTATCTAGCATCAACTGGCAACACAAGTCAGAGCAGGACACTTTACACGATAAGGTAAAGAGTTTCCTCTAACCAAGAACTTGATAAGTAGCTTCAACATAAGCCCAGCATTTTGCACATTAACAAAAAGATGCGATGTGAACATGTTACAGTTTTTAAAAATAGAGGGATGACTGCAGAAAACAGCATTTGTGGGTTTACAAGGTTAAACTGATGCATGTTTTTATTCTTTCCTCAAACACGCTTTGTAAAGTCGGCATTTAGTTTTTCTAGTTATAAGGTGCAAGCCAATTTACTTTGAAATATAGACCTCAAACCTCATGAGGATAGTGACATTTTTCACAAAGTTGAACAGCGTCCAGTCCAGACATAACGTTATGGCTTCTGCTGCCTATAGCAGACACTTACTGAACTGCAGTCTGCAAAACATAAGGTCCAGCAATTTTGAGCTTAAACTTCTTCAATTTTGTAACTTCTTTGGTCTCTTATGAGTACCACTTTAATGCTACACTCCCCACAAAATATAGGATAAGGTAAAGAAAAAGACAAAATACCACACTTCAAATGTCCTAGTCAGCGAGAACAAAATACTCACAATCTGTCTCACATCAAAAAAGAAATACGTGCTTTGGAACAGAGCCTTTGTCAGAGCACTAGAAGTAAATACAGTCAGTTCAGTGTTATACACAGGGGCAGCTTGAAGTTGGACCTAAACGTAAAAACGTTTCACTGAATCTAAATAATTGCAGGTACGTAATTACATTTAATTTTGGCCTCATTACACATACAACAGAAAACGCTAAACTTCTTACACTAGTACCTCTTGAGCACCAACAAGAAGATGCACTCATGAATGAAAACAAAGTGGCCAAAAATAATTATTAGTTTTTATTAGCTTCACTGTCAGTATTTGTTATTTTTATGACTGTAAAATGTCAATATTACAATAGAAACAACAATTAGACTCCATTGTTCTGGACTTCAGGTCCATGTCTAACCAAAGTGATAGCACATTTTCAGTCAGTGTTGGGTGGTTACCCTTTGTCACATCTCAAGGTGTAGACAGAGTGAGGAGGGTGTCTGCTATGAGAACCTCAGAACAGCATCCTTACTTTTTGCGGATGATGTGGTTCTGTTGGCTTCATCAGAGCGTGACCTTCACTATGCACTGAACTGGTTTCAAGCCAAGTGTGAAATGGCTGGGATAAAAGTCAGCACCTTCTAACCTGAGGGTATGGTTTTCTGCCAGAAAACAGAGGGAATGATTCCTCTGGATTGGGGGAGAGAGACTTCAAGCAAGGTAATTCAAGTGTCTAATTCAAGTGAGAGTTGGGCAAGCTGGGGCAGTACTGCTGATGCTGATGCGGCACTAGAAGTACTGCAGGTGTTGTACCAGACTGATGTAATGAAGAGAGAGCTAAGCTGAAAATTGAAGCTTTAAATTTACCAGTCCGTCTATTGTCTCCCAACCATCACCCTCTGCATGGTCATGAAATATGAGCGATGACCGAAAGAGTAAGGTCACGAATACAAGCAACCAAAGGGTGGCTCAGCCTTAGAAATAGGACGAGGATGTCAGACTTTTGGAGGGATCTTGGAGTAGACGTGCTGTTCCTGTATGTCGAAACGAGCCAGTTGAAGTGGTTTGGACATCTGGTTAGGAGGCCTACTGAGTGGCTCCTTTTGGAGGTCTTCTGGGCATGCACAACTGGGAGGAGGTGAGGTAGACCCAAATGTATATCTTATCTGGACTGGGAATACCTTGGAAATCCCCAGGAGGAACAGAAAAGTGTGGATGGGAAGAAGGACATCTGTGATATCCTTCTTAGCCTGCTGCCACCATGACCCAACTTGGGATAAGTGGAAGAAAATGGTAGGATGGATGGATGTTTGATTTTAGGTAACTCAACACAATTGAAATTCACATAGAAATGTGCTAAAAATGATCTCGATTAAAACAGTTCTCTACTACCACAATTGGTAACATTGAGAAGTAGAAGGTCCAAATACAAGTTGTCAGTCTAGTCCTAAACATTTCAGATGTTTCTTAAGTGACGGATCTTATTTTGTCTGATAATCTCCAAACAGCATGACTCACATCCACCGACAAACTATTTCTCCCGTCTGTTTCAGACAAGCCCATATTTTCACACCCTTTACTAATCTTTCTCTTTCCAGTGCACAAGTGTTGATTATGTGGTTACTCTATCTCCTGCAGAGTCTGACACAAACAGACTGATAAACAGAAACCACCCCTACAAACAAGCCTCTCGATGCAAACATTCATCTAGCCAAATATCTAAGGGGCAAACACAAGTAAAATCAAAGCAACAGCGGGTTTTTATCTGGGCACACCAGAGCCTAATAAACAGCCATTTCCTTGGGCTGCGTCACACTGCAGGATGTGTCAGTATCAGTACAGCCTCAATAATCAGACAGCCAACAGATGACAGAACACACGACTATTACACACAGCCCAATAGCACTCTTGGCTGCATTTCCTCTTTTTTAATTTTGCTTTTCTTCTTTTCTCCCTTCTCTCTCCATTTCTGCTGTCTGCACATTACTAGGACACACACACACACACACACACACACATGGATTAAGACAACATTGCAAGCAAGAGGATATTCAAGCCCTGGGAGATTATTTGCCAACCTTTTCACCCGTTAGCATCAAATCTGCTGCACAGCGACAGGCACAGCTTAAGACCTCATTCCTCCTCAGCAGCAGTGTGACCCTCAGTTTGACCTTGGCTGGAGGATGGCCTGAGTCATTAGCATGGAAAGTCTGATGCCTTGCAGTCTTGCTGATGAATGTAAACATTAGACAAGCTGGCAAGGCTTCTAAGCTTGCCTGCAAATGCTTACATCATATCTGGGCTAATGCCAAATCTATTTACAGGCTTACAAATACAAGTTTTTCAAAAGAGATTTATTATTAATGGGAATGAAAAGGACTTTTAGTGCATTCTCAAATGAAGATAAATAAATAAATAAAACCTGGCATAATGAGGCCATCAAAATCAGCTGGTTCCAAGACATTTTGGCATAGATTTATACGCAATATGAACATTCCTCAAAGCCTCAGCCTCAAAATTTGCAACCCTGTTTGATGTCAGGGGTATCTCTATGTAATCATAGTCATAGTCATTACCAGCACAACCCCATCCACTGTCTATGGGGAAAAGAGTCAACTGGAAGAAAATTGACTACTAGCTTAGTTGCACTAGCCTAAAAATAAGAGGGAAATTCTTGCCACTATGAAAAAAAATGAGAAAAATCAGGAGTTGCTGAGGGACTGCATTACAGATTAAAAGTACATTTGCGCGTGCAACCCCTTCAACCTGTGGGCAAGCACAGTCAAGTTGACTGCACAGGCTGTCTGATGGCAAACAATCAAGTTTTCAAATAACTCCTTTCTAATTTATAAAGGCAGAAAGACAGCCAACATGTTGCAATCAATCTGCGCCAGTGAGCTCCCATGTGCGCTACTCATCTGCGATACATCTCTTTGCAATAGAGGACATCTGGCCGTATTCTGGTGTATATAACTGTAAACTGACGAGTGCCTGTGTCAGTTTACAGTTAAATCACTGTCCTTCAGCACCCACATCACTAATTGTGCAGGAATTTCTGTTTCAAATCAATGAGGCTCTGGCGAGATTATGAATGTAACGTAAATTTCTGGTTAACATGAATATTTATGTATCTAGACTGCAAGAGTTTCATGATTGCCAATTTATGACAAACAGCAGCCAGCCTGACCCCATTCAACTGCAGAGAGGTGGTAGACTGACTCTGTCTTGTCTTTTTATTGCTGTTTTGATGCACAAAAGTCACTTTGAAGACAGAAACTGACATTGAGTGGTCACACACCTGATCCTTGTCTTTGAAGAAGGTAACAAAATCGTTCTTGGTCATAATAATGCTCTCTAGCCAATGTTTTCCAACCACAACAAGCCTGTTTCGTTGTCTTCGAAAAATCCCTCCATTATTGAATAAACATAATTCTGATGACAGGCTTTCAAATGTGTTGTGTTGAGATAATAAAATAGCCCCTGTTTTTCTCAAAATAAAACACTTTACCACATCACATTGTGCACTTAAAGCACACAAAACCAATTGTTTAGTCCTATGATTCACTTTTATCTCAAGATTATGAAGCTGATTCTATCTTTTATCTCTGAGTGAAAGATTTATCTGGTCAATAAATGATGAGTGTAAATTACCAGGCCTTCAGCAATCCATAAATATGGGGTCAGACACTGCAATATCGCTCCGATTAATGTTTAAATGGCTCAGAATGGATATTGCTCTTGAAGAATGGACTTGCTTTCAAATATCAGCTTGGTTAGGCGGAGATAAGAGGGCTGTGGGTGGACAACATTAAATAAAAACAGATGAATTTTGCAGGAAAGGCAGCCAACGGGCTCTAATCCTGATGCACCGGTGACCTCAGATAACCTCTCTGCCACAGTGTCTAAACCCTGACATCTCCTTGGTGGCAGCCTCACACTTTCAAACAGATATGTGATGTTTAGCGTTACTCCAAGATTAACAGCTTGTGTATCATTGGCTGTCTCCATTTCTGCTATCTCTGTATCTGTGAGTCTGCTGCTCCCCATCTCCCTCCTGCTCCGTTATTAAAACACCGTTCCACTGGAGCAGAGTGTTCACCCAGCGCAGCAGATATAAATTCATTAGTTGAATGCTAACACAGTCCCTGTCACGGTTTATACTGTGAGGCATACAGGTGAGCTTTGATCGGTGGTGTTGACGCTCGGAGAGCACTTTGACATCTATATCTTAATGCACAACACACACACAGCCGCCGAGTTAATGCACATCAACTGATGTAGAACATTCATTCGTTTTCAGGGCTGTGTAAAGCAGAGGCAAATTGACAGGATATCCATTTTTTTAATTTACCTGCAGGAAATCAAGCGCTACATGCATAAAATACTAATGTGGCTACAGACACTTGGGAGTCATGCTGTCTCATGTCATTACTTCTAAATACCTGAGCTGCTGCAGAGTGTTCAAATTAGAAAAATGTAATACAAGGAGAATACACGGGACAAAAGAGGTTTACTACATGTTTTCCCTAATTGTTATCAGAACTAACACACTATTTTCTTTCATGGAAAGAGTTAGATTAGAAAATGAATGTCAATCTTATGTCTGTATGGTGAACGTAAATTGTAAAGACTACAGCCTGTAATGGGTAGAGTAGCTTACAAAAGTAGAGAGCAGAGAGAACCATTAAACATGCCTTGTTACATACGGTCGCATCAAAACTTTATCAGTGTTCTTCATAATATTGCTTCAGTTCTTTGAAGTTTGTGAATGCACAGCTGTCTTGTGGTCAGACCACCACATTTTAATCTGGCCAAAGTCTGGACTTTCATTTCCTTTTTAAGCTATTCTGCTGTATATTAGCTGTTGTGCTTGGGATCATTGTCTGGTTGCAAGACCCAAATTTGGTCAAGCTTTAGCTCTTGGATAGATTCCCTCACATTTGACTCTAATCACACTGATATACAGAGGAATTTGTGGTCAATTCAATGACTGCAAGATGCCCAGGTCCAAAACAAACTCAAATCATCATCCTGAAAATTGGCATAAAATGTTTGTGCCAATATGCTGCGTTTGTTTTTTGGTTATACGACACAGGGCGATTGTGGCTCAAGTGTTGGGAGTTTGCCGTGCTGGTTCGAGCCCCAGCTTGGACAGTCTCGGTCGTTGTGTCCTTTGGCAAGACACTTCACCCGTTGCCTACTGGTGGTGGTCAGAGGGCCCAGTGGCGCCAGTGTCCGGCAGCCTCGCCTCTGTCAGTGCGCCCCAGGGTGGCTGTGGCTACAATGTAGCTTGCCATCACCAGTGTGGGAATGGGTGGATGTGTAAAGCGCTTTGGGATCCTTAGGGACTAGTAAAGCGCTATACAAATACAGGCCATTTACATACATCGCAGTTTTGCTCATCTGTCCAAAGGACATTGTTCTAAATGTCTTGTGGTTTGTTCAGAAGACACCTGACCAATCTAAGCTGTGTTGTCATATTCTTTTTTCTTCAGAGAGAGACTTTCTTCTGGCAAACCTTCCAAACACTTAGCACTTGGGTTTCTTGCAGTTTCTCCGAGCATTGCATAGCATTTTGTAATTTGCTATGCTTGGAAAGATTGAGTTAACACATGCTCACACTTGCTGATGATCAAGTGCATATATGCTCATAATTCCTATAGAAGCAATACGAGTCTACGTCTCCTCAACTACTATGCTACCATTGTATTGTATTTGAGCAGCAAGAAAATCGTTTGCCTTACCCTCATATAACCAATCACTGAGCCCATTGAAGATGACACCTTCTTTACCGGTAGATACCAGACGAATAGAACGGCTCTCCACCTTAGACCGATAGTAGATGTTGTTTTCAAAAATGAAGATCTAGAAGAGTCAGAAATAAAAGAAACGCAGTCAAAAATTTGAATGGAAAAATTGACAAAACATCTAGAGAAGTACATGTCCTCAAGATCCTTGAGCTCAGATACTGATGTTTCAATGAAACTGACTACCAGCTTTCCTATAAATTTAAATGTTGTAAAAGTGAATGAGGTCTTACCATAACAGCACAAAACAGAAAATCTGAGGACTGTGTTGTATTTAAACTGAAGAATAAGATCAACCGTATATCAACCGTAGGGTCAGAAACACACTCATTTTACACACAAGACACCACTGCACACATTTGCAAAAGCACTTTTTGATTAGAGAGAAACCGGCATTCCCAAAACTAAAAAGACAAGAAAATAAGTCTTTTCAATTTCTGATAAGACAGCAAACCTTGGGACCAGATTTTGACTTTGACGCTCTCCTCCACAGGCCTGCGGGGCTTTCAAGATAACTGAAGGTCAACTCTTTCATTACAGAGAATAATAGATCATCAGCACCCACAGTGAACGTGGTAAGGCGGGGCTGCTCTTGGGGCTGGAATTTTAAAATGTTACAGCCTTAATGCCATGCTGAAATCAATCTCAGGGTATTACAGAAAAGGGCTCGCTCGGTATCTCAAGGATTTGGAATCTCTGGCCTCAAGCAGGTATCATGGTATCAGTTTGTGAATGATTCTCCAACAAATATTCCCTCTGAGCTGTATGAATGATGAAACCAGTCAGGGAGCTGGAAATTGTTGCTTGCTGATTAAATACTTCTTACAACAGTGCAAAAAGGGTCAAATACTACATAGAAAAATCTCCTGTGGAAATCTAAGTCAGCTGTGTATAAACAACATGACAGTAAAGAAAAAAAATGCTAGCTAAAAGTTTCTCAAGCAAACAGACCCTCTTTAAAAGTAATACAATGTGTGTCACAATTACTTTCTCCTGAGGAGACGTAAGCCGTGGGCCCGTGTGCTCTGGTGTCACACTGGTACAGATGGAGTCCCTGTTTAGAAGCTAATCTAGGCCACAGCACAGAGAGAAAACCTGGCCCCGTTCTCTGAAGGAAGGTAAAATTCTACCATTGATGGCAGTCAGTGAGAGTATTTGGAGCAGTCTCTAGATACGTTGGTCTGGTTGGACCAGTCACACCAGCAGAGTAGGGCAGGTTAGGTCTTAAACATATTTAGTCAAGTTAATCTAAGTGGTAATTAATGTTATCATACTAAAATTTCTAAACTAAAATGGGGCACGTTACTACATGTTATGCTTGTTTAACACGAGTGTGAACGTGGTATTGTGAGCTTTTAATCATTCTGAGGCCAAGTGTGTAATTGCATAGAGCTGGATGAGAAAAATGTAGCGTAGGTTCCAGGGTTTTTAACTTTTCACTCTTAGTAAGGATTTCCCTCGTAATTCTCCAAGGAGGCAGGAGGACTCTTAATACTTAATAAGTCTTGAATTATTTGTCACACACATTGTACTTCTGTATGTAGTGTGATTTGAATGAAAACTGTATTACAGTTTCCCTTTCTCGGTCTCACTGTCTTAAGCAAACACAAAGTCTTTCTAATGGCTCAGTTACACTGCAGTAAAACCTGCCAACCTTCTTGTGGTTGCTCAGCATTTTTATTGGTGTTTTTTGGTTTTGTTGCATTTACTTTAGCAACTGATTGCATACAGTTGCGGCAACAAGCTAGTCGCAGACAGATTGATCGTGCAACACACCTCAACCTGGTCACGCACTCAGGTCTCCTGGTAGTAAGCAACCTGACTTCAGTCATTCTCTGATAAGAGAAGGTTTATGGAGTAGGGAACTTGACTCAGCTGGCTAAATGAAGTTCTGGCTGGACTCAGGGCAGAAGTATTTAACATGAAGTTCCATTTAATTTGTGTAGATGGCAACAGATTTCCAGTTGTTGCCAATTTATCACGGTTAATCACCTGATTATCACAAACAGTTTACATGCAATTGCCGACTTGACACCATTCAATATCAAATTGATTCTGTCTTATTACCATTTTATTACCATCTTAATGCACCAATGTTGCTTTGGAGACAGCAGCTATGATTGCAGACCTGGTCCCTCATCTTTGATGCAGCCATTTCAAACGCAGCAACATTGGAACTTCACTGCACTATGATCACAATTATGTTCATGCCACCGTTGTCAATCAGTTTTCCGTAATGCGACTGTAGCGTATTGTCAAGGTCAAAGTCAAATGTGTTTATAAAGCACATTTAAAAACACAGAGTTGAGCATAGTGCTGTATAATAAAAATATACAGCTCACAGAAAATCAACACTAAAATGCAGAAATGCTGTGGACAGCGTACATCAAAATATGACAATATAAAATAAATACAAAACAAAATAAAATAAAACAAGAATGTCACACCGGGGCCAAATAGCAAGGAGAATGTATGAGTTTAAATGTGTGTGCAGATATGTAGATTATTCCATAGATCCGGTGCTGTTGCTGCAAAGCTTGATCGCGTCTCTTTTTTAATTATGTTTTAGGCTTGTGTAAGAGCAGCTGTTTACAGGTGTGAATGTGAAGGAGCTCAGACAGATAGAAACGAGCTAATGTAACACACCCAAATCTGCGTGAATATTTGTGGACCACATGTTAAAGAGTATAAAAGCAAACTCCTCAACCTGCTTTTGTTGCAGAGAAAACACAACGACCCTTATTTATCCACTTACACTGACTTTTTAGCCTAACAAATTGCTAAACATGTGTCTGGACAGCTGTGTTTTTGCACGGGCATGTATGTGAGCAGTTTCTATGGGAACGTAAAGGAGATTTAATCATGTGCATAAGGGATTTGGGAAAAGGATAACAGGTGTGTTGATTTACGTATATTAGAAGTGCAGATATCACAACACATGCCTTGGCTCGAAGTCTGTGCCAGCTTGTTTCAGTTGATGGACGTCTCTCGCAACCGCAACCTCCTTGACAAGAGGGCACCTGAACCTTCAGGAATACCAGCTGCTCAGTTTCATGCTAACAAAACTCAGCAGCTGAAAGTAATACAGCTTCATGACTAATGGTGGGAAACTTGAGGCTATATCAATCTAGCAAGAGCGTTAATTAATCCAGTGACGAGATAACAGGTAATTAATAGCATTGTGCTGCAGGATGTAATCACACAGTCTGACTGCCCTGCAAACCAACACACTGAATTTCATTAATACCCTGACAAGTCTGATTGTGTGATGAAGGAAGGTGTATGTGTGTGGGGGGATGCTTCATCGCAGAACAGTTGCAAAGGACCATTGCTTCTTGTGATTCAAACAGCAGTGTTTAATTTCAAATGTGTTTACTGGGAAATATCAGCGACTCATCGGGATGATTCAAACCCTGAGGGACAAAACTGTTTGTTTTCAAGGATTATAACTTACACCATATCAACAACTGGAGGAAAATGGGGCATTTGAAAGATAAAGATTAGCTGTGCCCCAATTCTAGGACCATGCTCGTGGAGCAGTAATTGTCATACCTCACCAATGAGACCAAACCGATTCAGAATACAGGCCTTACTTGGACCAAATTTAAGGGTAATAAAGGTCATGACACCTTAATTATGGTGTAATAAGGTTTCATCAATTACTGCACTACTAATGCACTACTATTCATCCATAGTTCATCTCATGGTGTGATAGTGCAGCACAGATAGAGAGCATTTCTCTTCATCTGCAGGTCCTCTGTTGTATCCTTTGTAGCAGACTCAACCTTCCTAACTTTGACAAATACAGCTGGTGTAAAGAAATATAACGGCCTCCTGACTAATGGTAAAAAAAACAAGCTCAAAAATGAGAATTACCAACATAAAACAGCACCTAAAAGTTTTCATTTCTCCAGTGCAGCCCTCAAGCCTGTGCTGGCACCTAAACTGGCACTCAGTCATCAAACTTTGAGAACTCCCTGCGCTAGAGGCTAATACAAGCCACACCAAATACTATTTTCATTTCCGTGGCAGCTCTCTGCTATTGTGTTTGGTTTGTTGATTTGTCTTCTGGGCACAGAAATGCTGCGCTTATTTAACGCTGTTTCCACAGAGTTTAATTTTGACCACGCACACTACAATGCAAATCCAGCATTTTTAACATTCAAACATTGTTTGGGGTAGGGCTGTGCAATATGACCAAAATCTCATATCCCGATATAAAACATCTATCGTCCCGATAACGATATAAATCACAAAAATGTAACATTTTCTGTAAAGTCTGTGAATCTTGGGTAGGTGAAGTGTTTCCAGCTGGGCGTCGTGTACCTGGAGTCCAGTGTTTTAACCGATGCATGAAACGACACATTTTTAGACATAGGTTGTAACGGCCACCGTTTTCTTTGTGAGCATTTATTACACAGCGTGCCACTCTGCATTCGCTAATTTATCTAAGCTAATATTTGCCATATGCTTGTTATTTAAAAAATAATGATCTGCCAGTGTTGGGTTTGCAGCTCGCTGCACTCAGGTGGCCACAACAATTGATTAAAGCAGGTTTAAACCAAGGGCACAAAAAGAAGCCAGAATTCCACTCACTCACTGTAACTCCTCCCATTGGGTTGTGAAATATATAGGTCCCTCTGGCTGAAGCACCTTCAAATATAATTAATTCTATCACCTATTAAAATTAAAAACAGGCAGCGAAGGACACAGGTTGTGAAAACTTAACTTATATTTCCGTCTGTGTGCTGCAAAGTTGGGTTTTCTGCACTTTTTTTACACCAAGGGCAAGTTTCTAAACCTCTCAGATGGATCTTTCCAGATTTTTTTTAATTTATGTTTAGTTTTTTTCCTTTTTTTTTTTTTTTTTTACTGAAACTGAATGAAAAATTAATTAGTTTGAAAGCAGATATGAAAGAGGGGATTCATGCAGCTCGTACCAGTTGCTGATCCTGGGGTCCCCAGCCTGCATACTGAAGCTGAGCGTTTCGCACCTCTGGAGGGTTCAGGTTCCACGTTTCCCTGGGGCGCACAGACAGGTGAAAAAACCCCCACTATCAGACAAACGTGAAGGCACATAAACACAATGACTGTCTGCTCCCAGTGATCCGGCGGCAGAGGAACAAGTGTACAACATCTGAGAACAAAGCTTTAAGTGTATCCATAAATACCCCCACTCTATAACAGTGTCACCTCTCCTTATTGGGAAAAGTGCTGCGCAGTGCAGGCTGCAGAATTAGAGGTGCCACTGCCTCTGTGTCTTTGTCTGGAGCGCAGAATGAATGAGGACACCAGCGCAGGTGTTTTTTGACGCAGCACCACTGGGTGGCAGCATTTAAATAGGTTTAAGCAGGAGAGCTGCTGACAGTGCTGTCATACTGTGACCTGGTGTGGAAGTAATTCAAAAGGGAAATAAATAAGGTGGATAGTCACAGCACAAAAACGCCTCTAATATGACTTGGCAGGGGAGGCTTTTTAGCTAGACTGGCAGTAGTTTTGCTCTTTTCTGTCACTGAATGGCAACAAGGTTCTAGGTTTGAACCTGCTCAGTGTACCTGCGTGGGTTTGCTCACAGTTACATTCATCAGCTGGTAAACTGATGCTTCCAAACTGGATTTCCTGTGTGTCTTGTTTTCACATCGCATTCTTCTAATGGTCTTCAATTAATTGCATTACAGGTGGATATGACAAAATAATCAAATACAGTGAACAGCCGCCTATTCGCGGTTCAGTATTCACGGATTTTACTGTGGAACGTAACTTCAAATTATTTGCGGAAAATTTGCCTATATGCTGATTTTTTTCATAGAGCACATCTAAAATATTTGCTTTTTTCATTAAAATTAAAATATGCAGTTATAGCGTTTTCAGTGAAGTGGTCCCTAACCCTCACGAATACCAGGGAGCGAATGTACCTCAAATTTTTATACACATTTGTGCCACAATGAGCGTCAGTTCCTGTTGAGCGTACATGGTGATCTGGAAACACAGAGGGTATAGTGCTAACTATGCCCAGCCAAGAAACAACTATCCACTGGACCTGCAAAGATACAACACTGGTAGCAAGAAACAGGAACCCAAAAACTTAGGGCATGCCAACCGCATCCAAACTGCCGACGTTTCATTTTTAATGGGTAAAAAAAGCAGTGATGAGCAGGTTTGTAGCTCTGTAACCTTGAATTCTGCGTGCACCTGTTTCTCCAGCAGAATCACTGTGAAAATTGCTGTGAAGTGCACTTTGGGATGGTTTTCACCAACTTTGCTGTCGGCTTTGAATTAATACTTAAACAGCAGCAGAAAGATCTTGTGCGTGGTCTCATTAGGATAGAGATTTGTGTCAGTCTGTGAAACTGTAGCCTGAGGTTTATACTGTTAACTGGTAATTACGTGACAATGCATCAGAGGCCATGTTGCAGAATAATGCAAAAGAAATGTAAAGAGTGGTACAAGAAGATACTTTCTTTTGGCAGCGACTAAGTAACATGATGAAATATGTTTTAGAACAGCAAACAGTACGATTGTGATCCTACCTAAGTAAATGTTAAGAAATAAGGTTTAATTGGTTTTCCTCTGTCACGTTTCTAGTTATAATAAAAAGCAGAGAACACACAGAAACATGAACACGGCAGGTTTTTCATTGTTACGTGCTCCTTTCTTTAGCTGTTTTTAACAGCTTAACGTTGAAGGACGAGAGATCTTCAAGATCTCTTGACATTGCAGAAAAAGGCTCATTTTCAAAACAAGGCAGTGCTATTAGTGTAACTTTCTTCTGTGAACTGTAGTTCATTTTGACAGGTGTGTGCTGAATCTAATCCTTGCTCTGGTAATTTACCTTCTGTTTTTGAGCGCTTCTTAAGTCGAGGTCTGTCGTCAAAGGGCTAACTCAGGACAGGGTGAATGAGGATAAACATCTGCCTATGTTGTGGCTGCGGCTGACTACAGCTGCGATTTGAGGCTGCGGATTATCTGATAGCACCGTTTCGCTTCGCAGACTGCACAAGTGCAGGTTTGGAAGTAAACAGTGTGGTTGATGTCAGAGGTGCTTTGTGGGAGGTAGTTGGCAAAACAGGTGTAAATGAGTTTCTTTCACATTTTCACAGGCAGAAAGGTCAGGTGAGATAATATGAGAAAAACAATTTTAATGGAGTGACTCAGCCCTGATGTGTACTTACGGTGTTTCCAGACTGCAGATGATGTAGAAGGCCGTGTAGGAATACTGGTACACCTGGAATGAGATGTAGGATATTTAACCTTGACATTTTAATTCTTGCCAATTCTTTGTTCTCATAGCAGAATCAATTAAGACATCATAATTGCCCTGTTTACTTATATTAGGTACAACAGTATCTTCTTTGAAAGTAAAGAAAACAAAAACTGCATTAGGACTGATGATAATTAATCCTTTGAACTTCAAAATGAAAAGAATCCTTGTTAAGCAGGTAATTTTGAGGAAATACTGTGAAGTGCTGCCATAAAATCTCAAGTTTCCTTCTAAATTAAAAAAGAAGAAGAAGAAAAAGAAGAATGGCCTCATCCCAAAGCCACAATGCTCCATATCAATATGACAGTATTTTATTCATATCAGTACCAAAGGCTGACAGTAACCCACCATCCCCTGGAAATTCAAGGGTTTAATGTCTTATCTTGCTGCAGTGATGTTGTGTACTCAACACTGGGTCAATACACTGTGACACCTCAGTAAGGCTGCAATTCAGTCACACATTTCTGGCCGCATCCAGCTGCACTAGAAATGGTGAAAAGGACCACAACGACATAACCCTGAAGGATAGATCGATTTAATTTAAACCAGCTGATTTTGGATTTAATCGGCAGATCAAACCACACTTATGTCGACCAGATTAACGACGGCTATGGCGTGTCTTTGAAATCCTAACCTTTTACTTTTTAAATGACAGTTTTTGTTACAGTAGGCACTCAACAGTCAGACATTATGTATCCAGGAACATCACCCAGTAGAGACACATCTTCAGGAAGAGCGTTTGTCCATGTTTTATAATACAAGTGGGGTATTTAATAAAAACATGAACCATACCGCATCTCATAGTGCATGAATGTGTGCCGACTGTGCTACGATGAGCATATAGCAGGAATGACTGTCATCTATCAAGGTGATGGCGGTCTAGTTGAATAATAAATGCAAACACGTACATTCCACCACACTCGAGTGTGCTGTAATATCTTCAATTCATCTCAGGCAATAACACAAGGTTATACAGTGTTTCTGCCAGCATCCTCCATAAACTAACAACAGGAACCAGTTCTCTCTACAGTGACTAAGTGGTGACGCAGTAGTAAACAGGCAACTATCATCTAACTAAATGGATCAATATATTTGATCCACCTGTATCAGGAGCTAAAATGCTTTGATGCATATGATGGTGCTGCTGTTGATCTCATCTCCCTGTCCGCGAGGCCGTGTAGCACCGAGGGGTTTGTTTGTGCCTCCCTCAGTACAGTTCTGCTTGGCTTAGCTAGCCCCCGCCACCCTCGCTGACAGGCAGCGACGTGCGACAGGCCTTCACACCCCGCCATGATTACTTTCTCCTCCCTCCACCCCCCCCACTGCCTATGCTTCATTGCAGGCCTACACCCCACCCCTCAGCAGCGGTGGCTGACATATTTGGCTGTCAGGTTGCTAATTCAAAAAACAAGCAAACAAATGAGATGCTCACCGGTGCAACATTGTAGGCCAGCAGCACATGCTTCAGGTCAGGAGAGACCTCATACTTGCTGGCTTTGTACATTTCCTAGGAATCAAAAGAAGGATGTTAGAAGAAGAAAAAAAATGCATACAATAAAAAGAAGAGACCTCCGATCACGCATGGCAGTTTTTCATTAAACTGGTCCTTAACTGACTGCGTTTGACAGATTGCTTGGTTCCTAAAGCAAATGGGAGCTGCATTAGTCTTTGCACTAGGGCTTGGTGATTTGATGGCAGACATAATGTTGCGTGTTGTCACCCAAGCTGCTGTGACACTGATGCTACATCTCCATTTTGACATTTCACCAAGTGTTAAATATGCAGCTCACATTTCACTCTGAAAATGGATCATTTGTGGGGAAAAAACACACAAAAAAGCTTTAGGTTCTTTGATTTGTTGACACTATTGGAAATGTTTGAATCGAACTCATAGGCAATCATGCTCAGCCCTTCAGTGCTTTGATTGTAAGACGAAAAGACTTACAAATTTCTTGTTATGCACTAAGATGGTTTGCTCGTTGGTGTCGACGTTGAACTTGACGACGTCGCCGTCCTGATTGCGGTACAGCAGCTCATTACCTGGATGATGAGACAGAAGACAGGAAGAAAAAAGTTAGACATTGGTAAGAAATTAAGAAAATTGCAGACATATTGATAAAGCCAGAAACTATATTCTGTCACCAGTTCTGCAAATTAAAAGTGTGGGTTCAAAAAAATATTTCCCTTCTAAAAATTAAGTAAAAGCAGACATGATAGTCAGCAGCCTTCATTTTTTTGTGTTAATGGAGTTGTTACCTGTCAGGGACACTGACAACATAATTAAACTTCAGAGGATGCTTCCACTTATTAGATTTTTAATATCAAAGGGATATTGAATTAGACTTGTTTGAGTTCCATCAGCAGCCAAAAATAAATTCGTTTTTTGTAATCAACCAGTATAACAATTATTAACAGGTCACTTAATGGCACGAATGCTTAGTGGTGCAATCAAAAATAAAAGCAAAGCAAAGCAGAGCAAAGATGTGCAGCAAAAGCAGAGAGAGCAGGGCTGCCCAATTGTCTGTGTCATGACTGTGATCGCAATTCTGATGCCAACAATTTGTCAGACTGTGCCTTGTTATGTTTTTCTGCTATATGTGGCCAAATGAAGAGCTCCGTCCTCAATAATAAACTGTCTGGCATCAGGCCTTTGTTTCGCAATGTGATTGTTACAGGATTAAAATCCAGTGTGAATGTATGCATTTTATTGAAGAATGCAAGCTGCCTTATTTTTAACTTTCACAAACCACCAACTACTTGCATTTTAACATTAGTTCATTTGAAACAAGACTTAAAATGTCTATTTGGTACAGTTTCAGTCATTACAGTGTGATAAAACATTCTTAGTGACAAGTACTAAAGAGCAGCTTTTATTTCTTTACCTCACCTTATTTACCGCTAAACTTTGGTCAGATTTAATTAACACAGCATCAGATTTTAATTCAAATATTGCTCAGTCCTGATTGGTGCTTTCCCCAGTGTAGACACGCCCACTGTATGTATTATAGTATGAATCAGAACTTTTTACTTTTTTAAAATATTTTTTAGACCTTTTTTATCTAGAATTTTCAAATGTATTATTGAAATAAGTTTACACTTAAAATTACATTTTTTTTCCATTTGAAGTTGATCTTAAATTGTTTAAACTGCTCCCACTGGCACAGATTATAAACAACAGCAAAATAAACTATCACAGCTATGCAGATGACACACAAATATATATCACAATGTCACCAGGAGACCGAGGCCCTGTACAGGCTCTTGGTAAATGCATTGAGGAAATCAATGACTGGTTGTGCCACAATTTTCTCCAGCTAAACAAAAACAAAACTGAGGTAATAGTCTTTGGCGCCAAAGAAAAACGATTACAGGTCACCAGAGAACTTCAATCTATACATCTAAAAACCACAAACCAGGCGAGAAATTTGGGTGTAGTGATGGATGCAGACCTAAACTTAGAAAAACACATTAAGACAATAACAAAGTCAGCTTACTATCACCTCAAGAATATTTCAAGGATAAAAGATCTGATGTCTCAACAGGACCTGGAAAAACTAGTCCATGCATTCATCTTTAGTAGGCTTGATTACTGTAACAGCATCTTTACAGGTCTACCTAAAAAATCAGTCAGACAACTACAGCTCATTCAGAACTCTGCTGCTCGAGTCCTCACTAAGACCAAAAAAGTGGACCACATCAGTCCAGCTCTGAGGTCCTTACACTGGCTGCCTGTCCGTCAGAGGATAGACTTTAAAGTTCTAATGCTGGCCTATAAAGCTCTGAATGGTTTAGGACCAAAATACATCAATGACCTCCTGACCCAGTATGAACCTTCCAGATCCCTCAGGTCATCTGGATCCGGTCTTTTATCAGTTCCCAGAGTCAGAACCAGACACGGAGAAGCTGCATTCAGCTTTTATGCTCCTTATATCTGGAACAAACTCCCAGAAAGCCTCAGATCAGCTGAAACACTCAGTTTATTTAAATCCAGGTTGAAGACTCACCTGTTCTCAGCTGCATTTGAATAAAGCACCAAATCCACACTTTTAAGCTTAAATTTCAAAACTTACATTTAACTACTGATTTTATCTACTGTTCTGATTTTATCTGTTTTGATTTTATATACTGTTTTGTTTGTTTGTTTGTTTGTTAATTAGTTAGTTAGTTTATTTGCTTGTTTTAATCAATTTTAAATCATGCTTTTTATTTGTTCTTGTTTCTAATGTCTCTGTAAAGCACTTTGAATCACTTTGTTGTTGAATTGTGCTATACAAATAAACTTGCCTTGCCTTGCCTTACTATTTCTTCCATTCATGTAGCTACTAATCAATTTAACAGATATTCACCAATATTAAACTTTTTCTCCATTATGCATGCTTAACAATTCAACTTAATAATTCATGGTGTTAACAATTTCAGCTGCTAATTAATACTTCACCTTGATTTTTTTTTAATTCTTAATTTTAGGCGGCCAGGGAAGGATACGTTTAATACAGCTACTGCCCCCTTTCACCTTCAGTCTATCTCCGCTCCCCTGTCTTATTGGTTTAGTGATCCATAGGCACATGAGCAACCACGCCATTTGGTGAGGTAATTAGAACCCAGAGATTGTTATGCAGAGTGCTTTCTATCTGCTAGCATATCTAATTGTCCATTAGAGGTGACAAAATTACCATCACAATGGCTTTAATTCAGAACGTGCTTGGGAGAGCGGTTTCAGACATTTTTAGAAAGGCATAGCCGAACGCCCCCTCAACAGCTTTTGTCTCCTTGTTAAAAACCATTGGCATACTAACAAGGGTAGAAATGGACTCCTTCATGGAAATCATGGTGATAAATAAAAAGATGCTGATTTTCCCTCCCCATCATGAGTCATTATTTTAGTTTGACTTTGTTTGACATCTTTTTAAAGGTCTACTTTTGTATATGAAATGCTAATTGCCGAATATCGCGGCTTGAATGAGTAAAAAAGGCAAAATGGTTATTAAATCAGATGCCAAGGAGATTGACAGGACTTTATTTTGCTTTGTGACACACTTTGTTTTCACAGTTGGGCTTCGGCTTAAATTCAGAGACCCGCATCTCTTTAAGGCACCTTTATCATCTTTATTTCTCACCAAACTACTGATCTCCGTTAACCACATGCCTCGAGACACTTCACAGATACCACAGATCTCTCAAATCCTTCCCATCACCACCCTTATATAAGCCCTCCTGCTGAGTTCATCATTTTAGACCTTATCATCACTCCTTCACCTCTCCTGCACCTTTGTTTTGTGCTCTTTCAAAGACACAAAGCCATCTATTCTTTCACATGACCCTAGGCATTATGTCTTCCCTTCAATCTACCTTTCTAGCTCTCTCTCTTCCCCTGACGTTCTCCCTCTTACTTTCCTCTCTGCCTTGACTTGCTGTGCATTAGCCCAGAGCGCTGTTTTCTCCTCTGATCTATACCTTTCCATGGCAGTATGTCTTATTAAAACAGCCTGCTGCCCTGGGCACAGCCCTAACCCAGCCTCACTCCAGGGAGTCAGAGGGAGCGGCAAGAAGGTGGGAGAGAGGGGGGCAGAGATGCAAGGCAACATAACTTAAGTGAGGCAGACAGAAAGAAGGCCACAGATTTACATAAAGTTTGCATATGAGCTTTATGGACAATTTTTTTCGGGGCGGGGGACTCTGTCCTCCAGTCCACATCCTAATGTTTGCACAGGTTTCTGCATATTCATTTGAAAAATAAAGTAACAGCTACTAATTGAGGCTCACTGAATTGAGCAGATTAGCATTGATACAAAAAGATGAACAAAGTGATGACAAATTAAACAAATTAAAACTGAACTCAATTTGTTCAAAGTGATCAGATTATCTTGATGGAAGTGGTCCCTTCCAGGACGATCATGCCTTCATTGATGAGGTTTGATGAGTATGAAGAATGGATCGGTTCTTACACACAGCTTTTCTCCTCAATGCGCTTCATGCCACACGTCTCATACACCCATTCACAGAAGGACTTTTTTCGTTATCTGCATGCTGTCTTGCTAACTTTTACACTCCGATGAACACAGTAGCAACTCAGGGTTTAGTATCTTGCCCAACAATATTGCGGCATGCATAGTGGAGCAGCCACCAAAACCACCAACCTTCCGATTAGTAGACAACCTACTCTAAGCTGGTCCTAAGCCTTAGCCAACAACCACTGTATATTATTCAGAACTGAATAATGGCCTTTGTGGTCACTAAATCCTAATCCCACTCTTCACATATAGGAGATTTTGTACAGACAGTACTTTCCAACATCATTAAAACACTAAATGAGGGAATATCTAGTGGAATAATACTGTTCCAACCCTCCAGTAGAGTATTAGAGGCTTACAGAATCAATACCAATCAATATCAATACAATGAATTATTCTGCTGGTCCAATACCTTACTAAGGCATTTTACTAAGTCTAAGCGAACATCACTAGACCGCTCTCTCTCCTGACACCTCTTCCAATACTTCAGAAAGGTCAGTCAAACATTCTGGAAGGTGGTTAGGAGAGATAATCTCTCCAGGCTTTTCAGGTCTTTTCTGGGGCCTCCTCACAGTTGGACAGTTCCAAAGCACCAGGAAGCACCTAGATCAGATGCCAACCCAGCAAACAAAGTCATATTATCTAATAATTTATGGAAATCTAGAAAAAGATAGCCTGAACTCTCAATCTATAGACATCCATCAAAGACATCCAACCCTAACGATGCTCTGCCATTACTTTTAACAGATGAGCTTGTTATGGTTAGCTCCCTTTTCTCTCCAATAATTTGCTCTTACTATCATTTTTTCCCCAAGGCTGATGTTTGTTTCATGAGCGCATAAAACTTTGTTCAAAAATTCTACAGGTTCCTTAAATATGCCTTTGCAACCTGGTCTTTCTGTTTTTGAAGTTTTTCAGGGGTTTGCATCTTGTAGCTAATCCTCAGATGTTACAGTCATGAAGTATTGATTGTTGGCAAGGAAACATGTCCATGTAAGTCCCGGAGAGCATTCTTGAGTGGCTGTGCAGTCATTAAGCTTGCAGTATGCATGGATTTCTGCTCCTTCACAAGACCTCTGCCTCTTCATCTACCAGCTCATTTGTCATTTTTGAATTTATTTTTGCATTACTGCTTTAATTTAGTAGTAAAATGCTGTTTCCTGCCAAGCCATATTCTTTAATATTCCTACAATAGATTTTTGCTTTTTGAGACACATTATGAAAACCTTAATTTCCATGGTAGCCTATTTACTTATCAAACTGAAGTGTAAATTTCCACTCTCGTGTTTGATAAAATGGTAAATAACAAACAGCTGCTCAACAAGCACGTAGCCATTAAATTTAGGGACGTGTGTTAAGAGGGGGCGCATCTCAGGCCATTTTTCTTTTTTCTCAACGCTTGTGTTAATCTACTGAAATTAAGGCTGAAAATTGGTTGCATAATTGCGTGAGTTCTGATTAGACAGAAACATTGCTGGAGGCTCAGACAGTGAGATACAAGGTAAACAAGCCAAAGCCCTTACGTCCTCTTAAGTTGTGAGCTGGAGCAGCCAGACTTTTTTCAAAGCATTCTCCAACATGGTGCTGCTGCCTCACCTTTTGTACCTCGTAAGTTCACTAGTGTCCATAATATACTCTACAGCAAAATGGCTAAAAGATGTATCTATCCATTTGAATTTTTAGCATTTGTTGTTGCAATCCTAGTTTTTAGCACCTCACTTGGTAAGAACAGGCTCACCATCATTATCAATATGACTGATGGCCTAACCTATGCAAACAAGACTCACATTGTACCAAATTATTCATCCACCTGTCCTGACACTTCAGTAGCTTCACTGTACTCTTGGCTTCATTAAAATTCCATTCAAACTTTATGGTTCATGTGCAGAATGGCAGGTTAATTAGAATGACAAATTAGAGAAGGCTAGTTAAAACTACTTCAAGGAAAATTGACTCTAGTAGTCTCTCAAAGTTAAAAGGAATCCATAATGCTAATTTTCAGCTCCATTTTTAAATGTTACAGTAGCTCTGTGAGTGGTCAGGCTGTCTGAAATAATGTGACATCATACATAGACATTGCAAAAAAAAGTAACAACACTGTAACAGTTCAGTGTTAAGATTTTTTTAATACAATGCTGCTGATTTTTCTGTCTGTCTGAGATCTTTATCCGACTTGAGGTTTTTCGAGAAGACATAACACTTCATTCACTGCATTCACTGCTCTCCGGAGAGTGTTCCTGGGTGAGCAGAGTCTTTAACAAGCATGTTATCAGAAACAAAACCACAAAAGCTTTATTAATCCCAGCAGGGGGATCGTGCTGTAACAGTTGCTCAAGACTGTCGAGGCTGTAAATCACACAAGAATACAAGAAACACAATATAGTACAACAAATCCATGAAAGCACTGGAAGGCCGTGTCTTGTATTTTATAATAGGAAGGTAGAAGGTAAGAAGTCACCAAAGTTGTATAAGTAAACCAACAAAAAAGGGGAAAAAAAGACATAATTCAGTTACTGTTGTAACTACTCCTTACCCTAACCATGAAGTGGGAGCACAGATCAACTGTCCTCTCATCCTGAGCATAAAAGTAATACATATAAGGAAATAATTTATACATCACAAAAGGGAATGGAAATATATAGTACTTTAATGGCCCTAACCTTGAACAGTTCCCTCCACATAATACATCACCATGTGATTAAAAACCGCAGTGAAACGGGTAGTTTCTTTGGGCTATATTATAAGTCCTGAGGTGAGCCAGGGTTTCAGTGTTAACTTCTGGATGAAATGGAATTTTTCTTGTCAGTTCCAGGTCATTTGTCCATGCCCAAGGCTATGCATGATGACTGGTTTGATGAAAGTGACACAAGCTGCTGGGGAAAATTATAGTGTCTGTCAGTGGCTAACTAAAACGAAGTCTCCAATACAGAAATACAGCCCTAAAGCTTAGATGTGCAGTAAAATATAGGTTAATAAAAAATTCAACAGGAGTTTTAATTAAAAATCGCTCTTTATATTTCTAGTAATTTGGCTTCTTTCATCTATGGCTCTTCAAAGGGTATTCCCCATAATAGATGTGTTTATTTATCTCCACTGCTGTAAAGCAGGACAAGCAGCACCACGGAATTCAAATTCTATTTTTGACTTACTTGATAAATGAGTGCGCTACCAAATGAATGGCAGGGCAAACAAATGAGCAAAAACCTCAAATATGAACTTGCTGAGAACACATGAAACCACCCACGGCTACAGCCAACCTGCTTCTGGCCAGTTTTCACAGTGGAAGTCATTTATGTTTATCAGGAATGCCAATCAGTCTCGCCTGCTGGCCTCATTACTCACCGACACTTCAGCTTCTCAATCCACAACCAGTGCTGGAAAAAAAACCCCCAAAAAAACACATGCCAATTTATTTCTGCTTCACGCTGTTTAACATTAGGGATGAAGAGAACGTTTTTCTTTGTAATTATCTGATTTACTTGGACCTTGAGTATATCAAGGCAGTGGGGGGGACAGTAAAAAAAAAAAAGAAGGAATCTACAGATCAGAGAAATCAGTGCTATGTTTAAAGAACTAAACACTCAATAGACCGCTTGCATCAGGATCCCACAGACAGGACTTTTATCTTAGACAAGGCAAGTTAGTTTCAGTCAGACCCACTATAGGCAAACCAAGTTTCTTTCCCTTTTGCAGCGATTAGACCACCCTGAGTCTTCCTTTTCAAGCTGTTCCTGCAAACCACTTTGAAACCCACCCTTTTGTGCTGTAAAGTGGCTTGCAGATGCAGTAAATTGCTCAACAGCAGTTTAAATAAAACAAACTATATGAGATTTGATATTGTTTAGACAGCCAACACACATTTAATAAAAAGAGAAGTGGAGTTGAGAATTTGCAAAACATGAAGTCCTCAAAAACTCTCCCCTCACCTAACTCCATATTCCCTTCAAGATGACTCTCACAGGCTTATAAAAGTGTTTTCAGGGTGCCTCCATCAACTTAGACCTTATTGCTTTTTGTTGCCTATCAACTCAATTTGAAATGAATCCTTGAGTACTATTATTGATTTACCTCACAGCCAATAAAGTGACAGTCATTTCATCAGTTCCAGCTGCTCATGTACACCTCATAAACCCACGGCCTCTGTTGCTGTTTGATTTGCACGGCTTCAATGTGCTTTAGCGTTTCCTTCAATGTGTGTGTTATAGTGCAGCACTACTGTGTTTCTTTGTGCTTGCAAACAAATTACTGAACTTGGATAGAAAATAAAAAAACAAGCATATGCTCATAACAATTAAAATCATTCGGGAGGGGGGGGGGGGGGGGGGGGATTCTAAACAAAGTATTAATGACACACAACATAGCAATGATCAGCCGGTCTTGTTTAAAAAGATATTACAGTGAGTTACCTCAATGTTCAAATAAACACTTATTCATTATTCACAAAGTAAATCATAGAACCGTTTGAATCCGAATGTTGACAAGTACATAATAATTGCATGTGGATTCATTAGAAAAAAAATGCTCCAAGCATAAATAACTGTGTTTGAACACAATTATCCGACAGGCTTCTAGCTGCTGGGGGATGCTCAAAGTGTTTTATCAATGTAATACAAACACAGCTAAGCTAGAATCCTCAATGATATGGCAGATATGAAGCTGCTGATTTAAATAATTATAATTGTACACCGTGTGCAGTAAGTGTTATAAGGATTATTGTATTCTGTATAAGGTTGTCTATTCAAACTACATACACAATGATTAAGCATATGTAACTGTAAAATCATGAGAATACCATAAACAAAGTCTATATAAAGTAATTAGTCTTAGTTGTAGCTGCTGAAAAGAGTAGAAAAATATTCTGACGTGTTATTTAATGCTGACGTTCTTGTGTACTTCTGCTAATTAACATCAATTCTGTCTTCTGCAACAAGAAGAAGACAGCACAACTGGTGTTTTTCAAGCACATTTGCTCATTATTATTATGCAGCAATGTGGTGCTGAGGGATTAGACTGTTAAAAGTATTTTTAAAAATTAAGAACGGCTGTAAAAACAAAAAGAAACAGCATGTGAAAGCAGCTTAACCAAGTCAGACAGCTGGAAACATCAAAAAGGCAAAAAGACAAAATTTGATTGAGTTAGCTGAATCAGGTAACTAGCTGATCAAGCTATCTTCAGAAGTCTGTTAATACACACACACACACACACACACACACACACACACACACACACATATATCTATATACATACATACAGTGGGGCAAAAAAGTATTTAGTCAGCCACCGATTGTGCAAGTTCCCCCACTTAAAATGATGACAGAGGTCAGTAATTTGCACCAGAGGTACACTTCAACTGTGAGAGACAGAATGTGAAAAAAAAATCCATGAATCCACATGGTAGGATTTGTAAAGAATTTATTCGTAAATTAGGGTGGAAAATAAGTATTTGGTCACCTCAAACAAGGAAAATCTCTGGCTCTCACAGACCTGTAACGTCTTCTGTAAGAAGCTTTTCTGTCCCCCACTCGTTACCTGTATGAATGGCACCTGTTTGAACTCATCATCTGTATAAAAGACACCTGTCCACAGCCTCAAACAGTCAGACTCCAAACTCCGCCATGGCCAAGACCAAAGAGCTTTCGAAGGACACCAGGAAAAGTATTGTAGACCTGCACCAGACTGGGAAGAGTGAATCTACAATAGGCAAGCAGCTTGGTGTGAAAAAAATCAACTGTGGGAGCAATCATCAGAAAATGGAAGACATACAAGACCACTGATAATCTCCCTCGATCTGGGGCTCCACGCAAGATCTCATCCCGTGGGGTCAAAATGATCATGAGAACGGTGAGCAAAGATCCCAGAACCACACGGGGGGACCTGGTGAATGACCTGCAGAGAGCTGGGACCAAAGTAACAAAGGTCACCATCAGTAACACACTACAACGGCAGGGAATCAAATCCCGCAGTGCCAGACGTGTTCCGCTGCTGAAGCCAGTGCATGTCCAGGCCCGTCTGAAGTTTGCCAGAGAGCACATGGATGATACAGCAGAGGATTGGGAGAATGTCATGTGGTCAGATGAAACCAAAGTAGAACTTTTTGGTATAAACTCAACTCGTCGTGTTTGGAGGAAGAAGAATACTGAGTTGCATCCCAAGAACACCATACCTACTGTGAAGCATGGGGGTGGAAACATCATGCTATGGGGCTGTTTTTCTGCCAAGGGGACAGGACGACTGATCCGTGTTAAGGACAGAATGAATGGGGCCATGTATCGTGAGATTTTGAGCCAAAACCTCCTTCCATCAGTGAGAACTTTGAAGATGAAACGAGGCTGGGTCTTCCAACATGACAATGATCCAAAACACACCGCCCGGGCAACAAAGGAGTGGCTCCGTAAGAAGCATTTGAAAGTCCTGGAGTGGCCTAGCCAGTCTCCAGACCTCAACCCCATAGAAAATCTGTGGCGGGAGTTGAAAGTCCGTGTTGCTCGGCGACAGCCCCAAAACATCACTGCTCTCGAGAAGATCTGCATGGAGGAATGGGCCAAAATACCAGCTACTGTGTGTGCAAACCTGGTAAAGACCTATAGTAAACGTTTGACCTCTGTTATTGCCAACAAAGGTTATGTTACAAAGTATTGAGTTGTATTTTTGTTATTGACCAAATACTTATTTTCCACCCTGATTTACGAATAAATTCTTTACAAATCCTACCATGTGGATTCATGGATTTTTTTTTCACATTCTGTCTCTCACAGTTGAAGTGTACCTCTGGTGCAAATTACTGACCTCTGTCATCATTTTAAGTGGGGGAACTTGCACAATCGGTGGCTGACTAAATACTTTTTTGCCCCACTGTATATACATATACGTATATATACATATACATATACACACACACAAATATATATATATATATACATATACGTATATATACATATACATATACACACACACACATATATATATATATATATATATACGTATATATACATATACATATACACACACACACACACACACACACACACACACACACACACACATATATATATATATATATATATGTATGTATGTATGTATGTATGTATATATCAAAAAGTTGTTTTCATAATGATTCTATTAAATTAATACTGTAACATAATACTTGACTTTTGTGACAGAAAACAATTTCTATTTCTCCATGTACAAAAGCACTTTGGTTAAACGTGGTGGTTCAAACTTGCTGCCGACTCTCTGGCAAACACTGTTTGCTAGGGAAAAATGTGTATTCCCTGACTGGTTGCTAGAGGTTGCTGGTAGTAATTAGGTGAAACTTATTGCAAAAACTGAATGGTGCTGCAGTGACAAACTTCCTTGTGCTTTAGTCTCCTACAGCTCACAGTAGGTTTCCATAGACTGTGCAAACACTTGCCAGCTACTCACCAAGCAGTAGTGAAACAGTGACACACTTCTAATCTCAGATTTTGATGTTTGTCAAGTTTGTCTACCCCTTAGGGAGTAATTGGCAAATGTTTGCAGACAAGCTGGCTTCTTCCTTTAAACAATAGTGAATAGCAACCAAAGCAATCACAAGGAGGTTTCTGGAGAAGCGCCATCTTAGTGACCAATTTCACCTACTGACTGCCAGCACTCTCTAAAACCAGTACTTTCCAACTGATTGGAAAATAAACATTTTTCACTAGCACCCAGTGCTTGTCATAGGGTCAATAATCCACAAGGTTCCACAGCCACGTGGAAAGTTTAAACCTGCAGACAGAGCATTTCAAAACACTGTAGTCCTTGTCAGTTTAAGACCTTGCCTCTTCCCCTGAGGCTGGATTCTGGCTGATAAAAATTGCAGTACTAAGATTTGACCTCAGTAAAACAGAATTTTAAAACTAAAGCCAAGGGCTGTTGAGTGCAAATGAATCCCTTTTTAAAAGATTTGATCACTGGTTTATATGAGAATTTTTACATCACAGGCTCTTTTCTCTGCTTTATTTTTTAAAAGCAAGTAAGACAAAACTGTATTCAAAGGAGAATCATAGAAACATGCATCTGTGCAACTTATTTTTAGGATGATTCCTAAGTTGCACAAACCATGAGTGGAAGATCTGCCTTTCAGTTTTTTGTTGCTTGAAAGTTGGATCAAAGATGACATCCAACTGTTCAGAAGCTGCCTTGACGTTAGCAGCTACGGTGTTAAGAGACTGATGAATCTGTCATGAGACACACAGAAGCAACTATATCAATTCCAAAGTCTGTTTCTGTATCAGACGCTTTCTTTTTACTTGCTTGGTTTTTTGTTTTGTTTTTCCCTGGAAATTAAAAACACATCAGTATATTTTACAGCTTGTTTCTGTCAAGCAACTAGTTGTTGTACCACCCTTCGCTGCTGTCTCAAGGTTGAAAAGCATGAAAGATTGAACTTCAGTCTGTGCAAACACATCCTTTCCAATTAAGCATCAAACATATGGTAAAATTAGAGAAGCTCAAAGGGAGAAACGTACACCTGCTCGTTCTCGTATTGGTAGCATTTTTTTAAAAAGCTGATTTTCTGTGACAACAACTGGATACGTACACTGACTATATGGGCTAATTTGATATGTCTCAGTTGTAGGAAAGAGGCCCAATGCAGAACTTCATTCCTCACAAAAGATCATAAAGGGACTGAAGCAACTGTCTACTCTTTTTTCCAATGTGAACCCTTTACATAAATACTGTGCATCACTTGAAACAAGGCTGTTGTGCATGCATTAAAAGCCCACACAGTGACAAAACAAACATCAGTACGCTTCACCCATATTGAAATCACAGTCACGAGCCCCTCTCAAAGTCACGGCGACATCCCCTTTGTGAAGCCCTGACTGGTTGGCCTCTTTACAAATGGCTCCCCCTTAACCATATTTAACAAACATCAGTGAGACAAGTGGTGTCCTGGAGTGGCAAACAAGAGAAACGTGGCCATTAAAATGGCAAACAGCTGCTGTGAGCGCTTGTGTTGCGTCGCACAGGGCTGGCTTCACCTTGGTGGTGCGAGAATGATGTTGATGCCATGCCTGTTTGATTCAGATGGAGTGGTAAAAAAAGAGGCATATGTGAGAGATCAATGCTAACTGTGCAATTACCTAACCAGGGAGACAGTGATGGCCTTATTGCATGATTAGAATAGTGATGAGGGCAGGGTAAAGGAGTTTATAGCGTTTAAATTAGATATATCACAAAACTTGAGGATAATTTAAGTTGCTTATAACTTGGCCATTGTTCCTGTTGGTTATGTATCTATCTAAAACATTGATAAGATGTAGAAAGACAGAAGACAGCTACAGTAAAGGTATATGTTGAAGAGATCAGTGGACAGCACGTAAATGAGCCCAGTCACCAAGCTTATAAACCCAATTTATTTTGCAATAAAACTGAAAGTGAGGAAACTTATTCATAATAAAACCAGATAGTTTGCCTAGGGAACAAAATGGATGTTTACCATGCACACAGTTCAAAAGATAAATTTTCTACTTGCCTTTGTTTTTATTTCTGAATATGTTTAGTTAGAGCCATGTTCTGACAAGTAACAGCATGACGGCACTCCCACTGTGCTGGCACAGCAGAGCTGACAGCACAGAGCCCCGGCAAAGACAAAAAAAAATACCTAAAAATACCAAAATACCTATTTTGCAAAATAACCATCATGGATTGTTTTTCATTGGCATGCTTCAACCTGAAGCAACAACACAATGCCCACAGCAATGAGCTTTTAATTATAAGAACATAAAACCTGCTAACTTGGAGGTTTGTTTAAAACCCGTATGACTGTTTAACGGCTTGTGTTTCATGCCGTCTGCCTCCTGTTTTGACAATTTCCCTACATACTCAGATTTCGGCAATCACTTGGTAAGCTAAATAAAATAAAGATGGGAACAATAGCCAAAGGCACTAATGATCCAAATTGTGATAAACTTAAGAAAAAGCATCAAAATGAAGAAAGAATCGCAATCCCTGCAACCTTTGTTAGAAGCAGATAAGAGCCCCTAATGAGGCTCAAGTATAGCATATATTTAAGCTAATGCTATTGGAGAAGATATGAGGAAGCATTATGGCCTCATAAAAACAGCCTAATATACAATCATTATGGATTCTCAAGGTTATATTTAGTCTATCTCCAGGGAATTGATTGATAGATGGAGACCGGGGGCAAAACATAAAACTGAGCTAAATTAGGTTTTAAAAAAAAATCCATTTCAGCCTCCAACAAAGGAAGCCATTATTGTAAATTCCTCGAAACAGCCCTGAAAGCATGCAAGTTGGATGAGCACTCCACTACTAAAATGGCACACTAACAAAGAAAAAACATACAGCTTCTGGGTCTCTCTGTCTCCCTCCTTGTGAGGTGTATTTAATGGTATACTGAATATAACTGGAGATCAAGGCTCAAACTGTCAACAGCACAAAAAAAGGGAGAGGATGAAAGAGTGAACTTTTTTCTGATGATATGCCTAAAGTTTCTTGGTGAATGCTGTGATGTGTATGGATTCTTGCAGAGCTTGTTTTCTGTACAGCACTACTCCTTTTTTACTTCATGCTAAAAAAAAAGGTTAAGAGAAGCAGAAAATGAGCACTATTATTTGTCATTAATCATACTGGTCTTAATTCAACCACACCTCTTCTGCCACAGTTTGAACCTTTGCTGAAATCATCCAAGAACAGATGTTTGCTTCCAGATGTGTACAGCACTACTGCAGATTGTGATATCCATCATGGTTCACTCAAGCATGATCCATTTGTTTACAACTTCTGGGTCACAGCTAGTAACGACAACAAATCAGCCACACGAGAGACGGCTCATCCTTAAGCACATATGGGGAACTGCGGCTAAAACAAACAGACAAATCCAGACAGAAATTTATTCAGCTTGTCATCTGAGATCCAGAGGAACGGCATCTTCCTGTCACTAATATAACAAATATGGGTTTTCAGCTTTCTAATTACAGCCAATCACAGAGGAGAAGGTTTTGCAAATTCGGGATTTGAGAGGAGATTTAACAGCTATGTCCTTTGTAGGAGCCATCTTAGATGTTTTGATTGAGGGAGACAGCTTCGCTGGGCACGAGAGAAGACAAAATCCACCTCATTAATCCTTCAGCTGCACGGATCCCTCACATCTTCGAGCTGTGATCGCTCTCTTCAATGCCAAACTAAGACGTGTGGGGCTGCATCAAGTCGCCGTTTTACCTTGATGGAAAATAAAGTATATAATTTTCTCTCATTGCCTCCCCGAGGTGCTGTCAGTGTTTATGCTGTCACAGCGTCGCTATTAAAAAACAAGCGTCAGGAATTGGTGGTGATGAATTGTAACAATGGCAACATCAGCACACTGTCACTGATCAAAGAAAAATGAGGGTTGAGGTTTCAGGTAATTGGTTCGCTATTGGTGCATATGGAAAATATTCTTTGGAGGAATTTCAAGCAGTAAGCACACATGCACAACAGTGCACGTGCAAATGCAAAAGCCTACAAACAAACAATACTGATTACTTTGATTGCACATCTAATATTTACTAAAATGCAGTGTGATGCTCTTGCACAGTCTTTGGTTATAACAATAAAAAGAAAAAAGCATTACACGTATTATTCTTTGTATAATTAATTATGTTCTACTAATTAGGCTGTATGAAATGGTTAACAGTCTCATGAGGGGTTATTTATTACACATATATTTTATACCCCAGATTTTGTTCCTGCTTTTTGAGGATGATGTGCTCTTGCTGGGTTCATCCAGCAGTGACCTCCAGGTCGGACTGAGGTGATTTGGAACCGAAGTGTGAGGTGGCATGGATGTGAATTAGCTTCTACATGTCTGACACCATGGTTCTGACCAAGAAAAGGGTGGACTGCTACAGCTACAGGTTGAGGATGAGTTATTGTGTCCAGCGGAGGAGTTCAAGAGTGGAACAGAAATAGAGCGTGCGATTGACAGGCAGACTGGTGAAGCATCTGCAGCATTGCAGATTCTGTACCAATCTGTTTTAGTGAAGAGACAGTTGTGCGTGAAGGCGAAGCTGTCGATTTACCAGTCCATCTGCGTTCCTGCCCTCCCTTATAGCCATGAACTCCGGGCAGTGACCAAAATAATAAGAATGTGGATACAAGCAGCAGTAATGAGATTCCTCAGAGGGGTGTCTGGGCTCAGGCTCAGTGATAAAGGGGGAGAAGCTCAGCAGTAGCTTTGCCTCAAAATGAGCCAATTGAAAAGCTGTTTGAAGCAGGTGAAAACCTGGCCAGCAGGAGCCATCTCTGCTCTTCAGGACTGTTTTGAGAGCACTGACTGGAACATGTTTAGAGAGGCTGCAACTTACGGCGACTTCACTGACTTGGAGGAGTACACATCATCAGTGTCCAGCTATATCAACAAGTGCACCGATGACGTCACTGTCTCCAAGATCATCATCTCATGACCCAACCAGAAACCGTGGATTACTGCGGAAGTGCGTGCACTTCTAAGGACCCGAGACTCTGCCTTCAAAGAGGGAGATAAGGTGGCGCTTAGAAGAGCGAGGGCTGAACTTTCTCGGGCCATCAGAGAGGCGAAGCGCGCACACGCCCAGAGAATCCACAACCACTTTAAGGACAGCGGCGACACACGACGCATGTGGCAGGGCTTACAAGCCATCGCTAACTACAGGACGACACCACCTGCCTGTGACAGTGACGGCTCCCTCCCAGATGTGCTTAACAACTTCTATGCTCGGTTCGACAGACAGAACGACGTGGCGGCGAGGAAGACCACCCCTCCTCCGAACGACCAGGTCCTGTGTCTCACTACAGCTGAGGTGAGGAAAACTCTACGCAGAGTCAATCCACGTAAAGCTGCTGGACCAGACAACATCCCAGGCAGAGTGCTCAGAGAATGTGCTGATCAGCTGGCAAATGTTCTCACCGACATCTTCAACATCTCTCTGAGCAGTGCCGTTGTCCCCACGTGCTTCAAGGCCACCACCATCGTCCCCGTGCCCAAGAAGTCTTCTGTGTCCTGTCTCAATGACTACCGCCCTATCGCACTTACACCCACCATCATGAAGTGCTTCGAACGGCTCGTCATGAGACACATCAAGACCCTGCTGCCCCCCTCACTGGACCCAATGCAATTTGCATACCGCCATAACCGCTCAACGGACGACGCCATCTCCACTGCACTCCATCTTGCCCTGACACACTTGGACAAGAAGGACTCACACGTCCGAATGCTGTACATAGATTTCAGCTCAGCATTTAACACGATCATCCCCCAACAACTGATCGGAAAGCTGAGCCTGTTAGGCCTGAACACCTCCCTCTGCAACTGGATCCTGGACTTTCTGACCGGAAGGCCTCAGTCAGTACGGATCGGGAACTGCACCTCCAGCACCACCACACTGAGCACTGGGGCCCCACAAGGCTGTGTGCTCAGTCCTCTGCTGTTCACACTGCTGACTCATGACTGTGTAGCAACACACAGTTCAAATCACATCATTAAATTCGCTGATGACACGACCGTGGTGGGTCTCATTAGCAAGAACGACGAGTCAGCGTACAGAGAGGAAGTGCAGAGACTAACGGACTGGTGTAAGGACAACAACCTGTCTCTGAATGTTGACAAGACAAAAGAGATGGTTGTTGACTTTAGGAGGACACGAGGCGACCACTCACCGCTGAGCATCAACGGCTCCTCTGTGGAGATCGTTGACAGCACCAAATTCCTGGGTGTACACCTGGAGAAGGACCTCGGCTGGTCCCTCAACACCAGCTCCCTGCACAAGAAAGCCCAACAGCGTCTCTTCTTTCTGAGAAGACTGAGAAAGGCCCGGCTTCCACCACCGATCCTGACCACCTTCTATAGAGGAACTATTGAGAGCATCCTGAGCGGCTGCATCACTGTCTGGTTTGGGAGCTGTGCCATATCAGACCGCAAGACCCTACAGCGGATAGTGGGAACAGCAGAGAAGATCATCGGGGTCTCTCTACCCTCTATTGAGGACATCTACACCACACGCTGCATTCGCAAAGCCACCAGCATTGTGGCTGATCGGACACACCCCTCTCACACACTCTTTACACTCCTGCCATCTGGAAAAAGGTACCGAAGCATTCGGGCACGCACATCCAGACTGTGCAACAGCTTTTTTCCACAAGCCATCCGTCTCCTCAGCAAAAAGGGACTGACTGATAAACACGCACACACACACATACACTAACATTATCACTCAGCTTAACTCAAATACCTCAAAACATTGAGACTGGACTGACTAACCAACACAAAGCGCAAACACACTGACCTACACCACCAAACCATCGCACACACCAACCTGTAAATGCTCTTTTGCACAATATTATTACTAGATATATTATATATTATTTTATTTTTTTGCACTAACTTGTCTTGTAGCACCTTGGTTCCTGGAGGAACGTTGTTTCGCCTCACTGTGTATTTTTAAACTGTATATGGTTGAAGTGACAATAAAGTTGAACTTGAACTTGAACTTGAACTTGATTTGACTGTTTCGGTCTCACTGATGTTCTGATTTGTTTCCTACAGTGTGGATCAGAGCTGGAGCTTAAAGGAAGATCTTTATGTTCGAGTTTATCCACATTTGTGGGACTGCAATTCTTTCTTTGTGCATCTGCAGAGACTCCACTCCATCCTTATTTCTTATGCTGTTTCTACAGAGAAGAAGTTTTTTCCACATTTTAATTCAACCAGTCAAAGGTGTAGAAATGTGACTGAAGCTGTGGCCTGTTTACCTCTTCATCTACAAAGATCTGAGAGAGAAAATCCAGCTGTTCAGTTGTCAAGGATAAATGTAATAACTTCAGTGAACCAACTCAGGCCTTCACTCATTTATTCTCTGACATGTTACAGAGCTGATCAACGTAAATAAACAGATAAATAAAGCAGAAACATGAATAAAATCTACAGTTTGTTGTGTGAGAAACAGACACCTGCACATCTGTCTAAGACTGAGTTTGAACTCAAACTTTACAATAAACCTGCTGAGCTAATGAAGCAGATGGAAGGGAGCAACGTTATTCACTGTAATGTTATGAGGAAAAATGTATAGCTCACCTCAAGAGAAGCAGCTGAATTGCAACAGGACTGTTTCCCAAAGTGAAACTTAACCCAAACTCTTCACTTTTCTAACACATCGTTAGACCTACTGAGCTGTGCAGCAGCTTGCTCGAACACCGCATCATTTTGAATGAACAATTGTCAGCTACTGTAAAAGTAATAAAAGCACAATTTCCTTCTTCAAGCTGGATTTGAACCCAGAACCTCTGAGATAAAAGTCTCTTTAACCAGCTGAGCTCTCTGATTGCTTTGCCTTTGCTGAAAATAATTCCTGCTCATCCAGAATTCACTCCGACGCTCACAGCCAGCGAACTTCACTCACAGTCCCCCTCGAAAAGAAAATTATGCAAAAACCCTCAAATATGTACCAAATGTAAAAGAAAAGACACAAGTATGTTGGTTAAGATGTAAACCAGAGACTTTCACATTTCTAATTATTCATCACACCTACTGAGATATACAGCAGCTCATGCTGTCACCACATCAGTGTGGAGGTAAAACTGTGTCAAGAACAATTAAAAGCAGAATTTGGATTCAAACCCTTTAGTTCTATATTTAGGACCACAAACTGACAATACTTCAGCAAACGTCTGGCTGAATCTTTAACCCCTTTTCCAGCTGGGTTTGTTGAAGTTAAATGGTGTCTTTCTTTCACACACTTGAATTTTAAGCATGGTCCACAGTAAGTTTGATGGGTTCAAGGTCCAGACTTTAAAAGGGCTGCTCCAAAAGCTTCATGCTTTATTAATTCTACAAGCAGCTTTCATGCGTCTTTGGGCATCATTGTCCTGTATAATTACTCGTTTACTTCCAAGTTTTAGCTTCATTTAGTTTCATTGAACAAATCAGTTAACTGAACAATCGTAGAGCAACACAAGCTTTGAAGTGGGACCAACAGATCTTTCGCAATATCATCTCAAGCTGGCAAACAGTTTTTTGCAACAACTATATAAACGTTCTCTCTGTGTGGCAAAACTGAAAGGACAGAGGAAAAGGAGATGGTTTAGTAAGAGGTTCCTTTAAAAAAAGGAACAAAAATAATAAGACATCCAGTTTAGAACCAGGGGATTCAGTGTTGTGGTTGTCTCTCTTTCTTCTGTCAGAACAAATTAGAACCTGTTTGAGGTTTGTGTCTGACTAGGATGCCTTCTGGATGCCTCCTAGGTGAGATTTTTCGGGCATGTCTAACTGGGAGGAGACCCCGGGGCAGACCCCAGACATTCTGGAGATATTGCATCTCTCAGCTGCGTTAAGAACACCTCTGTATTCCCCGGATGAGGCAAAGGTAGTGGCTGGGGAGATTGAGGTCCATACATATCTGCTTACACAGCTGCCACAGCATCCCAGACACAGAGAAGTGGTAGAAAAAGGACGGATGTTTTTATACATCTCTTCCCAGTGTTTCTTAATGTAGTGGGGCTTATTTTTCACTTTATCTGTGCTACATAACATCTGGTCTTTCAAATCCATTAACTAACTAATCCATTAACTCTAAAAAATAGCCCTGATCCCCTTTCCTTCCTAAAGCTCAAAGTAGAAAAGAAGAAATGTGGATATTGACAATAAATGAACAATCATATTGTGTAAGCCAGGGAGACTCGCTAGTACCCAATCCCAAGGATCAGTGAATCTAAACAATAAGCTCAAAGTTAAAGCTTTCCGGACTACAGTTATGTTTCCACTGACACAATTGCGGTAACAAAAATATCACCAAAAGCAGCTTTAGGTAGTGGTGTGTGAATAAAAATACAAATTCTAAAAACAACCTTGTCTCATTTTTAACACAGATACTTACTGCTTATCCATTTGGCATTTGGGTCATGAACCTTGAATTCCTTCCTAAAGAGGTCTCCAACTGACACCTTGCCCTTCAGAGCCAGACGGTCATCCTCACCTGTAGAGAAAACAACCACATCATCAGCTATAAAGGGCTCACATGCATGCCTGTGCTTAGTAATAACAAACACACAGCAAATGCATCAGTAGCCTGCTTTGTCTTGGAACCAACAGAAAATGAAAGTTGACTCAGCTGGCTGCGAGGGAAGTTATTAAAGGTAAATGCATTGAACAAATCATAACAGCTGTTATAGATATTTTGTGAGGGCTGTAGTAAAAAACATTGACTTATTGTGGAAATAGTTGATAAAGAAAAAGAGAGACGAGCACACGTCCCCATTCTGATTTTTATCCTTCCATGGCGAGTTTTCTTTATATCTTTTACTCCTTCCTCCAGATAAAGGAACGCAATGAAATTTGCAATTTCCCCAAACTAGACAACAGCTGTCCTTGAGACCACCATAGAGACACGATAGGACACAGTCAGTCATTATATTCCAAAAAGACCTTACCAGGCCTGATCTTTTAAGGCCAACTCACTATAATATAGGGATCAACTCTAACTAAGGAAGGATACCCCATAGACGTGAGAGAACAACATAACAAAACACATGTCCAACCACAAACCTATAATTAACAACAAAATAACAATAATGACCTATAATATAACAATAATTCATTAATACATTAGATCAGATTCAGTAATCAGCTTGAGCTTACCTGATGACATATAGACAAATTAAAGAAGGTCTGACTCTGAATAACTGTTCATGTAATCCAGAATAAACTGCAAAAATTCATTAATAACAGCAAGCTAGTAAACAAGATTGACTTTTATCATCCAGTGCATAGTATCGTAACTGGCAATGTTAAAGTGGAGCTATTGTGCTTGACTTACTTTCTGTCATATATACTGTTACAATGTAAGATGATGATATTAAACTTGGCTAAAGTAATAATGGGGTCAGTGCATGTAAAATTAGTCCCTGTGAGCCAAAAACTCAAGCTTGGCTCTGTATAACTTCTGTGGAAGAGGATAACACTAATATGGTCACCTGAAGCATTGAGAGCGTTGATTCTTTTTTCTTGAGAAGCCACTAATGTTTAATGTTGAGGGTGTTTCTATATTGTATTTAGACTATATATTTGATGTTGCACTTCTTGGGTTTTTGAGTTTGTATGTCTCCTACCTTGGCAGGTCTCATTTGTAAAATAGATTTAATCTCAGTGTGACTTCCCGATTAAATAAAGGTAATAATGAGTAAGTGAATAAGGGCCTAGTCACCTAGGTCTAAAGTTCAGTCAGTGACAGCCTGACAATCACCAGCCACTAACCACAGAGAGTAACCTGTATTCCCCAACCGGTTGGTGAGCGGTTGCCCCCCCCAAAAAAGGTCTGTAGAGAATCTGGTTGGTGAAAACCTGCTTGCAATTGCTTTAGTTGCTAGAAGATTGCCGCGGTTGCCTGCAGTTTGCACAAAACAAGCTACGTTATCCACAAACTCTTGCCTGCTTCTTTTCAACCAGTTGTGCGTTAACGACACCTCAACTAGTACTTAGCAAATGTGTGAGGACAAGCTAATGTCATCCAAAGAAAACTAAAGGTGACCATGGTAATCTGCTAGCCACCAAAGGAATCACATGGCTATTTTTGGCGCAGCACCCTTTTTGCATCTGATTTCACCAAGTGACAACCAGCAACCTCCGGCAACGACTCACCAACTGACAGGGGAATACACACATAATTCTCTCGTGCCCTGTGGTTGAATCGCATCCAATATATGTCAGACAACTCACAAGCAATGTGCACATGATGTCATGCAAGAAACTTCTGCTAGAAACTTAAGGATTATTTTGAACATGCAAAGCTACTCTAGTGGAGTCCCAAAATTAAAATACAGAGTAGTACACAATGCTAACAGTGTAAGAACTTCACACAAGACATTTTAGCACCAGCAATGATAGTTGGGTTTGTTTTTTATGACACAGATAAAACACATGGAGGGTTGAAAGCTAATTTCTTCCCATCCATTTCTGGTGGCACTGTTTGAAGAACTGACCACTACACAATGCCACGCTGCCCTGAGTGACAGTGTCTTATCTGTCAGTGGATTAAATGAAAATTAGAACTATATCACAGAAGATAATAGAAGTTATAGAAGTAAGATAACAGAGAAATAGTTAAGGAGGCCAGAAGGAAGAAAACGGGAAGAAAAAATTGTGAAGGCGGTGAATGGGTTATTCAACTATCAGACAAGACAGGCATCAATATGAATGATATTCAAATCAAAACAAACCATCATTTTATGAGACTTTGGTTATAGGAGCATTAACAATGTTTGAATTGCTGTGTAGAGGAGGAAGAAATGCATTTTAAATACAATTTAGAAAAAAAGAAGAGGTGAAATACAAACAGGAATATAAGTCTGAAATAGATAAAAATGATTTTCTTTGTACTTCTGACAACAAAAACTGAAGGAATACATAATGTTTTTTTTGACACATTCTGATATCAAACTGAATCTTAACAAGATTTTCCTGGCGGCTGCAAGTGTTCACCTTTCAAAGAATAAAGAGCTTATTGGAGATGGAGGGGGGAAAAAAACAAGCATAATAATAAACCAAAGCATCATCTAAGCTGCCTCAGGCCTTTGATTAGGACTAGTGTGGCTTCTGATCATCAGACCAGACGTGCATATTTACAGCAGATGCCTCCTGCAATTCTCAGTTGATGCTCATCATATCGTCTTCTGTCCCATTATATGACTCATTTCACATCCATGCGCATGGTGGGAGGATAGAAAAAAATAATGTGGAAAAAGCAATATGTGTTGAGCTTCTTTGTTTCTAGCCAGAGTGCTCTCACCCTGAAGTTTTGTTTTGGTGAATTTCAGACAACAATAGTTCGAGAGATTCAGACTTCAGCACGAGGACCCTTCACCAAGACACGGCACTTGATGGACATATTGGTTTCTATGGGGATCAAAGCAGTGATATTTTAGCTGCAGGACAGTCTTTCGTAAGTGATGTTTAATCCCACTGCTAAGCCTGTCTATGCTCATGTTGTGGCTGTCATTTTCTATGAGGTAACATTTTTGGCTGCAAGTATTTTTTTAAGGTCATCACATCTCTGCTTCGGCTGTCTTCAGCAGACACACACACACACACACACACACACACACACACACACACACACACACACACACACACACACACACACACAAAATTCATTATGTTCAGGGTGCCTAGCTGTGCTAAAAGGTGTATAAGGAGGCTATAAACAGTGACTGCAGAGAGGATAGGAAAAGCCATGAAGACAAAAGACAAGTAGGGATGTTTTTCACCTCAGACAGCTGTTAAATATAGGACCTTTAAATGTCAAAAAGATAACCAGCAACAGGGGTTTCTTCTTACACTTTCCTTTGTTGCTGGTTCAAATATCCTGCGCATCAAGTGGGGACCATTACTGTACGTGCCACTATATCTTTCTAGTTAAACCCAAAATAACAACAAATGCTTTTAACTAAGTTTAAAGATTCATAAAATAGAATTACCTACTTCTCACAGGTAAAAGAAACTAAAAGCCAAACAGCCAAACAGGTTCTTGATTCCAGCTTTCACTGCAGCTCATTTTACTTCACTTGTATTTATGATTGGCATGTTCAAATTTCAGAGATCAGTGTTGAAATGGAACTACCTCACTGCTTTGTAATATGTCTGAAACGTGGCCTCTTACACAGTGTGTTTAAACGTCTGATTTAAGCTCAGTTGAATTGAGGAACATTTAGCTTTGTTTTGGGAGACTCTAGCCTCACATAAACATTTCATTTCCATCATGATACCGAAATCAAAAACAGGTTTACTTGTAATGCAGTAGTTTGATAAATAATAATGATAATAATGATAATAAAAATAATAAAACACCCTTACAAACTATATTCGGTTTATTTCTAATCTCTGGGAGGTCTTACTTCTGTAAAGGAGTACAATGAGCTAAATGGCAAAACATCAGTATCCTAAAATATCTTTTGTGAAATATCCACAAAAACATCATAGATTGATAGAAATGTGGTCACTTTTAATATAAGACGATGAGTAATTATGTGAATACGTAACAGAAACACACGGTCCGTGGAAAGTGTTTGTGTGATCCATGTCCACTTCCTCCAGAGACTCAGTTTTGGTGTCTCCAGGTATATTATATCAACTTTTTATAGCACAACTACAGAGTCCATCTTACGTTGCTGGCAGCTGCTTTAAAAATCTGTCATATCTTCTGCTTCTTTATCTTTTGGTTAGTCCCTTTAGGCTTTGCCACAGTGGATAACCTCGTGCCATCTCACCCTACCCCCAGCATCCTCTTCAGCCACAACCATGTTCTCCTTCGCTACATCCCTGAACCTTCTCTTTCATCTTCTTCTTTTCCTCCTGCCTGGCACCTGCATATTCAACGTGCTTTGTCCAGTATATCTACTATCTTCTCCACCTTCACTTCAGCCTTTCCTTTCTAACTTTGTTTCCAAACTAAACCTAAAACTGAGCTGTCCCTCTCATATACTCATTTCAAATCCGATCTATTTTGGTCACTCCCAGTAAAAATCTTAGCATTGCCAACTCTGCCACCACCAGCTCATGTCTTTTTGTTAGATACACAATTTTCAAAGCATACATTACAGAAGGTCTGTTGGTGTTTTGTAAACCCAGGAAACCTGTCAAACCTGAAGCTAACATTTTTAATCTGGGCAAAACAGCAAGAAAGATCATGGAAATGACAACACCTCTTACTCCCAATACATTTTTAAACAGTCCACTGATTCCACAAAACATAAATACAAGAAAACCAGTCCACCATTGTGGAGGCTAGTAAGACTAAGGTGAACTGTAGGAGGTGGTACAGGGGTCCTCCTCCTGCAATTAACCATGTGCCCTCTGTTAGTTAAACTGATAAACGAACAGCTCATAACAGACAGAAATGTGAGGAGCAAGTCTGTACTTACTACTTACTAAAGTGTTACACTGTGAGCTATGGTGTTAAAAACAAATATCCGTATTTTTACGCTCATGCCCTAGATTCAAAATGATGGGAACATAAGTTACTAGCAAGTTATTAACAGGGAAGTCCAGACAGGTTGGTGAAAAAGGACACCAAAAACAACCTCTCCAAAAAACATATGGGCATCACACTGCACATTGCTGAAAAAAAGGGCAGTTATAGAGCTCTTGCGTGGAGAAGGACATGAGGTCTATAACTACATGTGATCACAAGGATTATATGTCAGAGCAAAAACTCCAAAGTGCGACATCCACACTTCAATGACAGCCAAACATCGAGAGAGTATCTAAATTATTTACAACAGCATAGAGAATATTTCGTGATCCACATATGATTCTCTTGAAACCACAGTTTTCAATCTTATGCATTAGAGTCTAACATTTTCACAGCAAGTAGGGCTTTAATTAGTATGCTCCTACCCTCAGCTACAGCCAGAAGCTGTGGGTAGTGACCAAGATCATGGATATAAGCAGTGGAAATGAGTTTCCTCTGAAAGGCTCTCTGTTAGAGATAGAGCTCGGTCATTTGGGAGGTGCTCAGAGTTGAGCCGCTACTCCTCCACATCAAAGGGAGCCAACTGAGGTGGTTCAGGCATCTGATTAGGATGCCTCTTGGACACCTGGAGGTGAGATGTTTCGGGCACGTCCCACTGGGAGGAGGCACTGGGGCGGAATCAGGACACACTAGAGAGATTATGTCTCTCGGTCCCACCACAGAAGAATTGGAGGAGGTGGACTGAGAGAGGGAAGTCTGGCTGTATCTGCTTTTAGTGCTGCCATTCTGATCTTGAGCCAGATAACTCTCTGCCCCCCTCTCACGGACAATAACCATATCCAACTTCTTAATAGCAATGAACTGGTCTGCATTGGTGCATCATATCTTTATTCTCTTCCCCCTCCTCCCCCTCCCCTCTTTCTTAAATAGATAACTATCATATCTGATATCATATCTCACAGTACAATAATATTGAATGGGTTGCATTGTTGTATTTTGTCATGTTTCTCAGGTCTTTGTCTGAATTTCTACTAACATTATTGCTAAGGATTGTCTTATTGCATTGGAGTCACACTGGGTTAAATATGTACACTTGGGTTTTAAGGGGTATTTATTATTTTCTTCTTTTTTTTTGGGTTGTATGGAAGCCCCAAACGCAATTTCATTGTTCTTGACAATGACAATAAATAAATAAATACTAAATACTAAATAAGAAGGAGAAAATAGACACAGAGCAGAATAAGAAAAGAAAAAGCACAAAAGAGGCAACTGTAATGTTCTGAAATAAAACCTTAAAAAGTAGTAAATCCACAAATTTTACAAGTTAGAAAATAATAAATGATATATGCAGGTAATTTTAGTTTCCAGTGGAACCCCTGCTGTACCTCATCACGGTGTGTTCATTTCTGGTTTACAAAGCAACACAATCGATATTTAAGCCTCTAAGCAGAGATGGCATGACAGCGCTACATGGTAAATAATCTGCATAGGAAGGTATTGTGTGTAGCAGTTGACTTCAGTTTCATGGTCTCATTATTCCATTACAAATTAACCAGATAAAAATCTTTTTTTTTTTAAGTGCTGAACTTGCTTTTGGTATTACACTACAATTCTAAATATGAGGTCCAAAGAGATACTGACGGAAGTGAAGGAGGGGACTATTAGACTTTAAAAAAAACCCTCAAAATAAAGCAATCAGTGAGACAACAAGAACATCAGGAGCAGAGATGGGCGGTAATGCATTACTGTAATCCGATTACTTTTTCAAGTAATGAGTAAAGTCAGGGATTACTATTGCAATTAAGGTAATTAGATGACTGTTACTTTCTCGTAAGCACACTGCGTTACTAAAACCGGGATTTTTTTGAGAGAGTGTCTCATGACAATGACATAAGCGAGTGCGAAGTTTGTGGCAACAGCTTGTGTGCAGACCAAAAATGGATAATAAAAAAAAAATCAAATCGAGTGCGGCAGAGCATATGACAGTGCAGCCTTTAAAGCGTGGACGCACTGACCTTACTTTGAATTTGATTCTGTAAAAAGTGACAAAAACATTAGCGTCCGCTGTTCACTGCGTGGGGAAAAAACCCTCTTTTTACAGCGAAAAAACCCCTAAACTTCTGAGCAAGCACCGAGTACGCTGCCACTGGAATGTGAAATTCACAGAGAAACTGCCGGATCCTTCCACCGACGGCTGCGACACACGTGCACCTGCATCTATTTGAAAAAGTGAGTGTAAACACAAAAAATTATTTTATTCTATATGCTGGAATATGCAGAAAATAGGTTTAAATGTTAAACAAATTTCTGCCAGTCAGAGAATGTTGCATATAATTTAATGTTTGCTTGACGCATAAAGTTAAAAGATTAAAACTAATAAAACAAGTTTTAAAAAGAGACTTTTTCATTTGATTACATTTTATATGATGGATTATGCAGAAAAAGTAAAATTGGGCTGAAAGATCGATTGCTTTATTTCCTGTTTAGGGTGTAAATCATGTTTTAGAAAGTAACTAAGTAACTAATTACTTTTGAAAATAAGCAATCAGTACAGTAACGGATTTACTTTTTTTGGAAAGTAATCAGTAATTAGTTACTGATTACCTTTTTTTCAAGTAACTTGACCAACACCGATCAGGAGTGGCTAAAACAACATTCTGATACATTCAGAAATAAAAAAGCAAATGCACAGGCCAGGTCAGCAACATCAAAAGCCCAGAAATACCACTAAAGTGAATGAGCGCAGAATTGTTTCCTTGGTTAAAAAAAAACACTCTTGACAACATTTAACCATGTCACGAACACACTTGACAAGGTAGACATATCACTGTCAAATGCCTAAAAGGTGCAAACCCAAAAGAGTTCCAAAGCACACTGCATCATCTGTAATGCCTGCCAGTGGAGGTAGGTCATTTTAGTGTTTATGTATGGTGTGACTACTGATAGAAGTAGCAGGATGAATTCTAAAGTGTACAGGGGTACATTTTGCTCACATTTAAACAAATGCTGCAAAACAAACTGGAAAGTGGATCAGAGAGCAAATATATAATGACCCAAAGCCTAGTTAATTCAAGTTAACTATAATAATGCAATAATAAAATAAAAGATTTGCACTTGAATCACATTTTGACTGCTTGATTTAATATTCACTGTGGTTTTCAGAGGCAAAAATATGTGTTATTTTCAGAAAACGTATGAACTACAGTATATACATTTCTTATTTCTGATTCTTTTTTAAACTCAGAAGAAAGTCAAGACTTTGTCCTGGTTTTGCTTAAATAGAACATATAACAGTCCAAGGTTCTCTGCAGTGTACCTAGAATTGTCTCTATGCAGCTTCTTTTATAAAAAGAAGGTAGAAGAACACTCCAACCCCCGACGCATGTGGCAAGGACTCCAGACCATTACAGACTACAGGACCACCAAACCCTCCCCCACATCCTCTGATGTCTCCTTCCTCAACGAGCTCAACAACTTTTATGCTCGTTTTGAGCGAGGGAACCCCACAACCACAATCAAAACAGACATAACGCCAGACCACCAACCTCTGACTCTCTCCCCCACCGATGTAGGAGCGGTGCTGAGCAGGATCAATGTCCACAAGGCTGCAGGCCCTGATGGCATCCCCGGGCGTGTTCTCAGAGCGTGTTCTGGGGAGCTTACAGGAGTGCTCACAGACATATTCAATCTGTCCTTGGCCCACGCTGTGGTACCGGCCTGCTTCAAATCCACCTCCATCGTCCCGATACCCAAAAACTCCAACCCATCTAGCCTCAATGACTACCGCCCAGTAGCACTCACCCCCATCATCACTAAGTGCTTAGAGCAGCTAGTCCTAGCACACTTCAAATCCTGTCTCCCCCCCACCCTGGGCCCCCACCAATTCGCATACCGCCAGAACAGGAGCACAGAGTCTCCATCGCACTGCACTCTGTCCTCTCACACCTGGACAACAACAACACATACGGCAGAATGCTGTTTATAGACTTCAGTTCAGCATTCAATACAATCCACCCCTCACAACTCATCAGGAAACTGACAGACCTGGGCATCAGTTCCCTCATGTGCAAATGGTTACTGGACTTCCTGACCAACCACCCCCAACATGTCCGGCTGGATAACCGCTGCTCATCTACCATCACGATGAACACCGGTGTACCACAAGGCTGTGTGATGAGCCCTTTCCTCTACTCCCTCTTCACCCACGACTGCAGACCTGCTGATGGTTCCAACACCATCATTAAGTTTGCAGATGACACCACGGTGATTGGTCTCATCAGTGACAACGATGAGGCCGCCTACAGGGAGGAGGTGGATCGTCTGGCTGAGTGGTGCGACACAAACAACCTGCTGCTTAACACCGAGAAGACCAAGGAGCTCATCGTGGACTACAGGAGGAATGCTGACCCACATCCACCCATCCACATTAAGGGGACGGCTGTGGAGCGTGTGAGCAGCTTCAAGTTCCTGGGAGTCCACATCTCCGAGGATCTCAACTGCTCCAAGCTGGTCAAGAAGGCTCACCAGCGCCTCTTCTTCTTGAGGACTCTGAGGAAGAACCACCTGTCCTCAGACATCCTGGTGAACTTCTATCGCTGCACCATTGAGAGCATCCTGACCAACTGTATAACAGTCTGGTACGGGAACTGCTCTGCCTCGGACCGGAAGGCATTGCAGAGGGTTGTGAAAACTGCCCAGCGCATCGCCGGAGCACCACTTCCTGCCATAAAGGACATCTACAGGAAGCGGTGTCTGAAAAGGGCTGGGAAAATCATCAAAGACCCCAGTCACCCATCACATGGACTCTTCACCCTCCTGCCCTCTGGGAGGCGCTACAGAACCCTCCGGACTAAGACCAACAGGTACCGGAACAGCTTCTTCCCCACAGCTGTCAGACTCCTGAACTCTGCCTCCTGACATCTGACCCACATTAAACTCATGGACTGAACATACACACACCCACAACCACCCACACACACACACACACACACACACACACACACACACACACACACACACACACACACACACACACACACACACACAATGGACAACTGTACCCTCAAACACACAATAATAACATGGACTGAACCACCACTCACAACCACTAGCACTTTATATAGCCTCTGTAGAAATTATCCACATATCTCACTTATCTTAACTGCACTACTGTATAGTTCTGTGTAAATAATCATTCTGTACATACGATAATTTTTAATCCTACAACTGTTTATAACCTGCATAGTTCACATTTCTGTATAGCTGTATATCTCAGATTTCTGTATAGTTTTTTTTAATTTCATATTTATATCCTGTTCATAGCCTGTACATAGCTTGTACTCACTACAGCCTGTACATACTTATAGTTATAGAATATTCATAACATACTTCATACCGTGTACATTATAACATACCATAATAGACCCATTTCTGTAATATACTTACATATCTATATTATTGCTAATATATATTGTAATATATCTATATCATGGCTAAAGCACTTCTGGATGGATGCAAACTGCATTTCGTTGCCCTGTACCTGTGACATGTGCAATGACAATAAAGTTGAATTCTATTCTATTCTATTCTATTTTCCCTTTTAGAGTCTAATCTCAGTGGTAATTGTGAATTGTTACCTTACTTTATGGCATAACTCGTAAGGCCTGCATTGCACTGCAAACCAATATTTAATCAGCAGGGTATGAGACTCACGGGTGTGCAAAGAGAGTTTCCATGTGTTGTTAGCAAATTCCAGCAAGTAAACAAAACCTGACTTCCCAGTTTTCACCAGTCAGAGGTTTTATATTGCAAGAACACCACAATGACTTGCATCATCCACCAAACTTGTACATCAGCTGTGTGTATGTGTGTTTGTGCCCGTGTGCCATATTGTGCTGAACAGATGGACAGACTGCGACTGATCCTCAGTTCCGCCCTGATTTCATCATGGGGGACAAAAACACCTTTGAAGGCATCTGCTTGATGCTTCAGTCGAGTTTTATATTTTATCATCAGAGTCACCAGACTCTGAATATGCAGCAGGAAAACATAATAATGCACATAAGTTGAAGCCTCCTGTCAGATGGTTAAGTTAAGAGGGGATAAATATGGAATTTATAATGAGGCCTGACTGCTAGATTTACGCCATGCGCACACAGGCAGTCACTGCAAAGATGGAGGCGTACATGTGAAAGTTTACATTTAAATTTACATTTTTATATAAATGACAGTCCCTTAGAGGCAAATCCATTTTCTCTAGTAAGTATGTCTTTATCTCACTCTCACAGCGCGCTGTGATTGTTGGTGGAAATTTGTTGATAAAAGCAGCCACATCAGGGTCAGCTTAAATGAACAGTTTATATGCTAATGTTATACAACCTCTTCTCGGTACAATAGAGTGTCAGAGGGAGCTAAAATTTAAGTGGCACATTTGATTGAGTTGACTGAAACAAGTCTTTACTGTAGACAACAAAGTTAGAGAGCATAAACATCACACCCTCATTTCATAAACATGGATAAAAGGTTTTAATGATTATTCTTAATCATCCAAATTAGTACGTGCAAAACACAATGAATACAATGAACATTATCAGCCAAATACAGGTATGCAGCATTACAAAGTATTGTTCAGCTCACTGTTTTGGTTGTACAGCCTGAAGTTTCATTAAGGTGTATTGCTTCCACAGTGTATTTTTCAGCTGCACTGGGTAGATGTTCACAGTAAAATAAATAATCTAATCATTAACTTGATTTTGAGAAGTTTAAACATGAACTTGTTTACTCCCTGATGACCTTACCTGTCATATTCATCTATGACACTGGAGCCAACCATGCAGTCTTTTACTTTTACAGTGTTTACACACCACCATTGCACCATTGTCAGACAGGTTAGTTTTACCTTAACTGATGATGTGTTGCTACAGTGGTAATCTTGTTCATACCAGAGTACATCAGGCTCAGACATTTGGAGGATGTGCTTGGCTGAGGAGCTAATGGTGCAAAGCTACCATCTGCAGGATCGGGACTGATCACTTTTATGTCAGTCCTGAATTCATAGCAGGATAGCTTGCCAGTGAAGAGGAGCTTTCATGACTGGGTTTGAGGGCAGCCGGTTGATGATTGCCTGTATCCAAACTTGGATTTACTGCATGCTTATGTAGAACCTGTTGCTAATTACCTTGTAAAACACAGCTATTAACATGTGCTAAAAGGAGATGGCAGATGGATTTGAGGCAGAATATTAATCACCACAATGTGATAAATTTTTCATTTTCATTTTATTGACCTGTGGGAAAAAAGTTGTACATGAATACAAATTAGAAACAGCATTGGGCGTTATGCTTTTTGTAAGACTGGATATTGTTTGGTTGATGAAGGCAAAATCTTTCATTAAGGTGTAACAGGCAAACGAATAAAGTCTCTCACCAGCGATTTAGATTAGTTAACAATTTTTTAGAAGCTGTCTGGTTCTCAGACAAAATTTCCTTTTTCTCATGGATTTTAGTGTATGATATAACAATTTCATATCTAAATGTCTACAATTTACAAGCTATTTATTCATAGTACACCCATCTTTGCATCTATTTATCTTATGGTATAATAATATTGCACCGTTTTTCATTATCTAACAATTTAGAATTCAGAAGAAGGTCTATATAGAGAAGAAGGATTACATTAGAATCACAGCAGTGTTATTTCACCTTGATTCACAAAAATCTATACTGAATCTATAAAGAGCACAACAAGCAAGACCAGCTCCAGATGTTCTATCATGTTGTGATATAACAAAGAAACAATAACGAAGCTAAATTAAACTAAAAAAATACATTTTTATACGAATCTGAGTCATTTTTCCAAAATTCCGGGGTCAAGATGTACTTTAGTCATTTCTGGTTTTAACTTTTTTGGTCTTACAGTAGTAGCAGAATTTAACAAATTTAAGTATCATTCTCAGTTCGGTTAGTTGATACAGCACCAAAGTGTGTGAATGTGTGTGTGAATGGGTGGATGACTGGATATGTAAAGCGCTTTGGGGTCCTTAGGGACTAGTAAAGCGCTATATAAATACAGGCCATTTACCATTTAATACAATTGCTGAGATTTTTAGGTATCTATATTATGTTAGAATAATGTATAAATGACAGAAACAGTATGAAGTCTGTATTTGATTTTATCACAGTCATATAAAATCATTAACTCTTGATCAAATACAGTATGTGAGCAAAATATTACTGAATGCCACTGAAGCATCAACCCTTGTTGTTTCCTGTTAGGGTATAATTTGAGACTTGGTTTCATGCAATAATCTGTGTGACTGCTCGCTTTCAGCTGCACCAAATTAACGTTGCATGTGATCCTCCCACAGTTTCAGCTAGCTGTCACAGCTGTCGGTCAGCCAGACATCCCTCAGTCTGTAGAATACCCAGATGCCAATAGTGAACATCTGACCTAGTTGTACTGACGTAGGAAACAGAGCAGCCTCTTAGTAATACGAAGCCATCAGTTAAAGGAGATGAAGCTTGTCAGAAGAGGAAACAGAAGAATTCCAAAACTCTGTGCGTGTGCTGAATGTTTGTGCATGTGTGTGTCTGTGTGACTCAAGTGGTTGTCAGGTGCAGTTAGAAACTGGTTGCCCTGTCTGAAAGGGAAACATCCATCAACCAACCCTCCTAAGTGAGAGGAAACAAAATGCTATCTCATAACTCCAGACCTGCCATGCTACAGTTTACAACTCAGCGGGGTATGATTGCTCCCAAAATCCAAAACAAATTGTTCTGAATGAAGACTGTATTTAGTATTTTAACAGGACAATCGTCCCTAAAGCATTTTCAGAGCGCTAAAAGAATGTCAGTGATGAATCTTGAACCCGTGGGTTTATTTAAACCACATCAAAACATCTTTTTACTAAATGTTCTAATCTTTAATTAATCCGTTAAAGTCTTATTTTCTTAAAAGAATTAGCAAAATTCATTGTTTGAAATGCTGTTGCTTAGTCCGGATTCTGGTAATGTAATCTGTCTTTATTTTCAACATCCATCATTGTCTATGTGGTGTTATTTTTTTCCCCCCTTCGCGAGTGTAGCAAGTTTCTTTTTCATTTACAAAAAGGGAGCTTTTTATGTTTAAATGAGAGACAACTGCCTTGATAGGATTTCATTTTTCCAGTGTAAATTCTTCCTACTGAAACAGATGGAGCAGGATTTAAACTGGTAGTTTTTATCTTTGTAACTGAGAATCAAGGCTTTCTTACAATGCCAACAATTTTGTTTTCAGTCATGGAGGAAGGGATTTATCTTAAGATGGAGAGAACAATTTCTCTACAGACAGAAGCCTGAATAGACCGCAGTGCCATCTATAATGGAATACCAGTGCACCTTTGGAGATCATCATCAGCAGTGTGTAAAATAGGGGGGGAAAGCTATTTGTGAGCCTGGAGGTCTGGGACCTGATTAACCTGAGTCATCAACCAGAGGGCAGCAGGTCAAACAGGTGGTGGGCAGGGTGCAAGGGGTCACCTGTGATGGCCCTGGTTTTCCTGAGACAGGAGGATCTGGCGATGGCCTCCAGGGGTAGCAGAGGGCAGCCAATGATTTTATGGGGGTATTGCTAATTACCCTCTGTGTACCAAACACCCAGGCAGTAGGAGAGCACGCTCCCCACTGAGAATTGGTAGAAGTCCAGCAGCAGCTTCTGGTCCAGGTTATTGTTCCCAAGGACACAGAGGAAGTACAACTACTGATGGGCCTTCTTAACATTTGTGTTGTGGGTCCAGGTAAGATCAGCAAAGATATGGGTGCCCAGAAACCTGAGGGTGGAGACAGATTCCACCTGTTCTCTGATTATAATGAGTACATGTAGTTCTTTTCTTTTAAGTACATTCAGCTTCAGGTTGTTTTCTCAGCACCAGCGGGACACAATCTCTACCTCTGCTCTGTATGCTGCGTTATCTCCAGAGATGAGCCCAACCACTGTGGTGTCATCGGCACACTTGGTTGAGTGGGTTGGTGTACAGTCATATGTATACAGGGGGTATGGTAGGGGGCCGAGTCGGACTGATTGAGGGGGGTTGGTTAGCAAGCTTGACATGTTGTGCAAAGCTGTGCAGAAATTAAAAAATATTAAAAAAAAGAGCTTGAAAGAGTTCAATGTTGACTTTTCAGCATTATTTAATTTATATTGTAAGGTAGACCCTACAATAATACATTGAGAGAAAAACCCAACAATCATATGACCCCCTACGAGCAAGCACTTTGGTGACAGTGGGAAGGAAAAATTCCCTTTTAACAGGAAGAAACCTCCAACAGGACCAGGCTCAGGGACGGGCAGCTATCTGCCACGACGGGTTGGGGCAAGAACCCCATAATAATTAGGACTAATATTCCTGATTATTAGCAGATATCTTGGCAATCGTGATGATTCACGACCAGCAGAAGCACTTATATATGCTTGGATGGTGGTATATTATGGTGTATAAGAGTATTTAGGAATAGTGAAAGTATGACTTTCATCTGCTCTTTGCTCTTATCGGTTTGTTGGTGGGGTCAAGATCAACCAACCGATTCACGGGGCTTGAAGCATCATTGGCCAGAGTCTGAAGGCGTTTGAGTCTGTGAGGGACATGGGGTCACTGAACAAACTGCTCTCCATCATGGATGACCCATGTCACCCACTCCATTTTAAACTAGTGAGGCAGCAGAGTTCATTCTCCCTCAGACTTATTCAACCCTGCTGCCATAAAAAATGCTTCAGAAAGTCATTCCTATCGTTCTCTTTGAAAGTGTACAGTTACTCTTCCTTCTCTGACCGATGAACACACCTGACAGGTATAAGATTTCCCACACAGAAATGTGTGTGTATTATACCCTCGTACAGCTGTTTCTTAGATTTATAGCATACACTTTATTTGTTAATGCATTTGCACTACTCTGTCTCAGTCTCTCTCCATTTCAGTTTCAGTCTTATTTTTATTTTCATCTTTAACTTAACCTCATTTTTATTTTATTTATTTTTTTTTTTATATGTAAAATTTTACAGCACAAGGCCATCACTATGCACCTGTGGCACTTTTACTAGTTTGTTTAATTACTGGAAATTGTAGGGGAGAGCGGGGTAAGTTGTCACACGGGTAAGTTGTCACACTGTTCATAACTCCAACACTAGAGGCTCTATCTCAAAAATGAAATAGCCACTTTGTGTGACTTCTTCTTCTATAGTCAACCTCCTGTTCACATGTGGTCAAGACTGTTAGGTATAGATGTTACAAATTATTATTTTACACAAAATAGAGGAGACATTAACGTGTCTTTTGATACTTCAGCTGATGTGCTATGTTGAGCTAACCCTGACATTTAGCCAAAATTAGCATAAATGTCAGTTTGGGGCAAGTTGTCTCATTAACTTTGGGGCAAGTCGTCACATGTGACAACTTGCCCCAGTACAAATAAATGCTCCAAAAAATTGATATTGTAATTCATTTGTATTTGTAATAAGGTTTTTGAAGAAAGGAAGGAGAGGCAGGAATTAAGAAAGGAAGGAAGAAAGTAAGATGGTTCGAAATTATCAACGAAAGACAGAGCGTGGCAGAACACCACCTGACATTATGTTAAAGGCAGTCAGGCAGGTAAAGATGCAGAACAAATCAATCAGAAGTACAGCAAAGGATTTTGACATAAATTACCGTACTCTAACTCGGTATTGTCAAAAGATTACCAGAGAAGAAATTGAAAGTCAGACAGCCATGCCAACAACAATGGTTGGTTATACAACGCCAAGGAAGATTTTTTCCCCTGATTTGGAAAAGCAGCTTGTTGAATATATTACTAGGTCAGCTGACATTTATTTTGGTCTGTCACCAAGTGAGGTCAGAAAGCTTGCCTACCAGTTTGCTGTGGCACACGAACTGAAGTTTGTGCCTTTGTGGGCAGAAAAAGAAAAGGCCAGCAAAGAGTGGTTTACAGGCTTTTTAAAGCAGCATACAACATTGTCACTGAGAAAGCCAGAAGCAACTAGCCTTGCCAGGGCAAGTAGCTTCAACAGAGAGAATGTCAATGCTTTCTTTGACAACTTAGAGAAAGTGTTATGCAAATATGAGTTTGGACCAGGAGACATTTGGAATGTTGATGAAACTGGGGTCACCACTGTACATAAACCAGACAAAGTGTTGGCCAGACGTGGATTCAAACAAGTAGGGTCATTGACCTCTGCTGAAAGGGGAACCCTTGTCACACTGGCCTGTGCTGTCTCAGCCATAGGGAATAGTTTACCTCCATACTTTATTTTCCCACGTGTCCACTTCCATGACCATTTCCTGATCAACGGGCCACCCGGCAGCAAAGGAGGGGCAAATTCCTCTGGATGGATGAAAGACACACACTTTGTTGACTTCCTGCAACATTTCAATGAACATACAAAGTGTTCAAAGGAGAAGCCCTGTTTACTCCTTTTGGACAACCACGAGTCTCATCTGTCCATTGATGGACTCAATTATGCCAAAGAAAATGGCATAATCATGCTGTCATTCCCACCGCACTGCTCACATCGGCTCCAACCATTAGACAGGTCTGTCTACGGGCCACTAAAGAGGCACATCAACAGCACGTGTGATGCCTGGATGAGGAACAACCCTGGGAAGACAATGTCTATTTATGACATTCCTGGGATTGTGGCAATTGCATATCCTCTGGCTGCAACCCCATTGAACATTCAGGCTGGTTTTAGGGTGGCTGGGATTCAACCTTACAACAGAAATGTATTTCTGGAAGCCGAGTTTGCACCATCCTACATCACAGATCGCCCTATTCCGGACCCTGCCCTGCCAGGCTCCAGCACCAACTCTGCACTGCCAGGCCCCAGCACCAACTCTGACCTGCCAGGCCCCAGCACTACCTCTGCACTGCCAGGCCCCAGCACTACCTCTGCACTGCCAGGCCCCAGCACTACCTCTGCACTGCCAGGCCCCAGCACTACCTCTGCACTGCCAGGCCCCAGCACTACCTCTGCACTGCCAGGCCCCAGCACTACCTCTGCACTGCCAGGCCCCAGCACCAACTCTGCACTGCCAGGCCCCAGCACTACCTCTGCACTGCCAGGCCCCAGCACTACCTCTGCACTGCCAGGCCCCAGCACTACCTCTGCACTGCCAGGCCCCAGCACTACCTCTGCACTGCCAGGCCCCAGCACTACCTCTGCACTGCCAGGCCCCAGCACCAACTCTGCACTGCCAGGCCCCAGCACTACCTCTGCACTGCCAGGCCCCAGCACCAACTCTGCACTGCCAGGCCCCAGCACTACCTCTGCACTGCCAGGCCCCAGCACTACCTCTGCCCTGCCAGGCCCCAGCACCAACTCTGCACTGCCAGGCCCCAGCACTACCTCTGCACTGCCAGGCCCCAGCACTACCTCTGCACTGCCAGGCCCCAGCACTACCTCTGCACTGCCAGGCCCCAGCACTACCTCTGCACTGCCAGGCCCCAGCACTACCTCTGCACTGCCAGGCCCCAGCACCAACTCTGCACTGCTAGGCCCCAGCACCAACTCTGAACTGCCAAGCTCCAGCACCATCTCTATCACGAGCTCACCCTTACCCAGCACTGCAATTACTGACAGCGGACTACCAACTCCAGAGGACATCCGGCCATATCCAAAAGCTGGCCGCCGAAAACCATCCAGCAAAGGAAGAAAACAACGCAAATCAGCAATTCTAACCGACACGCCAGTGAAGCAGCAACTAGAAAAAGAAAAGAATAAGGCTGAATCTAGCAAAAAGCTGTTTCAAAAGAGAGGGACGCGAGGGGGGGAAACATCTGGACCTATGAAGAACAACGCAGCTAAAAGAAGAAAAATAATTCAAGAGTCATCATCAGATGATGAAGAGTGCTTCTGCCTTGTCTGTGTGGAGCCATTTTCAAACAGTTGTCCAAAAGAGACCTGGGTAAAATGCGTAAAATGCAACTAATGGGCCCATGATGCTTGCACCTCAGGCCAGGCAATTTATGTGTGCCAGAATTGTGACTCTGAAGTTGAGTCTGATTAATCAGAAATAGGGCATCTGTTTTGTTCAGAGGATAAACATGTTAAGTAAAGCAAGTTATTTGCAGCATTCCATTCATTTATGATGGATTTATGTGCAAGCCAGAGAACATTTGAGTTTAAAGTTCAAACTAAAGTTTTCTTTCTACTTAATGTTTTGATTAAAATGTGTATTGGATTGAAATAATTGTTTTTTTCCAAATTCTCTTGGCATAATTGTTCAAATTTCCAGTTTTGGTTTGAATTTAACAATTAAAATCAATAATCACAATTAAGTATTTGTGTTCTTATTTTAAGATAATCTAGTGTGACAACTTACCTGCCGATGGGGCAAATTGTCACAAGTACACATTCTCCATTCAACAGTCTACAACTCCGTAATGAGATAAGATATGAAAATGTAATGAATACATCATATGTGCCCGAGACTTCCTTCTTTCATTTGGTGAAACATTTATTACGTTGTGATGTATGGTGCTCAGTAAGAGTTAGTCAGTGTGAAAAGTGTGACAACTTACCCCGCTCTCCCCTACTGTTTTTAATCTTTATCCTGCTGCTATGACAAAATAATTTCCTCTGTGGGATCAAGTATCTACCTACCTATCTATGATTTTCTTAAAAAAGAAAACCATCAAACTATTTTGTGAAATAGGTAGAATGGGTGGGATGTGGTGATCTTAAAAATATAAAGGAAAATGATGGTGCATTAGTAAAGCAGTTGGTTAAAGTTAGTGACAAAATAAGCTATTTCTTGGAGAGGCTAAATCTAAAAATGTTGTTTAACTTGCCTGTTTTTTTTTTAAACTAAAAATGACAGGAGTTCATAGCCACTCTTCATCATCAAGGTTTTCTTTTTGTATGTGATGAATCTTTTTAAAACTGCAATGTAACTCCACATCTCATTGTACAAGATGGGTAGGTAAGAGAAAGGTTATATGTGAAAAGTGATAAATCACTTGTTTACTTGCTAATGCTAGCTGTTTCTACAAATGCATAGATCCTAACAGCAAGGTTTATCTTAGCCACAATCTGCATGTGCAAAAACAAACAAAACAAAACTAGTCTCACAGCTTGATAAGGCCCATCCATTTTAAATGTGACACCAGACAAACCCATAAGATTAATAGATTCACAGTTTACACGTATCCTTTAATTAACTACCAAAAAAGTGAGAAGCTTTATAACAGAATGCCATTTGACATGAAAGGAGAGTGATTTCTTTACTACTTTAACTTGGGTTGGAATTAAACAATATTTAGAATTCATGTGACAAGCACCACTGTGTGACGATAACTGCTAAAGAGTAGTAAAATAGTGATTGCCAAACAGTATCTTTGCTTTTAAATGCCCAGCCCTCGTGGAGATGCTGCACGGCACAACAAGAATGTAAAGGCTGCTACCCTAATCGGGGTGGCAGTTCCTATAAAACTGGAAAAGTGCCTGTAAAATGACAAATAAGACATTGATCGTTAGGGGATCATTGTGTGCACGTTTGTTCTGATTCCTGTGAATTGTGGAGAGGCAGCAATGGATGCCACACCAAGGTCATTGATCTTTTGCCCAAATTAGGTCAAAACAGCACCAGAGGACAGTGTATATTGGGAAACAGCTGAGCACATGGAGTTATGAAGATGGTGAGTGGAAGTTGGAAATGAAGTTTAACTAGTGAACACACACACACAGCATTAGTACAAGGTTAAAATTTTACGGACTATTTGTTGGCTAAATGCAATCTCCATAGGTCCTTTGGCAGACTGCCTGGATTTTTCCAAAAGCAAAACTTACTCTTTTGAGATTTCTGATTTTGTAAACATAATTCACAGAGACCTTTAGAGGTCCTTATACTCTGAGTCAGTCTAGCCATTTACTCAGCTTTGGGGCTTTAAACTAAGCACACATAAGCTTTTCAGAATTTACAGGCATACAAATGGTATCAAAAGCATCTAACACAACTAAGGTACCTAACACAAACTGCATCTGTTCTTACTCTTTGAAAGACTAATCACTCAAACCTTACAAAAAATTATTTTCAGGGAATTTGCTGCTTTTTTTTGACAAACATCCCAGTTCAAAGAGTATCTCCAAACTTTTTTCTAACTCTCCAAGTAGATAAAATATTTGACTTTGAAAAATCCAGCCATTCAATTAATTGCGCATGGTGAATACTAGTATCTCAAAGAGCAAAATAAACTGTCTTTGAAGCTCAACTCAGTTGCTCATGACATCCAATTAGAACGCACAAACTTGCAGAATTGGATTTCATGAGGTCACAACATATTTTAATATCCAAAGGTTTCTAAAATCTGCTTACCTAAGTAGTTTAATGTCTGTTTGAGACCAAAACGAGGGAGAAACGATTGCATGTGTCAAGCCTTGCAGCAGAGCAGTAGTTCTGCTTGAACACACAAAAATCAACACAGGGAGGGTCAGATTAGGACAAAGTACAAGCTGGAGACACCACCTGCCTGGTGTCCACTTTCTGCCCGACTCCTGTTGGCCTGACGTGTTTTGTACTGCCACATAAAGCAGCTCAATTTAATCCAAATCCACAACAAATGCCCCAGGACAGGAAGAGACTGCAGCCAGGAGGTGACAAGGAGGTTTAGGTCATGCTGATTTGACACCTGCCATCGTGCCGCAGTCTACCCCGGTGATATTTTTGCTCTTACATCGGTGTACATCTCTAAGAACACTACAGAAAAAAACAACACTGAATTTCTTTAGTAAAGGTTGACCCCACTCTGGGCTGTTTGTTTGTGACAGAAAAATCACAAACAAGTGCACAGTGATTACTGTCTTTGGAGCTGAATTATAGTTCACACACACTACCAGTTGTATTGACAGATTTGACTCTGGCAGTGCATAAAAGCACGTCAAGCAGCTTTATGAGCCTGACCATAAACAGATGGTCTATTGATTTAACTTTAATCAAAATTTCCAAACAGAAATCCTGAAGGTCATCCCGAAATTGAAACTGCCTTAAAATAACCAAGGGGGAAAAAACGGCATTCAAAGTGTGTGTGTGTGTGTGTGTGTGTGTGTGTGTGCGCAACATTATAAAGACATATGGCAACTATGTTTAGGAAGAAAGCAATGTTGCGTAAACTGACTTCAATTAGGTTTCCTGACCTTCACTAAATGTAGCCTTTACAGCAAGAGTGCCCATGTGGATGCTAAGGGCGAGTGACACTGCAAACTCGGCATGAAAGCCTGGAGCACACAAGGACTGAGATACTGACACTCACACTTTATTCTTTGCATTGTTCGTGGTGAGATTGATTGTGAAAGCTTAATGAGCATGTTGGTGCATAATAATAGCCTTGTAAACACAGGGATGTGAAGTGTATGGTGTCCCTCCCCCTTCCATCCTGCGCCGTGTACCTGGTGTCAACAGGATGACGGAGGTGACGATCAGCGAACAGATGACCAGAATGACAAGAAGGGCGATCGCTATTCCCTTCCAGTTCCTCTGCGGAGGGTTACTGCCCACCAGCTCCTACAGAGACAGACAGAGAGAATAAATGGTCAGGATAAAGACTATTCTGGGAGGGATTCAGAGCACAGTTTATCAACACAGGTTGGGAACATAACAAAAGTAAAAATCAAAAAGAACAGTATGAGAAAGAAGGAAACACTAGATAAGAAGCACCTAGGAAAGAAAGGAATCAGAGAAGTATAAAAGGCAAAGTCGCGGAAATAAAGGATAGGGGTGTTAGTCAAGGACGAATGTGAGTCAGTGAGTCGCAGCCTCTCAGATCTCAAGGAGAGCCGCAGCAGCAACAGCAGCAGGAGGAAGAGGAGGGGGGAGAATTCTTAATGAGCCGAGCATCAGCGGCCATCACGCGCAAACGAATGTGACAGATAAAAATGGAGCCCATGACACGTTGGCGAATTGCATGCTCGACAAAAGCACGGAGAGAAGCTTTGGGGTTGGGAAAAGGAGTCTGAGTTATGAGGAACCTTGAGGTAATTTTTCCCTTTTTTCACCTTCTCCGTTTTGTTTGACCTACAAATCCAGAAACAAAGATATTTTTAATGCTACTGAACTGAGTGAAAGCCAAATTCTAAGGAATTACTATGGCTCCATATAAAGTATCACTGCAGGATATAAAAAGGAAATAACACAGGCAAAGCTGCTCTAGGCTTTGTGTCCTTGCCCAGATGCAATAATGAGCAAACCATGTGAAATTCATTTGACACATAGTCATGTGCAGCAGGTAGCCACATACAGCAAAAAAATAATAATAACAGAAACAGAAGAGGACCAGCCACACATCTCTGTGAGAAAGAGCAACCCTAGCCTGACCATCACTCGCTGTCTGAACGTAGAACTTTCGATCCGTGATGCTGTTAAACACGGCAGTTATTTTCAGATATTTATTGACTCTTTCCACACATTTTTCTCTCAAATCCAAGAGTCTGCCGTCCATCTCAATAAATGGACCAAGGGTCACCTCTTTTCCCATCTGAAGATTTGCAGAGATGTGGGTAAAAGAGGGGCAGTGGACTGCAGATGAACCCTCCTCAGAAAGGCAGAAAATGAAGCTCGAAGTCTGTCATCAAAGCAGACTGCTTTTTTGGTCTGACCAGTAGGAATATACTGCATCTGACTATTCATTTATTTATTTAGTTGGCTGACAGAAGATTGTGCTGTTGCATTTTGAGATTATTTCTTGTTAAATATTGAAGTTGGCAGGCCTGGCCGAATGACGCTGTGTGAAAGAGGGATTTATTTCTGGCATGTTAAAAATAGCAATTATCACTTTGTATTGCTACCTTTGATTGCATCCCATGTGTCTACAAAAGAAAGCACGAGACTGAGAATACTGCTCAACTTTATTTATTCAATTTTAATAAAGAGGTTAACATATTCTCGTGCAGTGCTTCAAGGTCAATTTTTTTTTGTAAACTCATTCTTACTCTATAAAAGCCCACTGTGGGGAAAATGCAACCGTTTTAACCACCAATACACATTCCAGGAATCAGGATCCAGGAATGTGTTTCAGGAAGCACGTTCTCGGCATGATCAGCAGATCATGAGTGGATCACTAACTAAAAATAAACTACATTGTTCTGATACATTGCCGGAGCAATCTTTGAACAGTACAGCTTTTCCCAGACTAGCATCCTTGAATTAAGTGCCACATGGCATAAACTACACAAATCCATGCCTAATTAGCATAACATACTCTCAACCTCCTGTTTTTTAAATTTTGTATTTTTCCCCCTTCCCCATTAATATATATATACATTTTTTAGAAAGCCGAGGTCAGTTTCCTGAGCCCGATAACTGCCATACCTGTAAAATAAAGAATGAATAAATTGAATCTGTCTGGCAAAATGAATCAGGCTTAAGGATCTGAAAAGCAACACTTCATGCTACAATCTAAAGAAACAAAGTCATTGACATCTACAAGGTTGCAAACCGATTTCTAAGGCTTTGGTACTGCTGCAAACCATGGTGAGAGACATTAACCACAAATGGAGAAAACTTTAAACAGTGATGATCCTTCCTAAGATTGACTGACCCATCCACTAGGTGACAAAAGAATCTAGAGGAGCATCTAAAGAACTATAAGCCTTCATTTCCTTCATTTCAACTGAGTGTTCCTGATTTAACAATGAAAAGATAAAAACCACTGCTAACCAATAAGACTTTTGAGAAAAAAATTTCTGTGGACTGACAAAACAGGAGTTAAACATTTTTAGAAGGTTTACATCTGGCATAATGCTAACACAGTATTTTATGTGATGAACATATCAACAGTCAGTCATGGTAGTGGTATGGTGAAATGGACTGCTGAGCTGCCTCACACCCTGATTATATCAAACTATGAATTCTGCTCAAGTAAATCCTGAAGAAGAATGTCTGGCCATCAGCTCGTGCCCTGAAGCTCAAACTATGCAGCAGGACAATGTCCCAAAACACACCAGCAAGTCCAACTCTGAGTGGCTCATTGGCTTAGTCAAAGTAAGTACTTAACTCTGATTTAGATGGTTCGACATGGCCTTAAACAGGCCAATTATGCTCAAAAATCATTCAGTTTGGTCAAATTAAAAATTAATTCTATAAGGAAGATTTGGGGAAAGAAAATGCTCCATAGTAATGTGAAAGACTCATTGCCAGTTAACATTAATTCTAGATTGCAGTTCTTGCTGCCAAGGTTGGCACAACCAGTTGCTAAGTTTTGGCAAGATTTTTTCACACTGGACCAGGTAGGCTTTGATCATGTTTTTTCCCTTACTTGAAATAAATGAAATGATCATTTAAAAAATGTAAATTTAAAAATGTCCTTGGGTTATCTTTGCCTAGTATAAAAATCTCTTTAATGATATGAACTATTTAAGTGTGACACATTTTGTCTGTTACATTTTGTGTGAACTCATACATGTTGGAGAAAGAAACTAAGGCAATTCAGAAATTAAAGCATCTGAAAAGAAAAAAAAACATATGGGTGAATGACTTTTAAGCCCAAGTTTTCACACATCAGCACTGAATAGTGTGGCTAGCACATAGAAAGACCAGTGCCAAAACCACAGCCAAAAGGGACTCTGCAGGAAGGGTCCAAAGCCCAAAGCTACTGATGGAGGATTAATAAGTTCTTAATTAGTTTATAGAGGATAAAAGAGGGAAGCAGAGCATGTGCTTTGGGCACCTGTGGCTGCAGCCTTAATGAATACATGCGAAAGGCTTTAATGAAGCTGAATGGCTGAGCTATGAAAAAAAACCTTTTAGTGACCTCGTTCCCACCTTAATTGAAAAGAGCCCAAGACATCATTAGCCTGCAGATAAGAGCAATCAGAGCTATTTACCACACTTCCCATTACCCACATTCATTAAAACAAGGAACCAGTTAGTTAGCTGCATGGCCAATTGATGGTCACAAGGAAGAACACCTCAAGCAGATTCAAGTAAAAAAGTTCTTAAAGCTTTAAACTTCCCACACTACCCACATAACATTTATGCTCTGCTAATGTTATGTCTATCAGGTCTTATAGTTTGTATTAATTTAGTGAGATTAAACATAGAGGATATAGATTTAAGAAATTGAAAATGACTAACTTTTGGTTGCTGGATTGACTACTAACCACCAATCATCATGGTAAATTGAAGTTCTGGATCTGCCTACTCTGCAGGAACTACCACAAAGGTGGTTTAAGATACTTTAAAGGTCTGTAGTTGACAATAAAATGAATGCTGAGATTGAAGAATAATAACTAACACAATAAAGAGTTAACCGTTATAGCTTTCATGTATGCATGTAAGACATGTCTTGAAATCAAGAAAGAATAAATGACATTTCAAGCTCCAGTCACCTATGCCAAAGATTCACTATTTACAGTAGAAATTCACAGACATTTGGAGTGCTTATAGAATCTGAGCAGCAACAGAGCTTCTGCATTAGAGAAGCAGCAGCGAAACGGTAGGGTGACAGATGAAAGCTGATCGTCTAATGTAGACACAACTTCAGCGAATCTGTGGTGCGACAAAGGTGACTGGAAGCTTTTTTTCTTTCAACAAACAGAACCAACAAACATGCCCAGCCATGAGCTCAGTTGGTTTTGTTGTGGAGAGATTATTTCAGATATCCAGCGATGAGCATAATGCTGTGGGCTGCGAGCTGACAGTCTACAGTGTGATTTATTTTGTCTAATTCAGCGCTGAGCCATCTCTCTGGAACAATCTATTTTTTCAGCAGAAATGAAAATCCTATTGGAGATTTTACAAGAGTGGCACAAAGCCCACTGCTGATTTTTGTGGTCGATACAGCATGTGACTGAGTACGATTTACAATACGGTGACAAAATTGAAGGAAAATTGCTCTATAGAGTGCAACCACTCACATGCAATAATGGAATGTAAAGCGAACACAGCAGAGCCCTCAATCTGTGTAATGCACATTAAAGGAAAAGACAAATCCTCATGCATTGCTAAGTAATAACTGTTTATGTGTTATATGCAAATGGTTCGGCAGTGTAGATAAAGCAATCTAAAGCTGGGGATGATTCCATCACAGCATTAACAGCTTTATCTATGTGCGTGACTGTAAGCATTTACAGAAATCCAGCCCGGAGGGCAACCTAACCTGAAGTGGATCGCTTTGCTGAAAGGGCTACGGCATGACTCACTCTCTGTAGCTCTGTAGCCAAAGCGATTTGGAAAAGGTAAAGGGCTCATCTAAATGTCCATGCAGTTCTGTTATCTCTTCTACAAGGATCAGTACAGCTGCTGCTCAGAGAAGCATCAAATGTCACAGTGTATCTTTAACCAATAACTCATTTTCAAGTGTAAAGTTTATATTCAAACTCACTCAACCTTTCCAAGTGTGATGTTAGGAAAAGTTTTATCAAGTTTTATCACCATGTCAACTTTAGTCCAAGTCCAAGATTGACAGTCAGTGTTTGTATCTTCACCACTGTCAAGATTAAGTAAGTTCAGCAAGCTGTCCAGTAACAGCAAATGTTCACTACTAGTCCGACAGCACAAGCTAAGAGCCAAAACAGGAATCTTGAAGCATGCAGCAGCCGAAATAACTGTTACAATGACTAATGACTCAACCAGTATTTCCATATAGATCAACATACCTATGGGAATGACATTGAAAACTATGCATCAATGAGAGCAAAATCTTGCTAGCAAAGCTAACTGTGAGAATGCAGTATTCTTGTATTGAACTGGAACTTGCTTGGGGTGAAGCAGAGTAATAATCAAAGAACACATGATTAAGCCAAAAAGAGCAAGGACAGAAACCTCACTGGGAATTTGTGTCAATTTTTTTTTGCTCTTTCTGTGCTCAGAGGGAATAATGGTAATCACTTATTCAGGGTGCAGACACAGGACAAAACCTTGTCTAACCTTCCCGATCAGGCCTCTGTGATCTGTAATTATCATAATGATTGGACTAATTACCTAGGCCTTATGTGCTAAAGTAATAGCGAGAAGAGTGGGGGAGAGAGATGAGGTATAAAATGCACAGCAAGGAGAAAGGCATCAGAGCTTGCAGGAAAAGTAAATAAATAAAATGTTGGGAGGTACAGGAGAGAGTTCACTGACAGGAAAGCTTGAAGCGTGACCAAAACATGACAGAGAGACGCTGTGGATGGATCCAGGTCCAAACTCGAATAAAAACAGATTCCTGATGTGTTCTAGTCCTCTGTAACTGTCATGTTTGAATCGGCAGAGCATGCACAGACATTATGAGTTTTGAGTCAACCCCGAGAGTGCATAACACAACACTATGTCAGTGTTCCTTGAAGTAAACAAACGGAAAAATCGACATAGCTTTTGAGCAGTCACAAAATGAACAACTATTTGATTTGAAGTATGCTTGAAAAGGCAAAATAAGATACATTTAGCTGCTTTTCCTTCAATTTTTTCTCACTACTGAAAGTAGTGGTATGCAATTTGAAGTCCTAAACCTTCAGGACCACTGACGAGGCAGGTCAAGTGGGGGTATCCTTAATAGTCTTGTTTTATAAAAATTAACTGCATAAATGAACTTTGAACCACACAAAGCTAATTTAGTGGCTCCTACAATAAAAATGTACTCAGCTGGAAATGAAAATAATGGCTCCTATCTTTGGATGAAGAGCTCTTTAGTCACAAGACATCAACTTCCGTTGAGCTCATTTGAGTTTTACAACAAACCTGACTTATTTTAAGAGGACCTTTCAGGTTAGTTTCCATATTGACTTTTTAGAAACATTGAAAGTGTTGACAAAGTAACAGTCATAATGCCCAAACCAGCAATCATCTAAGAAAGAACAGACCATTAAAAATGTTCTAAATAATGAGAAATTGCTCAATTCATTTGATGCTATGTCAGACGAGACGATTTGGCTCATCTCCTTTTGCTGCTTTAATAGCTCTAACTATATTGTGTTGGGCATGGCTACATGTATTCTCCCTCAGGACAAAATGATAATGCCTCCAGCATTAGTGACAGTATAGTTAATTAATTCTGATTCTGAACAAACACAGTGATGTGCAGGAGTGTATCTGTCAACCAAAGTCTTGTGTACTGCTATTGCTGCATGCACAGTTTCTGTATTTTAATTCAGATGTTTATTGCAACACACATCATCTTCCAGCATAAATCTTAGATCACTTATAACACCATGGGAAAAGGAGTTCTTGAGTCCCTTTGAGCCCTTGTACAGACAGTCTTAGAGATGGTTGTGGCTAAAACCTAAAAGTACAGGATGATGCTGTCATGAGTTAATCAGGATTGAGACAGTCAGCACTTAGCTTATATGGAGACTGTATCCAGGTGTCTGTATCCACGTAATGCAATTCACATGAAATTTGAGAATTTCACTCACTAAAACAGAAGTGCAGACTTCCTGGAAAGACTATCACTCAAATTAACCTCAAGACCATTGCTCAGATAATTGGACTGAAAATGCTGTAATGCCTTCTTTAAGTTCTTTTGCGTTCCCTTAGTCCACTTTGGGGAACATAACATTGGGGGTTTGCCCAGGATTTAACCAAAAAATGAAAGAAAAAAAAATTGTCTAAATGTTCCAGTTTGCCTTGATGCATTTAAAAAAAAATAAAATAAAACGACACAGTCAGAAGGTACCATAAATTAGCTGGGGGGATGTATAGCATGCCAACAATCTGTCATTTACATCAGACACAGTCCAAAGAATGCATAATATTGAGCCTAAACACAATATAAATAAGTGAGCTATTCACATCTATATAGTTGTCACAGCGAACAAGGTGAGAAATTAGCTGAAAAGATCGAAACATAAACATAAAAAGTTTCTAGTCTTTTATAAAATGATTCTTTCTACAGTAAAGTTAGTCAGGTCGTGCAGTGACAGCAGGGCGGACAGGAAACATGTTTGGCTTTGATTAAATAAAACTGCAGCACAAGTTATGTGCCACAGCTTTGACTGCAAGTGATGGAGATTAGGGTCAGAAAGCACAGAAAGAAATGGATTAGATTAGGTCATATAATGACATGCACTAATAAAACCATATAATCGCATAATGCAGCACAAAGTAAAGGACATTAATGCAGATTATTTTGTAATATTTACTTGCTTTATGATTATTAGGTAGTTGTTTCAATTTATTTTACAAACCTAATTTTTTTCATGCAAACAAAGACTAATAGGTGTCATTTCAGACCAGTTTCATAGTGCAGAGGCATGATTTAAACTTGAAACAGAGGGATTTTGAATCTCTCCTCCTTTCATCTTCCTCAAGCGGACTTCATTTTGGCAGAAATATGAGCAGATTAGTCTCAAGTTCAAATCCTCTTCCATTGTTTAAGTGGCTTTAAGTACAGATGGATTTTCTCTTAGGCCTTTTTCAATCAGACATTTAATCTTTGAATAAAAGATTCCAAATGGTGCGCATCTTCCAGCTCTGTGCTTCACAGGTCAAAGAGCACCCATGCAACTGCACCCAAACACATTTGGACAATCTTCTTGTTGTCATAAAGTGAGATGCAGCGATACGGCTGTAAATAAACAAGCTGTCTTTTTTGTTACTTAGGCCAGGAGAACAAATTTTCAACTGTCTAGCATGTGTGTGTGTGTGTATGTTCTTCTTGAGTTTCTTCCGCCTGGCTTGTTTGATTTGCGAGTGAATCTCTTCCAGTCCATTAAAGAGATGCTGGGAGGGCGCCACTGCCAGCTGACCTCTCTCTGCAGAGTTTGCTTTAAATCACATCTCTGTAGAATAACACAGAAACACACTGCCGCAGGACGAGTCAGTGTATATGACATAGGGCTGCCATAAAAATTTGAAAATACATAGAATGTATATATAAGATCGGTTCAGTCTCCATGACGGTACCTGTGGTTTTGTGAAGGTATATTCTCAAGCTTCAACTTCAGCATTTTGGCCTGACCATATTTAGACAAGAGGTTAAGAATGCTAATTTATCAGCTAATGCACAGATATTTCAATAAAACATGGATACCTGCCACATACGCTCTTAACAGCTGTTAAGAAAAGGTAATTTGCCATATAGACTAAAACCTTTTCTGAACCAAACTGTAAATATGTTGCTCAGCTGTATAGTTGGTTATGTCAATGATTGATTTGTTTATGAAGTGGCCAAGGGCACCTACACATTGGCTTCATTTAAAAAGGAACCTGAACACTCCTCATTTGAAATCTCATTTAGTTCGCCAACCATACCCTGGAACTCGTACACGTGTTTTAAAATATGATTTCTGCTGCAGCCATAGACAAAATGTCCCTTTAACATGCAAGCGCACATTCTGAAGAAGAAGCAATTACTCGCATCTATTCTGTAATATTTTCCTCATCGCCATGGAAACAGAGTACGAGTGAATCAGGTTATTATCCCTATAGCTAAAGCTCCTCTGCATAGTATACACACATCATGATATGGCTAAACAAGTGATGAGGCACACACATGAGGGAATAGCCCTTCTTGCTTGCCTCTCATATATAATGCATGAGGGCAAAAGTCTATTTGTCAGTCTCAACGCACGTCTTCTTTAGGAAACAAGAACAGCAAAGAACACAAGCAGAGTTTCTCCTCATTTCATCACTTTTTCCTGTGGCAGCATGTGTCTACAGATCTGTCAGGGGAGGCAAAATGTACCTGCCGAATGAAAAGGTTTACCTTCATCTCTTAACTTCAGCAGTGCCACAAGTACATGTTAAAGATAAATGAATTTCAGTGGAGGAAAAATAAAAGTCTGGCCTGACTATTCTAATAGTAGAACATTGGGCATTGTGGTCATTCTTCCAAAATTCTATGTTACTACTGCTTTAATGACTGATGCCTATTCAAAGCTACCCCTGGGAAATGTTCCAGCATAACATTAGCTAAGTATGTGAAGGAAGCTGTACCCTTGCATGCAAATGTGTGATGTGCTGACTCCAAACCTTCTGAGGTAAATTGGATCTGTATGGATTATGAGTGACAAACTCCGAAATAAGGCGTGTAGCTGACATTTGTTCCATTATCTGTATTTTGTTACTACATTTGAGACAGCAAGCCTCATGTGTTAAATAAAAGCAAATCCCAGTTAATGTGTATTTAGAACATGTTACTGCTATAAGGAGTTTATTTTTTTTATAAATCATTGATTACCGTAATTGTCGGGCTATAAGCCGCTACTTTTTGCACAAGCTTTGAACCCTGCGGCTTTTAGTCAGGTGCGGCTTTTCTATGGATTGTCCATGATTTTTGTGATATCGTAAGAGGATTTGTTTTGTTTGTTCCGCTGTTGTACGGCACTACGTTGCCTGGTGGAAGGATCGGGGTTCAAGAGTGGTATGTTGGTCACATGTCCGTCCGCCAGGCAACGTAGTGCCGTACGAAGTAGCGTGAAAAACAAACAGCGTGGAAAAGTGTGAAAACATCCACGATCACCAACGGATTTCGAAGGGCTGGACTGCTGCACGATGGAGAGGAGGACACCGCCACGGCCCTTCTGAGGGTGTTCGACTCTGACAACGAGGATTTCTTTGGTTTTGAAAGTGACAACGAAGGAAAGAAGCTGAGAGTGGATGACGAAGCCACCCTGAGCCTGCTCGTTTCCGACACTGGAGAAGAGGACTTTGGTGGTTTTAGTGCGCAGGAAGAAGAGAAAGATGGTGGTGAATGACTGACTTTTCTTCTTGTTAAAGCCGTGTCACTGCACCTGAGCCTAAAAGGTAGTCCGAATCTATTTTTCTGGTGTGCTGTAGGTTACTGTTATGTACTACATGTGCAAATATGTACCCATAACTTGTTTTTCAAAATATTAATAAAAGTGATGTGTCTCCAAACAGCCGTCTCTTTCCTGACAATTCCCTTTGTGCATATTCTCTTACATATGATAAGTCAACATTGAAACACCTGCGGCTTTTAGTCAGGTGCGGCTAATGTATGTACAAAACAGGATTTTCCCCTGATTTTAGCTTGTGCGGCTAATATTCAGGTGCGCTTTGTAGTCCGGGAAATACGGTAATTCTTGTTGTCACAGAATGTACACGCAGTTCTGCTATTGTATGCAATTACTAAATTTAGTTCAGTTGCACAAAGAGTTGCTGTGACCATGTCACCGCCAGCCATCTATGTGCTTAATTGGCAAAACTAAATATGAACTAAATATTGTCACCACTAAATTCCTGAAAAAAAATTATTTACTTATAAAAAGGCCCATGTGTCACAGATCGGATAAAAGCCTATATATGCCACACACACGCACACACACACACACACACACACACGAACACGAAAACTGGGTAGACTAGTTCTTTGTCTTTTTAGTTATCCTGTGGGGACTAGACACACATTCTTCAAAAGGTTACAGCACATAAAATAAATGTCTAAATGAAAGCCTGTGTCCTAATGGTTGAGGACACAGAGCAGAACTCCTTTTCTACTATACACACTATTTACAGCATGTTTCCTGCCATTTAGAGTCGAACTAGTTTCTATATTCACCTCTTGATTTCGCCATGCATCTTTCTTCAGCTCTGTGTTTATGGAAAGGGGGTGGGGGATGGGGGTACACAGAACAAAGCTGAGCAGAGGAGAAGCCTAATAAAACAAAACAAGCAAAAAGAAATTACCAGCAAATATCAAACCAGAAAGTCTATGATGCAGTAACTCGTGCATCTCAGAATTCATCATAATTCACAGGTTACTGTCCATATAACAGTAACAAAGTGACACTGATCTTAAGTAAAATTTGGGTGAAGACCCATTAGCTAGTCTAGTGCACTAGACTCCCATCAGTCTTCTGTCAAAGACCAGAACTTTACCCCCCCTAAAAAAAGAAAGAAAAAAAAATTGCTAGCCTCACAACTTTCCAACCTCCGTGCTTTGTTAACTGTCTAAGGACAGGTTTATGAAAATTGACAGAATGCTTTGAAATCCCAATGACTTCTAGTCATGCAGAGTTAAACCTGCTTCCAGAGACAATACCCAATTGTGGCTACAAGATGGTGGAAATGTAAACAATGGGTGGAAGCGACAAAATTATATCTGTGATTAACCTTTGTAGGTTTTAAATGATGTCTCTTGTTAGACTTCACTGGACTCAACACTGACTGTCCACTTGGCACTGCCCAGATGGACTGTGTGAGGATGGTCTTTGAAGAGTATTCAAGTAGTGAATACCTTACATTTCAAGATTTGATGAGATTTTTGGCAACTACAACTACTTGGTTAAGGTCAAGATCTGTGCACAAAGAAGGTCATTCACTTCTTGCCCTTTGCTTGGTAACTGGTTGTCAGTTGAGAGAAAACAGTCTTGAGTCTTGTTGCCTTTGTAACATTTACCACCTTACCACATGTCAATCAGCAATGTCCTTCACTTTCATTGGTAGTCACCTGCTCTAAAGTTTAACCAGATACCTGAAACTTCATTCCTTTGTCTCTCGAAGTTGGTTAATAACATTGGTTTCCCATGACTTTTGGTTGTTGTGTTCCTGCTGACGACTTTCAAGGCCTGCAGTCCACAAGAGGTGGGTTTTTGTCAGTCTACAGAGAAAGCACTATATTTCAAAGGAACCAGTGACAGTACAAGCTTTCTAATGTTATACTATATTCTTCTTTCCATCAATAACATGCTATCCTACAGGAAAACAAGCAACTCCATACAGAGGTCTGCCACTGAAAATATCTGGTCACTTAACACTCTGTGCCTGTTCACCAGCAACTCGAGTTTTATGAGATGCAGTTTTGTTGCTCAGGCTCACTTAAGTGTTTTGCATGGAATGCTCCCAGCTGCAAAGTAACTACAAAATCATCTGAGCTGCTGTGTGGAAGGAGGTTAGTGGAGAATACAAAAAAAAACAGAGGAAGGGAAGAAAAAAGAAAGCTGGATGGGAAGGTTTCACTGCAGAACACTGCATGTCCCCTCAGCCCACACCCAGAAAGATTAGTATTCAGTGCAACCAGGCAGCACAGCCAGTGCATCTCTCAACAACATTAAGAATTGAAAAGTATCTTTTCTATTGTTCTTATCTATCAGCCTTCATTCTATAATGCACACTTGTCCTGCTACTCTGGCAAAATAAATTGCCATCATGGAAACAATATGCAACGACAGACGCGCTCGCTTTCTCGAAATGAAATGCCCCTCAACCCACTGCTTCCAGGCGTAGGGGTCTAATAAAAAGAGGCTGCTGCTTTGTTGATGTTTACCCAGGCTAATGTATTCTGGCCTGCTGTTTTTTTTTTATCAGTTTGCAAAGTAAAATATGAACATTCATGTAGAAAGAATAGACTTCCTTCCTCCTTTATTGGCATAATGTTTGGCTGAAGTGTTCTCATGATGAAGAATGTCTCACGCTCAAGTGTGGTCTTCTTTTTTGGAAGAAAAAATAAAATAACCTGCATTCACCTCTCTTCTTGCTGAAATTTAAAAAAAAAATCTGATTGGGAGAGCTTCTATGCTTGCAAATACAGACAGTGTTTCTCTGGGTGAGAGAGGGCGACAATGATGGGTATGATCATGTACCAGCAATGCTGACTCCACAGTGGAAGTTCAAGTGCATACAGTGAGTTATAGATATCGGCCTCAATAAAACAGCAAAAAATAAGTAAATCTCATTAAAAATAATATATTTTAACAGGGTTGTGAGGCTGTGATGGATCCCACATAACTGCATAGTTCGTTTGAATCTGTCTAGTTTGTTTGCATTCCCTTGTGTTGTGTTACCGTGGTGACTCTGTCAAAGTTTAAAAATAATTAATTGCTTACCCTCCATCTGGCCACCTGTTGTTATTACCACAACCCAGTTGTTCATGCTATTCAGCTGAGAATGGAAGAGCATGCTTTGCATCTAAGAGTGGCCACTGAATGATTTAACAGGGTTGTGAGACTATTTGTTTCATAATTACTGGCCAGTGTATGTGCACTCAACATTCATCGTATAGCTGAATATTACATAAGTCCTTATTCAATTCAATGGAGCATGTCTATGCTACAAGTGTAATGAACTGTAAGGCTTAAACATCTTGTTTAATTTTGTTGGCACACTTGAATCATAGGTTTTGACAGCAGGGATTTTTATCATTAACTTAATCAGGAATTACTGCCAACAATCAAAAAATATGTTTTCCATGTTTTGTTTTGGAAGGAATAAATGTTGCATAAATCAGACTTCGAATAATACAAACAACACCTCTGCAAAAACCTTTAGAATATGGAAAGGCGTAAAAAGGAAATTCTGGTGTACATAATTGATACTGACGTGAGGATATCTGGCTGACAGGGAAAACTCATTATTTGAAAAAAGACTTCACAAAAACACTTTTCCATTAATACATTAAGAAGATGAAGTGTCCTGAAATTTCAAGATATGCAAAAGAGGTGACTAAATATGCACTAATTTGCATAAATGTCTAACAGGCAGAGTGGAGTCAAATATAAACAAATGTGTATTTTAAACATTTTTAACTTCTCTGATGATCCACAGTTGCACCCTAGTCAGATACATCAATAATTCACAGCCAATATCAGCTGTCCTCAGAAAATGCCTATTGTAGTTTTCAATTTAGTTACAATTTTGTCATAAACGGTAAACAGAATACAGGTGGTGTGTGTGCTACTAAGGTATTACATGATATTCAGAATGGGGTTTTTACAATTAAGTTAATAGTCTTATTACGCTTTCAACTAAAGCACAGAATTATCCGATGTGTGAAATAGTTGCTATGTAGCTCATACATCTTGTGTAAGCAGAGTGAGGAACTAAACTAAAATGTAAATATGTAAGTAACTTCCATATATAAGTAAATATGTGATGAAAACAGCAAGACAACCTAAATCTGTCTACTTACCGCCCGTCACTCTCAGTGATGCAACAGAGGGCATCCATGAAAAACAAAATGAGAGTCAGCAAATAAAAGCCTTCCAGGACAAACTATCCATTACATTAACCACTGCTGGCACCAATGGTCCTATCCAGGAGATGCTGACTGTTACAAAATGTGAGAAAAAAGGATTGGCTAATAACAACATGGCTGGTGGCTAAACTAGGCTAATGGCACTTATGGTGTGTGAGATTCCATGTCTGTATCTTTTTAGGCAGCATGTCTTTATTATTAAGCAAAAGGCAAAGTACAGCATCCAATTCAAGACATTAATATTTTGTCTGGAAAGTGGGAGAGAGAATGCACATATAGAAAATGTTTAATTTAAATATTTACAAAGACAAAGTCAGATTAACGAGCCATGCTGAGTTTTTTGTGTTTGCTTTTCTGCTTGTTCAGTAAATGTGGATTTCTTTACAGTTCTATTCAAAGCAAACACACTAAAACTACAGTTTTCTTCAGATGTAATCAAGGGTGGGAAAAAAAAAATCACCAGCCAGCAATCCTCAGTGCCTGCAGTCTTTATAGATGCAAGCTCACTCCATGTCAGGATGCATGTTGTTTGAAGGTAGCAAGCTCATCGAGCATGAACTTGACCATAGTCCTGGGATTGAGAGCAGGACTATCGATACTTTTAATCCTTCCATAGGGTAAAAAGTTGCGTAGTCTTGTTGTTTTCACACATAAAAAAAGAACGTGCAAATGAAATTATTTGGCTTTTTAAGCATATTTTTATCACAAGCAACCTGGTACATAGAAGTCACGCCTTTCGTCCATTAAATAAAGTTTCAAACTAGGTGTAGACCAATTTATTTATAATGGCTAATGACTGAATGAAAAGGTCTTAAAAAGGTAAAGAAATGGGAGAAACACCCTTCAAACCATATGAGTAAAAATGTTACACAGTTTGTCCACCAGAGGGCACTTTGCAACTTCACTATTGACACAAACAACAAGTAGCTAATCCAAGGAGAGTATATAATTACACATAAAAATGCTAGCCAGATGTCTTCGTTTTGTATGTCTATTTTTAAAAAAATAAAATAAAATAAAAATAATTATAATAATCAGTCAATGCATCGCAATATCAGATTTTTAAATCACCAAATACAAGTTATGAAAACCTATATCGATCAGGATCTACTTAGGTATGAGTAATTAGCTTCTCATTAGGGAGTGACAGCACCTATCACTCACATAAATAAGACCTCTCAAAGACAAAGAAAGCAAAGAAAAATGGTGATGGATCGCCAAGTCTGGAAGGTCTCAAAATGATTTGAAATACACCATCTGACTCTAAGGAAAGCCGATGACATGTACTACAATAAAAAAAGAAAGAAAAAGAAAAATGGCCACACCAGGTGTCAGGAACTACAGTATATAAGTGTTTGATGCATGCACTTGTTTTTATTTTTTCAAATCCAAAAAAATAGCCATTTGGTGCAAACCACCTTTTCAGGAGAAGAATACCAAATTCAGCAATGAATTCAGAGCCATATTTACAGCAAAAGTGCTTGAACTAGTCCAAAGAATCTGTCCAAAACTTGAGGTGTAAGAGGACCTTTTACCAGAATAATAAGCTTAAGCACATCAGCAAAATGGCAAAGTCAAACCCCAAATTTACAACTTACCAAAATAGTGTGGATAACTTAAAAGGCCAGTAAATTCATGGAAAGTCTCAAAAAGCCTTGGATGAAGGACTTTGGCAGCAATCCAATGCAGAACAGCTCTGGAAAATCCTACAAGAGTACTGCTAAAGCCAAGGCTGTACTATTCACCAGAATATTACTTCTACTGATGTTTCTGTTGAATAAATCTATAGAATATAGATGCACTATTTTATATGGTCAGCAGTTCTTTACTACAACATTAGAAAAAAAGCTTCTTTGGTTGTTCTGGAATTACAAAAATTTAGAAAAAAAAGGCTTTCTTGTAGTGGAAAGACATTCTCATTGTGAGTATAAAATATTTACTTGTAGCAGACTTAAAATGAGTCAATGCAAATTCTATAATTTCCCTCTACACAGAGAACAAGGTGTGCAGTAAGTGTGGATTTACAACCGTGGAAAGAAGGAAGATGGTCAAAAATAAAATAAAATAAAAACTGAACAGATAGACAACAAACATCTCCAATGGCATAATCCAATGCTCTGTCTTTGTGGTCGGTATGGTGCGAGCCACTGCACTTTTCCTTCGAAAAAAATAAACATACACTGCCTCTGTCTCAGTCCTTAGAGACCAACATATTCATCTCACAGCAAAGGGATTGCAGCACCAACTAGCCATGCTGACACTGTACGTTCTGTTAAGAAAATATACCCTTGCTTTGTCAAGGTCTGAAAAAGGTTGATATTGAATCTAGTAGTAGTAATCCGCTGTTTTGTGCTGGGTGGTTTGTTTACAGCAGATATATAAAGGTGGGTACTTAGGAGCTGATCAGTAAGCTGTGAACGAGCAGAGCACATGTACTCGGGAGTAAAGTAAAGAAATTCTGAGCAGTGCCACAGCATGATGTGTATGCAATAATATGAATGTGTAATTCATTTTAAAACCACCATTAGTTTCAGGTTAAAGACAAAAAAAAACAATATTGAGAAATTTAGACATATGTTAATAAAATGTATAAACGTATAGCTTGAAGCACATTTTGCAGCCACGTTGCCCATAATACCTTGAAGGCAAATATAAGCAGATAACTAACGTGCCAATTATACTGCAATGCTTTTTGGGTAGTGCAGTGCAAGAGTTCATACCATGATGTGGAGATTCATTTCAAAGCAATTTTAAAAAAGTACTTTTCTACAACAAAACAAAGAACACTCCCAAAAGAAACAATTTCAAAACCACACCAACAAACCATGTCTGGAAATAATTTGAATCATTTCTTATGAGCTTCATGCTCAGAAGAAACTCATCTGGAATGTGTGGGTGTCTTGGTCTTCTTGACAATGCCTGGGCAATATGAGCAAACTACTCCTCAGTATCAAACCGACAATTTGCTGCCTCAAACCTAGATTGCTAACAAAAAAGACCGGGTACAGACAGTACACTGAAAATGACCTCGTGACCTTAAACAATACTACCAACAACGAAGGGAGCGAGGCATTTAACCCCGGTGTATTCAGCTTACTGCTCAGTGCAGTCAGTAGAAATGAAAACTGCACTGGGCAGCTCCAAAAATGTTTTCAGCTGCGGGAACCTGAATAACATCCTGATTAAACAGCAGAAGAACTATTCCCTGTGTCAATCCTTTGTGATTAAACAAGCAACAGGCAACTGTTTTCCTTCACCCTATTATTATTATTAAAGGAATGTTGATTGTACAATGTGGTGGCAACACAGTGATTACCACTGATGGCAAGATTGTTTTGGTTTGAGTCTTGCTTTCACTATGCAAGTATTTAACCCACTGGGTGGCAATCTCAAAGGAAAATTATTGTGCAAATATGCAGTCAAAACAACATCACTTCCATCACCCTATAGCATTCCCTGATAACTGCGAGGCCACATGGTAAAATAACTAAAAATAGAAATGGAAACTACCGGGAAAAGAAGAAGACCAACAACAAAAAAGTTAGTAGTAGCAATAGTTGAAGGGTGAATAGAGGCTGACAACGGAGAGCGATAGAAACATTAAGTACATGAAGCACAACCCTCCACAATGTAATGTAGTGCTTTGATTGGGTGATAACACTAGAAGAGCCTTACATAAATAAAGTCCATTTATCAATATTTCTACTAAATCGGGAGGTATAACAGAATATGGCAAATTAAAACTTTATTTGAAATTGAAAAAAAAAAGCACAGCAGAAGCGAACTGCTAACTACATACAACTACATAAACTGTACTTTGGTGCACATTTTTCAATGATTAAAAAAACCAATAACAAAAAAAACAACAACAAATACACGGGTGGCAAACTAAAAGAGAAACCTGAACCCTTGAGGGGATGCAGAGGCTCCGTTATTCAGTGAAAACTTGCAAAGTGAACACCAAGGAGCTTTGAAGCTCTTCTGGCAGCACGCAGCGGCTAACACCTTACTAAGACTCTTTATGTTGGTTTCGCCTTTGATTTGCAAAGCTTATGAATAATTTATGGTCAGCAGGAATTTATGAAACACAACAATTAAAAAGGCTCCTTTTAAATGAGTCCTTTGAAAGGAAACACTTTCCTCTCTGTCATCCATATGCAAACAAATAGCCAGGGTTTAAACAGACAACACTGACTAACACTTTTTCTAAATGAACACGTGTTTGTGGTTTTTACATTTCACAGCAGACATAAACATTGGCTTCCTTGGCGTCAAGTTAAAGAGCAGAAAATATTTATAAAAACCTGTCTTTTTGATAAAGTGAACCATGAATGTATAAATTCTGGTAGAAAGTAAAATTCTGATTTGGACAGCGAGGAAGAAATTAAAAGGTAGAAAACAAAAAGACCTGAAAAACAATCATGAGGCCAATTTCTTTGCCAGGTATCATAATGACAAGCCTTTACTTTAGTAGCTGAGCCATCCCCGTCAATACAGCTCAACCCTTCTCCAAAGACTTTATTCACACCGTCTTTTCAGATACGCACCTTGACATTTTAGTTTGAGGCGGGCACTTCAGTTGTCGAGCAGACTATTACTGGAGAGGAGAATGCACTGAAATAAGGATAATTCCCCACCAAGACCCACCATCGAAGCACTCATTGAGGAAAAAAAAAAGAAAATCAGGTATGCCAGCACTGTGGTGGCAATGCAGGACATGGAGGAAGCAGCAGGCTTTAACAGATATGCTTAGTGGGCTGCAGCTAATGAGCCCTGATGCAGAGACTTGAGGATTCGCTGCGAGGCAGTAGACTTGACCAGATGCAGTGAGAGAAAAGTCTGAGTGAAATAACAGTCACATCCAAATGTGTGTGTGTGCATCATGTTCAGCTTCTCTTCAATTTTCCCTCTCAAGTCCAGTAAAATTATATTTTGAAAGGCTCATTACTACAATTTGGAATTCTAAACATGTATTGAAAGTGTCTTGGTTGCACAATCTATCATGAACACAAAGTACAAATAAACCACCAAATGAAATATTTTATAAGTGCATTTTTTTAAAATGTACAATATAATGAGTAATCCAATTGAAGCACTATTGCAGATAAATGTACTTTTCAATAACGAACAAAACATTCATTCTCTGCCCTCCTTTTTCTCCCCCCCTCCTCACTCTACCGTCTACCTTGCTGCTGCCTTTACCTGAAAATAGCCCAGAGAAAGTGCTCTCGTCTCTGAAAAGTGGCGAGCAGCTTGCTCTCTTGTCAAGCTACAGTGGAAAAAAGGTCGATGAGTGTCTCCAGCGAGAATGTCGGCGAGAAGAGAAATGTGTGCATTAGCCTCCGTGAGTACATCACATCTAAATGGAGAGACAGAAATGGTGGTCAGTCTCTTTACAAAGAAGACAACGTGTCCGTCTGCTAAACGAGCTGTGTTTTTTTCCCCACTGTAGAAGACTGATGATGGCGAAAAACAAAAGACAATGAGTTTTACCATAAATAGTTTAGTACTACTCGCACTAATATGCAGCATTTGCAAAGCTCGAGCTGAGAGGTTGTTTGTTTAGTTTAGGCTCAAGACTGAAAACAGACTTCTATAGGAAGCAATTTGTTCTAACTGTATACAGTGGGGCAAAAAAGTATTTAGTCAGCCACCGATTGTGCAAGTTCCCCCACTTAAAATGATGACAGAGGTCAGTAATTTGCACCAGAGGTACACTGCAACTGTGAGAGACAGAATGTGAAAAAAAAATCCATGAATCCACATGGTAGGATTTGTAAAGAATTTATTCGTAAATTAGGGTGGAAAATAAGTATTTGGTCAATAACAAAAATACAACTCAATACTTTGTAACATAACCTTTGTTGGCAATAACAGAGGTCAAACGTTTACTATAGGTCTTTACCAGGTTTGCACACACAGTAGCTGGTATTTTGGCCCATTCCTCCATGCAGATCTTCTCGAGAGCAGTGATGTTTTGGGGCTGTCGCCGAGCAACACGGACTTTCAACTCCCGCCACAGATTTTCTATGGGGTTGAGGTCTGGAGACTGGCTAGGCCACTCCAGGACTTTCAAATGCTTCTTACGGAGCCACTCCTTTGTTGCCCGGGCGGTGTGTTTTGGATCATTGTCATGTTGGAAGACCCAGCCTCGTTTCATCTTCAAAGTTCTCACTGATGGAAGGAGGTTTTGGCTCAAAATCTCACGATACATGGCCCCATTCATTCTGTCCTTAACACGGATCAGTCGTCCTGTCCCCTTGGCAGAAAAACAGCCCCATAGCATGATGTTTCCACCCCCATGCTTCACAGTAGGTATGGTGTTCTTGGGATGCAACTCAGTATTCTTCTTCCTCCAAACACGACGAGTTGAGTTTATACCAAAAAGTTCTACTTTGGTTTCATCTGACCACATGACATTCTCCCAATCCTCTGCTGTATCATCCATGTGCTCTCTGGCAAACTTCAGACGGGCCTGGACATGCACTGGCTTCAGCAGCGGAACACGTCTGGCACTGCGGGATTTGATTCCCTGCCGTTGTAGTGTGTTACTGATGGTGACCTTTGTTACTTTGGTCCCAGCTCTCTGCAGGTCATTCACCAGGTCCCCCCGTGTGGTTCTGGGATCTTTGCTCACCGTTCTCATGATCATTTTGACCCCACGGGATGAGATCTTGCGTGGAGCCCCAGATCGAGGGAGATTATCAGTGGTCTTGTATGTCTTCCATTTTCTGATGATTGCTCCCACAGTTGATTTTTTCACACCAAGCTGCTTGCCTATTGTAGATTCACTCTTCCCAGTCTGGTGCAGGTCTACAATACTTTTCCTGGTGTCCTTCGAAAGCTCTTTGGTCTTGGCCATGGCGGAGTTTGGAGTCTGACTGTTTGAGGCTGTGGACAGGTGTCTTTTATACAGATGATGAGTTCAAACAGGTGCCATTCATACAGGTAACGAGTGGGGGACAGAAAAGCTTCTTACAGAAGACGTTACAGGTCTGTGAGAGCCAGAGATTTTCCTTGTTTGAGGTGACCAAATACTTATTTTCCACCCTAATTTACGAATAAATTCTTTACAAATCCTACCATGTGAATTCATGGATTTTTTTTTCACATTCTGTCTCTCACAGTTGAAGTGTACCTCTGGTGCAAATTACTGACCTCTGTCATCATTTTAAGTGGGGGAACTTGCACAATCGGTGGCTGACTAAATACTTTTTTGCCCCACTGTATTTATTCAGTCAGTACATCTGTAGAGAGTGTCTATGATGACAGACCCATCTTCTTAAGCTAACATCACCTGTTAAAATTGATTTCTTTATTGGGCTTAACCACAGAATTCACCTATATGTTTATCTTCATGCTTACATAATTGCTGCCTAGCCATGCTCTTGCCGTGCTGCAATATTTTGCGACAAGCCCACTCAGTTAGGTATACCTGTTTAACGGCTTGTTTAAGAGGGGTTTAAACGATGAGAAGAAGCACCCAATCTGATCTCTGTTCCAAAGAGTGGGTGTCCTGGTGAAAAACGCCCAATCACTCCTAGTCCTCAGAGCAGGGCGATATGACCAAAAATATTTATCACGATATACATTTGAAAATTTTTGATAATGATATAACTGACGATATAATTGACACTAGACAAAATGCTTTACAACTCCACAACTTTATTAGTGCAAAAAACCCCATCAATGTATTTTCACTTAAACAAGCAGCTGTTTTTTTATGTGCATTAAAGTTATATAAAAATGTAACAGTGCAAATGCAAATGCCTTGCTGACAGTTTAACCAAAAGGCATTTCCAGTGGAAACTGGCCGACATATCCTCAGCATAACCATGTATAATATCCACAAAACTTAAAAAGAGGTTATACACACGCAACATGGTAATATTAGGTTGAAGCACAGTACGTATCACTCCGTGAGGCACCTGCCTAATATAGCCGTAAAGCTCCGACAATCCATCAAGCGGTGCGGCTTCGTAGCTTAGCAAAGCCATACTAAAACATTTGACAGATTTTCGAGCACCGTGTACGACATAAAATCATTTCGAGGTCAGCAAACACAACCAGAATTCATACATAAGGCACATGGGACTATAAGGGGCACTGTTGATTTTCAGAAAAATCAAAGGATTGATTTTAAGTGTGCCGTATTTTCCAAAAAACACAGTAATAATGACGGCCCGCTAGCATGCTCTACCAAAAATAGTGCTTTGTTGTGTATCTGACGGACGAAAGCTAAACCAGTTCCACACCACTGAAGTTGCAGCATTTTTACAAACCAATTCTGGTTCATCCGTTTCATTTAACGATCCACTTTCGCTCTTCTCATTCTGCGTCGCCGCCATATGCGTTTGTAAACATAGGCACTCCGCATGCGCGTTTTACCCATATTCTATCGCGATATTTCATTTTCCTATCGTTGCCCAAAATTACGGTATGATATAGCCCAGCCCTAGTCCTCATCTGAGATTGTGGGTTTGCCAGCAGAGCCTTGGTTGAGGACCTTTTTTAGAAGATTTTTAGATAATCTTAGAATCAATTTTAAAATTAATAATCAAGGGTAACCAATGATGTGTTCTCTTTCTGCATACTATATAGGTATAGTACAAGCCATAGCTTGTGTAAATGAATCACAAGAATCCAACTCAGAGGGCATAAAAACATGTGTCACTGTATCTAGCTTTTCTCTATTTACCTGGATTAAAAAAGATCTTAATAATCTTACTGCTGGGTGGGTAGAAGCCTCAGCATGAGCATGCTGACTTGTGTGAGTCATGCACCAAAAAGTGAGACACCCATCCATCATAAGGTTTTCAGCAATTTGTGCTACAGTAGCTCTTCTGTGAGACTGGATGACATGGGCCAGCTTTTGCTCCCGATTCACCTCAGTGAGACTTTGACACCTATTGCCTTGTCTCTGGCTCCATAGAAATCTTCCAGTAGATATTACCCTGCAAGGCTCGCTGTTTTCACGACGTACTCCAGTCCACTCATCTACCAAGCTGAAGATGAGCTGTGTCAAACTCATTCAGATCTTTGCGCATGCACTTTTCTTGCTTGTAACACATCAACTTCATGAATTGACTTTTTACTAGATGTCTAATAAAGCTCACCAACTGACAACTGCAGTCGTAGGTAGAAGATCAATATTATTCTCTTCATCTGTCAGCAGCTTTAATGTTTTAGCTGGTAAGTATAGCAATATTTATGTATACTCGTGCAATCTTCAGTACATAATCTCCCGTGCTAATTATTTCCTCAAACTATTGGCATAAACATGGAAGAAATGTGGAGAAAAGCTCATGTTGCATATAACCACATCTTACTGTCTGAGACAGGAGGCAAATACTGCACTGCAGCCTCAAGAATGTTTTCAGAAATCTGAGTTGCCTGTCATTGAGTTGGGCTGTATGACTCTCCTCTCTCCCTTCACTACAATATAGAGTGCAGCAGAAGTAGAGAGGAGAATTGAAAGGTAGGTTAAGAATTAAAGTGCAGGGCAGGAGGGAGGTAAAAGAGAAAAGCTAGTAGCAGAGAAAGCTTAAGATAGCCTTTTTGTGCAAGGTGTTCAATTACATTCAAGTGATCTGGGAGTTATATGCAGTCATGCGTATTGCCGATGTCAATATGCAAAGAAAAAAAACATAGTTAACAAGATTTTTGTTCATGCATAATGCTTCTTGCACCGGAGTCAATAGTGTATGCCAATTACTTGAGGGTGAAGTCATCGATGCTGCTTTGTCAATTTGTCATCTAATTATGCCTCCACAGCAAATTTTAAACAGAGGAGCTGTAATTAAGTATGTTGATTTGTTAGAATTTACAACTACTTGGCTTACAATTACCTTTTGGTTAACTTACATTCAAGTACAATGATTAGAAACTTTTCTTAATGCAACCTATTATCTGTTAAAACATGTGCCAAGCTAGCTAGTAAATATGGTTGACAATATAGATTAGCTCTAACAGATCAGCAAATAACACTGTAATAGAAGTATATGGTTAGTAATGGGGAAAAAAATAACCCCACATCTTCATTCAAACTAAGTTTCCTTTGGTGTAGTCAGGTAAAATCTACATTTACATTTATATTGCCACCATATTAGCACTTTTCTTTCTACAATATAAACTGTTATAAAATATGGTGCCTTCTGTTAGTTCTGTTGAGGCTGGTGAGCAGGCAGTTATAAAAAAACTGAAGAACTGCCTTAAAAGGGTGCCCATTATTAAACTGAACTTTTAAATCTGCTCTACTATTCTTTGTGATCACGCAGACTACTTACGGTATTAGAAAGTTGCTAATCAGTCTTCAAATGTGCTCTCCAAATGAAACAAGCTAAACACACAAAAGCAACAAGCACCTGCAACTAAACAGGTCATCTGTTCCTGCCGCCTGAAACCACCCAAGTAAGACTTCCCAAATGATTTTCTATTTTAAATCGACATTAGAAGGCAGTAGGAATGGCGGTGGCACAAAAACACCCAAGTTTCACTTCAAGACTTCAGTCTCTTCTGGGATCACTCTCATGCTGGCTGAAAAGGATTAAACATTTCTGTTGAAGAAAAATTTTAATCTTTTAAGTGAGCTGAGAAACGGCTGCAGGACTCTGTAGGGATCAGCTTTCAAAAAGGAGACCAATTCATAAGGGCCTGAATCATTTATGCATTTTTAAAGGTGCCATGGCAGTGAATCCTAAAATAAATTTTGGTAACTTAATCACAAAGACGTACTGGGGGAATGAGGGTTCCCTGAAATCTGATCTTCTCCAGGATGGCTGGCAGCCGCAGACCAAATATAGGCCCAGTGCTTCGGTCATAATTGGAAGCTTTATTGATTTCCGGGCCTGTCGTCACGCCTGAGGTGACCTTTTGTTTGAGAATAATTGCTCTATTAGAGGGTTTATTCAGGCACCTGCTGGGTATCTCAGACACTATTATTGTCCAATAAGAATCCCCAAGCAATAAAATAGTGACCCTGTCCTGATATGTTGGGTGGACGGAGAGATTCTGACTTTCTGCACTGCTGGGGCTTATCATCAAATGGGAATTACAGGGCTGGCTCGGTTCCTTTTCTGGGTTAACATGACTTGCAATATGGCTGGGAATCTTGATAAGGTTATACTGTATATTGCTTCAACTGCAAACCTTCAGTCCTTCCTTTTTGAGAAATGGCCATACTTATTCATTGCACTGCCTAGTAGGGCTGCTCAATTAATCGAATTTTAATCACGATTACGATCTGGGCTTTCAACGATCATTAAAAATGACTGAGCCGATTATTAGCCCCTCCCTCATTTATCCGCGACACCTTAAAGGCCGGTCCGTGAAAATATTGTCAGGCATAAACCGGTCCGTGGCGCAAAAAAGGTTGAAGACCGCTGATTAAGAGGACCCGAGGGAAGCTCGGAAAGCTAAGCAGAAGTTATTTGGAGAGTGACTGCCGTTGGTTGAAAAGAGAGTTTAAAAAAAAAAACTTCAGTGGTGTTGCACACTATTTTATATTATTTTTTTAAAGTCATTGTTAACCCTTTAAAGCCGGTCAGAGCAGCACGCTCAGTTTTGCGTAACTATTGTTAAATCCCTGTAGAACCTGAACCGTGTAAGCTAGCGCAATAATTTGTTTTGCATATGAAACCGGAGGAGTTGTACTTACATCTGATGCCATCAGCTTGTCCTCGGTCACGGTTTCGTTCCACATATAGCTTTGCAAAAATTGCATAAAAAGCGCTTGCAGGAACAAAAACATAATATTCCAGAAACACGTTTTGCCGTTCCTATCAGCTGTTCGTAACACTTCCCACAGTGAAATGATGCACATGCTGTTTTCTTTGCAAATTTGCATCATAGGATTGTTTTTTGTTTTTCCTGCAGTATATAAAAATTGCTGTATCTCCAAAATAAAACTATGAAGACACTCAAAATAAATTTCCTGTTGTTGTAAACTATTTTTTGCAACTTTATTGTATTTAAAGTTTTGAGGGATAAACCTCTTAAATTTCTCCAAGTAGAAATATATGTAAACAAAACAAAAGCGATTTTCAATTTTTTTTGTAGTTTATTGCACTTTTTTGCAATTTATGTAATTACTATGTACTTAATGCATACATATTATTAAAATATGGGCTATAACAGTTGTATTGATGTATAGCAACTTGAAATGCTCCCACAAATGGCACTACAGCATGTAAAAAAATAATATAAGCTCTGGTGGACTTGGTTCTATAGTAGGTCTTAAAGGGTTAAATAAATATCGTCAAATAATCGTGATCTCAATTTCAGTGAAAATAATCGTGATTATCATTTTTGCCATAATCGAGCAGCCCTACTGCCTAGCAGAGAGTACCTCAGACATGGAAAATAACTGATTTTGCTGGAAAACATCGAGGCACCAGCAGGTTAGAAAGTATTGGCTGCAGTGCCATAAACACGGCATATTTTCTACATCAACTACAGACTGTTTCTTTATAACTTTGAATTTAAAAGCAGTGAGCACTTCCATTGCTTCTCTAGCAACTTCTAAAGTTCAGCGACATTAAAATGTAGCATCTGAAGATTCATGCCAAGTGTGATTTTCAGTGAGTCAACCAAGAGTTTGAAAGCTTTATCAGGGAGACTTTCTCAAGCTGTGGTTGAGCTTCGTGATGGTTTTGCCGAAGCAGACTGGCCGCTTGACCTCAAAGTGGTCTAGAAGAACTCTAAAAGCAACAGAAAGTCAATAATTAAAAAATGAAGCCAAAGAATCATGTTTTTCTTAACATAGAAATTCATTATTTATACTATGTGGCATGGGTCAAAGGGGAAAAACAAAATAAAAAAAGTTTTAAAAATGCAAGAATAAGATGTGTGACATGGTGACTGCACAAGTCTGCTTTTAAATAAAACATTAGTTGGCAGACCCAAAAAGTTTTACTGCATCACTACTTCAAAAATATTTAATACCAATTCAATCAGAATTTAAAACCTAGGTGTGAAAAGGGAAGAAAGCTTACACCAGCAGATGTGAGCTGGAATGGCATTTGAGTGGAACCTCTGAGCAAACATCAATAAGGCTTTCAAAATGCCAAATATCCTTTCAAATTACGTCACTTTTCCATGCGTAGGTATGGTGAAAAGTCAGCTGTATGTCTTTCATCCTATTGATCTTCGTTTCCTAAAGAGACTGAATTTTTCATATTTGATAATCGTGTTTAAATCAAACTTGGGACCTGGCTGTCACATACAGCTTTCTGGCTGTGCCAGCAGGGCCGAGGGAAACAGACTGATGAACATAAAGGTAAGTGTTTATCACCGTATCACCATGTTTTTCCACAGTTGGTGTTGGGAAACTGTCATGCTCCATGTTGCTTCCGGCACCCTAACCGAATGATATCATTAAATCTTGGCATAAACAGTTATGACTCATGCTCTGCTGTTTGTTGTGTTGCCATCACTCTGGCTTGCTATTCTACAGGCAACAGCTAGAGAGGCATTTTTCATATGAATGACCACAACTGTCATGACTGTGTCCTGTGGCCACAGGAAAAAGTACAGCTTGTGGTCAAAAGTTTATAAATACACTCATAATGGGCATGGATGTCATGGTAATTTGGGCCATAGTAAACCATATATTATGTTTGAATTTATTTTGTATGTTCTCTAATCCGCACAGGGTCAAACGTATACATACACCCCCACTGATTTGTTTATACAGCCATGCGCAAGTTGTTGGAGTTCATTATGTTAGTTTCACTTGGGTTTTGTGTGTTTGAGTTATCAGTATTGTTGTCAACTTTGACTAGAGTTCTGTTATTTTGACCTCTTATGTGGGCCCAAGATTTTGGTTCTTTTTGCATGATTTAACCATTTATGTTTTGGGGTTAAATAAAAAATCCTTTTTTTGGACTTTAACCTGTGCCTGAGTTTCCTTCGCTGCTCGGTCCATCACATCCATGTGGGTCACTGTAGATACACACATCTGAATAACTTGGTCTCACATAGAGTTTTTGAACTGCAGTTGTTAAGAAATGACCCCAAGAGACTTTCCCCAACATAAATCTACACAATTCTCCTTCTTAGATCTTCACTGAATTCCTTGGACTTTCCAGTTGTCGTGCATATTGGTCAATCCAGTGAGTGTTGCCATACAATCCTTTTTAGGATGGCAAAGAAGAAGTACCAATTGTATTCAGTCATAATTGCTAAAGTGAAGTTAATAAATAGTTAATAAAAGACACTTATTAAACGATTTGAGTGTATGTACATATGTGAGTGTGGATGTAAACCTTTGACCCTGTGGATTAGAAAAACACCCAAGATAAATTCAAACTTGTGCACTCAATTCTTGTTTTTTAAAGTCATTAAAGACATGCTGTACAATTATTCCACCCTGGAAAAAGAACATTTCAAAGAAATCATTTAAAACCCCCAATTAACATGACATTTACAGTCATGATGAGTGTAAACTTCTGACCTCAACTGTAAGTCATTCTGACTGACTGTTCATAATATTAATTTTTTCAGCTAGATTAGCTAAGCACCTCAATTTTCTAGGAAAGTCCAAACTGGAGGCAGCTATTTCTTTTGTGGTCTCGATCACATTTGACCCCATGACACATTTTGAATGACAACCCCCTCATTTGCCTAACGAAGCAGTAAAGGAAACGAAATGGGAGTTTGGGGAAAATGGAAGGGGAAAAATAACACATACATAATTAAATAAATCATTTGCATCACCTCATTACCATCCTGCTTTGGTCAGAATAGAAATACTCACTCATACCGCAAGAAAAATGTTTTATGAAGCCCCTTTAAAAATTGCTGGCATGACCTCTTTGTGTGTCCAGTCATGTTGAAAGCTCCTGTTCAGTGGTTTCGATACACCCATGCTTCTCTAATGGACTGTGTGGACTGCCACAAAGCAGACATCAGCATAAAGGTTCTCGGTGTGATGAAATTGATTTTCAACGTGTTCTTTTGTTCCCCTTTGGCGAAAAACACATTTCATGTCATTTATTAAAACCAATTGTGACTGCACAAGAGCAAGGTCTTAATCCAAACCTAACAACATAAGAACACATGTTTCTATGCTACCTCCACTACATCCAAATTAAAGGAGTTCCACCACTGTGTAGTAAGTTTCCCCTTAGTGTTTCAAAATATCTAATGTATAGTAAATCAATCATTTAACTAGTTCAATCTAAATTTGGCCTTAAAAATTTTTTACACTGAAATATATATATATATATATATATATTAGGGGTGCAACGATACACAAAATTCACGGTTCGGTTCGGTACTTTGGTGTCACGGTTCGATATTTTTTCGATACAAAAAAAATGTTCATGCATTTTTAATTTGTCATTTATTAAAATTATAAATATATATTTTAACTCAAAAGTACAGTTTTTAAATTTAACCCTAACCCTAACCCTTGTGCGCGTTTTTTATTTTGACAGCGAATGCGCACCTGCGGACCACTTATGTGCAGCCCTGGTTATATAGCTCGTCATATTGCAGCCACAGAAATTATTTTGTCCATGAAACCATAAAGCTGCACTTTCTTTTTGCCTTATAGTCTGATTTGTCATAACTTCTCCGTTTTGTGGTAAGCTTTTATTTGGCTGTCACTTCTTCACCCTGACCTGTCTTATTTGGCTCAGCAGAACTGAAATGCTTTTACACGCGCACTCACATAAGCTCAGCGATTCTCTGCGCGATCAACCTCTCACATGTTTAAGCTTGCTGCGGGAGATTTCACTTGTCATGTTTGCATAGTAAGCTAACGATTAATAAGACGATGTCAGAGGAATTGGTGCACAAATTATCATCACTCACAGATCAGTACTGTCGCTCTCTATACACAGTTCGCACGATTGCAAAGTGAAAGCAAAAAAACAAGCGCAAATTCAAACGCGACTTCAATATGTCACATATTGACAGTGGCTCACCGATGCCAATGACATAATTACCCAACTACATTTCTGAAAGAATGCAAAAGCATTGACATATATTTTTCCTACAATAGCCCGACGGGCAGGGAAGAGATAGATTTTGGTAGCCCGACTGAAAAAATCGCTAGCCCCAGGACGTCAGGCTAGCGATATTGCAAGCCCTGTATCTGATTGAGGAATCACTCATCTTTGGAAAAGAGAGTTTATTACAGAGAAATGGCTCTTTCCAAAATAAAAGCTATACTATCCGCTTCTTCTGGGCTATATTCTCAGCAGCATAAGGAGAATCATGTGCTAACAGCTGTCTAAATGACTCGGCTAAAGTTAGTAGCATGCTTGTTGTTTTTGTCTTTGCACTAGGATGATGTCGGTGTAAATGTGCAGTCATATTCGTTGTGTTCCCGCTAGTGCTTTCAGGTTAATCTCGTTGAAATGACCTTAACGCCACAACACGGCAAATCTCCGTTAACGAGCTACCGCTGATCGCTCCGTGCATGGGGCTAGACGGCCAACACGTTAACGAGCTAACTGCGCTAACACACTAGTTCACACCAATGTAATTGAGCATTGCATGGCACATCCAACATACTGTTTTACTTTAGTCCATGACTCGCTTACCTTCAGGGTCATACGTCACATGAAAACCAAAATAATTCCAAACGCCAGATCTGAATGAGGGTCAATTTGCCTGTTGCAAGGAGAGCTTAACTTCTGTCTCGCTAGCTTGCCCTGTGCTCTTCCTTCTGACGATGCTGTCTGTGTGGAGCGCTCAGTGGATCTGCGCTCGACAGTGCAGCCTAGGCGGAGTAGTCGAACACAGATTCACTGAGCGCTCCACACAGACAGCATCGTCAGAAGGAAAATTGATAAAATAAATTACAAATGTTGTATTGTTCGATACATATGCGTACCGAACCGAAAGCACTGTATCGAACGGTTCAATATCGATACGAATATCGTTGCACCCCTAATATATATATATATATATATATATATATATATATATATATATATATATATATATATATATAATTAATCAACTGGTTTAAACCAAACATAATCTGTAATACATAAGGGGATCAGGTAAAAGTGCACAGATCAGAGTGTAACACATTTACATGTTTAAAAAATCCTAAAAAATAAAAAGATCAAACCTAACCCAGGATATTTCTCAGTCACAGAGACCAAGAGACTGGTTGGTGACCCAAATTGCAACCTGGTTCCCTGACCACACAGTAGGTTTCTGGTTGCCAGGTGAAACGTATTGCAAAGAGGGAGGAGCTCCGCAAACCTTAATGACTGCTTTAGTCACTAGCACACTGCCACAGTTCCCTGTAATTTGTTTCTGTCTCTGCAGACACTTAGAGCTGCTGTGTAACTGGAAAAGGTGTGGCACAAACTGTACATGGAGAATGACAACTTTGACAGTTATTGTTGTGCAAGATCGCTGCAAAAAACACATTTCAAAAGTTCCAACTTGTACTATGAAGTGTGCATAGTACAAGTCGGAACTATTCAAATGTTTGAAGATAATTTGGCATCTTCCATGGAAGACCATGTGTTAATAGACCTCTCTCCCTTGTTATTGATCTCTGGCTCTCTTCCACAGCATGTCTTTTGTCCTATTTTCCTTCTCCTTTCACCCCAACCAGAGTTTTTCTTCCTGTTAAAAGGGAGTTTTTCCCTTCCCACTGTTGCCAAAGTGCTTGCTCGTAGGGGGTCATATGATTGGATTTTTCTCTCTATGTATTATTGTAGCATCTACCTTACAAATATAAAGCACCTTGAGGTGACTGCTATTGTGATTTGATGCTGTATGAATAAAATTGAACTGAACTGAACTTAAGCCTCCCACATAAGCCTTCAGCAACAACTTGCAACTTGTTGGGGAATAAACACAATTGCAATATTGACCAGGGCTTTAAGTTGCTCTTAAGGTTGAAGTGAAGACAAACCTCTATTGCCATGTCTAATGTCCAGTGGAGGGAAGGTTCCCTTTTTATACAAAATATATAGTTTGAAATTACCCCACTTCTGACTCCATTTATTGGATGTTTCTGAACAATTTTATGGTCCCAGTCACTAGTTGTAAGTGTTCTTTGAAACACCATACTTGTAAATTATGGTTGCATTTATAGATGAGACAAGATAAAGATAAGATCATAAGCAGGCTTTAAGGTGTGGCTACTAGAGATGGCACGATACCACTTTTTTATGTCCGATACCGATACCGATATCATAAATTTGGATATCTGCCGATACCGATATGAATCCGATATAGTGTTTTTTAATCAACAAAACTGTTTTTTAAAATATCTTGCTGCATTTTGCAAGTCTGCAAGTTCATACTCAAGTTTAAAACAACAACTACACTAAAGCTATTCTGTTATACCTGTATACAAAAAAAATATTTCATAGTTCAGCAATACTGATCAATCTAATAAACTTAAACCTACACCATCCTCCCTATTCTGGTATTTTAAAGAGTACTTAGCGTAAATATTAAGCAACCTAACTAATAGGGTTCCAACTCCCAGCAACAAAAATAAAAAAATAAAAAATAGGGAACCACCCCTCACGCTCCACCTCATGATGCTTAATCGACGTAATCAACCTTAATTTGATAAAGTGTGAAAAAAATGCACAGAAATCAATTATTTTTCAAGAAATATTAAATAGATTCAACATCTTTCTTCAACAAAATTGCAGACTGCACAGATGGTACCTTCCCAAAGGAAAAAGTACTATAGCTTACTAGGGTATATATATTAGACTTAATAGTCACTATATACAGTAATTGACTTCTATTCATTTTACATAAAATTAAAACTTTGGGTGTCAGATAATTATTTATTAAAAGCTCGACATTTTAAATGAGAATAAGAAAGAAAAGTATGTCTTTGTGCCCCCTTTTCCCTGTTCATGCCCTATTGGCCCCCCTGGCTAAACTTTGCTAGATCCGCCCCTGCACAGTTACAGCCGTAAGCTACGTAGAAAAAGATCCTCGAGTAGAAAGTAATATTAAATACATTCTAACAACAGCTGATCAAGCTTAAACGTGCTGCTGTTGTTCAGCCGCTGGTTTCCTCTTTCTGGTGCAAAGTGGGCCAAAAGCAAACTAGAGACACGGACTCGCAACAGAAAAGCCGATCAGCTGATCGTTAAGCAGTTTCATGATTGAAGTAGCAGCAGGAGAGGCAGTCGCTCCATATATCGTTTAAGCTTAACGCAGGAATGCTTTACAAACATTCAGAGATGGACTTACACACTTGCTTTACTTCTCTCGGGATAACTTTGTCGGAGATGAAATGCCAGGTTGCTAGCGAAGCTCCAAATGCTATCCAGACCACAGGTCCCGCATGCCACAGCCGCTCTATCACGTGATGCATACTGCTCCGACTGCTAACGTTCTGAGGTGAGTTACGGCGTGTTGCAAGTTTTGTGAGGTGCTTTCGTGATATTTAATGGATCGGATTACATTTTTTATTTTTCTCCGATATCCGATCCAGTAATTTAGGTCAGTATCGGACCGATACGTAATATCGGATCGGTCCATCTCTAGTGGCTACCCCTATGATTGACAGGTCTCCTTATGATTGCTTTGGTCACTAACATTTTGCCACAGTAGCCCATAGCTTACATGGAAGACAGCAACTTGTCCACAAACACAAACACTCTAACTAATTGTCAAGTGCAGTGAAGCTGTGAAAGCTTTATTTAGACACATCCCACATTCTGAACCTCAGCTGATGCAACTTACTATTCAAAGTCTCTGGGCCTGTGTGACTCAGGCACTAAGGGGAAAAGACTCCACACAAGTTTTGAAATCTACTAACTAGTAATCTTTTTCAATTTTGGTTTGCTGTGTTTGAAGTTGACTCCCTTGTGTTTTATGTACATTGTTTGCCTGCTAATGATTGATGTTCTTTTTCCAATTTAAGTTGTTAAAGATAACCCTCTGTTTCAAAACTTTCACATCATAATTATCTACTGAAGGCGATAACAAGTAAAAGGTATTACATTTGGCACCCTAAAGTCTGAAAGGCCAGAAAACTTCAAAAAGAAAGTGTTCTCTACTCATAGTGCAATCTGATAAGTATAACAAGAACTGTTAATTTTGATATCTTACTGTCCTGAAGCAAATTCAAGGGTCAGTGACAGCTGATATAAAATTGGTGATAAAAACTCACTGGGGAGCTTTTTAAGCTTCATACAGACCCAGAGAATACCCAGGAGTGTAGTTTTTTTTCTCCTCTAAAAAGATAACAACTGACTGAGTGTGGGAGAACCTGTATTTCACTGATATAAGCAGGGATAGATGTTATAATTCAGAGGCAATTGACAGCACCCTGAGGATCACTGAAATGAGATAATAAACTCCACAGTGAAAACCCTGTGTGGAACTATGTGGACTTCTAATCTCGAAAATGGTAAAGACGGAAGATTCAATCAGACTGTGTAAGTGCCACAAAGTATTTTAGAACACAACGAATATGACTGCACATTTACATCATCTTTAGTCCACCTCCCTTCTACTCAGACTTATGTTTTTATAGCTGGCAGAAGCAAGACTGGGATGCATGCCAACCGATAGACAGTCCAGGATGGAGCTGACAACAGGACTGTCAGACAGATGACACAGGCGCATGCTTCTCAAGTAGAGAAAGATGATATTGTATCGGGCCGCCTACTTTCACGCTCCCACCGCTATAATGTGATGAGCTGTCACATTAAAATCCTCAAGTTGGTCAATGTGGAGCGCTGTGAGTATTCCCCTACGGCAAGAATTATTGCACTCATAACAATAACGCTAAAGGTTTGAGACGATAAATGTCAGCAGGAACACTGGTTGGAAGGCTGGCCCGGGCTTTGAAAAGAAAGCCCATTCTTAAAAGGTCTGTGACTGGCTGAGCACCCAGATGCCAAATTATGGGTCTTCAGGCCCCTGCAGGCTACTGAGTGGGCTCTGTGTGCTGCCTCATCAGGCAATTTGCAGGGAAGTGGGGAGAAATTTGTTATTCATTAGTGTCTAAGTGAGGATTTTTTTTTTAACAAACTATACCATGACATTAAGTGTAAACTCAGAAACTAGAGCCTAAATAAGACAAGCCTTCCGACTTGATAAGCTCACCTCATCTCTGTGTACCATTTTGAGGTGTCACACACACACTACAGTGGCATAAACAACCCCTGGCAGCATGTCCAATGAAGCTGGAGCACGAGCGTCTCCTAATTCGCATCTGAGCCTACAGGCAATTACCTGCTTATCATTCGTGACTAGCACTCTCTCTTCTGAATGTTTGTCACAGGCGTGGAGGTGGCGCCGAGATGACAGCGGGGACCCGAGGGGGGCCGACGGTGAACCTGGAAACGCTCAACGTTTCAATTAGAGGCTCGGCGGAACACGGTGGCTCCTGATCGCCTTCCTGCTCTGCAGCTCTAGGCCCCTAATTACAGCAGGTCGATAAGCCCAGGAAACACAGCTCCAATGGACTGAGGCAAGGCACAGATAAACACAAACGAAGACGAGAATACAAAGACATATCAACTTGCCCACTGAAACACACATGCTTTATATGGTACAGACACACAAGGCACGTGGAGATAAACTGCTGATTAATCTGACTTCATGGTGCATACAAAATGCACACACAATCACTGGCTGCACGTCCGTGCACATATTTTCTTTCATTTTGATCTAAATTATTCTGGTTTAAGCTTTTGGGTCGAGGTCTTTTCTCCAAATCTGATTTAATACTGTCGGGTTTTACATGCACGGATGAACAGCACAAAAGCGATGAGTATTTCCTGCATTCACCTTCCTCGGTATCTATCTCGTTTCTACACATCTTCATCAGCTCCCTAAAGGCGTGCACATATCGTGTTCAGCACAATAGCTGTTATTGTGTTACTCTAAAACCGATGGTGTTAAAAATAAACTCGCCATAGATGAACAGCTGCCTTTTTTTTAAGTTGCTTCAACACAGCAGACATGTTCAGAAAGAGCACACAGCAGAGGAAAGCAAAAGCTTAAACAGTGAAAGTGGTAGAATTTTTCTTATGAGCAGAAGGTTTATTTCACTGCTCTGACAACCAATGAAATTTCCTCTAGTTTGACATGGTTTAGGTATGTCACCAGAACTGATACTTTATATACCTTTCAATGTGAAAATTATAAAAACGTGATATTATTTAGGTGTTTTTTGTCATACTGTAGGTACTGTAGGCAGTGGATGTACTATGGATGCAATTTTTCCAGACATACAGCACACCTCTACCAGGTCTAGTCTATCCTAGTGCATGCTGAAGAAGAAGTACTGCCACAAGCACAGGAAAAACTAAATCTGGAAGACAACTAAATGTTGTAATAGCTCTGCCACAAGGCATTCGCGAAAGTCGCAAATTTCAGTATGCAAACTAGGTTCTCGTACTTCCTTTTTTATATAGAACGCCTAAAACACTAGCATGTAGATCTATTTAAAGAATGCAAGCTGAATGAGTTTAAGCTCAGCATCCCAAGTATTTGCCTTCTTATGGAACCATTTTGTTTTTGACAGCAGGCAATGCCACTGTAAAACTAAACCACTGCTCAAAGTTTGCAATAGCTAACATTATATAAATCCTTAAACTAACACAATACCTCATAGTAATGTTAGTAGACTAATCAGCAACCATCTTAACATTTCATTATTCTGTGTTCTGTTGACGTATTGTTAAGATTTTAAATAAAAAGTAGAGCGGGACTGATATATTGGATGGTAAATTCTTGCAGCTACATCAGGATTGGCATTCGTAGTGGCTGATAAAGAAAATTTAAAAAAATAAAGAAGCGATGGGAGAAACACTCTTCAATTATGTTATGAACGTTGACGTTGCCCCTACAAAGATCATCAGCTGATCCAAGCAAAATCAGAGTAATCTAAGACATGTCATAACAATAAAATAGGATTTTTTTTTTAACTGTGCTTTCATGCTATCTTAGTAAAGATTAAAAAATAACTACACATACAAAATTTTAGGGAAATCTGTTTATATTCCATGTGTCTGAAAGAAAATAAATAATGGCTAACATCAGATTTTTAAGTCGCCAAACTTCAGTGTGAGTCATGGTCTTAAAAATGCGACACTAGTCTTCTACCACCAAAGCAGTGATTTACAACTGCTTTTGAATTAACAAGTTCAAGTTTACGTACATCATATAATCATTTTGCTTTGGTATCAAGAATTGTGAAATTCTACTTGTATTGGGTCCCACAACTACATTTTTTATTTTTATTTTTTTCCTTTTCCCCCCCTGCTGATTAAGGTGTTTTACATTTCACATTTTTATTCCCATTGGGCTTTTAAAAATGACTAACCAGAAGATTAGGCTCCATGTAGGCCATTAAATCTGAAAAGTTCTAATTCAAAACGCGATTGCAGTTCATTTATAAAACATACATTAGATTAGATATAATAATATTCTAAATACCTTTACCTTATTTATATCAATTTGAAAGAGGGCGAGGAGAAAAAGGCATGACTTAGACTTCTGGGCCAGTTGGTTCATTTATGGAAATATGACCGCTCAGGTTCATAGAGGAAAAAGCGGAACATTGTTTAATAGCATCTCGATGCATATTCTGTGCTGACTCGCGTAGCTTAGAGACACAATTAGAATGCAACAAAGGAGCAAAAAATTTTTTTCCCCAACACCTGACAGAAAGAATTGCTGAACTTTTCCTAAATGAGGCAGTTTTACACACTATTTGGAAACTCCTCCTGAGGTGTTTTCATAAAGCCACACACACACGCGATGTCTACACTGACTGTTAGTGAGATGGAGGATTGTCATGACATTTAGTTTGACCGTTGCTCCAAACACTGAATATTTATTGCTGTATTAAAGCCCCCCTCCCATCCCCCACTCCCATGCTTTATAAGCCATTTCGGCAAAGAACATTTAAATCATGACAACAATCGTGATGAATTGCCATGCTAGCTGCCTGGCAATCTCGCCTCTAATCTCCACTTCAGACCCCAACATTACGGCTCAATTGGTCATAATTGCCCTTTAGATGAACTATGGCACAAACATTAGGGACATCCAATTCTCCTCTAAATCCATCTTCCATTCCCTCTTATCAGTCAAGGGCAGTCAGTAAACAGGAGGAACTGGCCTATCATCTATTAGCATTCCAAAACTGAATAATCTTGTCACTCTTACTTTTCCCGAATCTATTTCAGCTATTCTGCTTATCTCTCTTATTAAAAAGTGGCTACCCTAAAAAGATTCAACAAAGTGAGAAGAAAGAAAAAAGGGGAAAAAGTGTATGTGATAAAACTGACTGCTCTGACAGCATGTTTGCTAGTTGGTTTATCACAACAGGAGAAATCTATGTGGAAGTGAGCAAAGTTCCACGCCAAGTTTGCAGTTGTGTGGTTTTAAAAGAAGTTTGTGCATTTCCCAAATGAAATGTACTCTAGTATGCTAGTTGGAAGCAAAGTCACTCAAAGCTGGAAAGTCCATCATACAGAAAATGTAGACTGAGGACTTCAGAAGAACCTCATAAATATCTGTTTAAATAGCCTGCCAGAAGGTGGATAAAAGTTTTCCTATACAGAACTTCTCACTGTATCACACTGAGGAAGCAAGGTGGTGGTCAGATCTTTTCCCTGAAGCTTGGTAACTCCATCTGTCCAACTACTGAGGCACCACACACCGAAGTGCTCCAAAGCCAGCTGGGACTAAGCTCTCCAGCATGTGCTGGGTCTGCCCTAAGGCCTCTTCCTGATATGACATGCACAAATACCTCACCTAGGAGATGCCCAGAAGGCATCCTAGTTAGATGCCTGAACCAACTCAACCAGCCCCTTTCAACGTGGAGGGGCGCATCTCTTCTGAGCCCCTCCTGAATGACCAAGCTCCTCTATTACCCCTCGAAAGAAGATCATTTCCAATGTTTATATCCACAGTCTCAATCTTTTTGTCACTACCCAGAGCTCCTGGCCCATAGTTGAGGGTATGAGTTACATGGAAATAGACATTAAACTGAAAACAACCTGTCTGTCAGTCTCACAGTCTGCTCTCCAACATACATGGGATGAGCCTCGTAACTACTTTCAGAAAATAACCCAAGACTGTAGCTAACATATCACCAGTTAGTCACATAGTTCCACTGATCTTCTCTTCTATTTTCTCTGTAGCAAGCCGATTAGCTCAGCCACTTGTGGGAAAACACATTCTCTGTGGTTGCCTCTGTGTTGTAATTAGATGACAAAGACATATCAGCAGGATTAGGTGACTCCCATGGCAGAGAAACAGAAGGATGCCACAGAAATAATCTAGAGGTCTGTTCAATTTCCTATTAATCCCAGTGTACAGGCGTTGGCTGCAAATCAGCTGGGGCATAGCAGCTTCATATCTTGCCAGGGGGTACTTGTGAGATAGTCTTCAAATAACCAGAATAAATGGGGCCTAATGGCTAAAATAGCCGTTTACACTTGGTTTAAACAAAAAAAAAAAAAACTGTCCACACTATCCTTTTAGTTTTCACAAACACAGTATTGATAATGCATCTGAGCTGAAATAAAAACAATGCTTCTGACAGGGAACATGACTTTACCCAAAAAACATGCATTCTGTTAATGCATGTTGACTGTCTGGTTAAGGATTTACAACAGGATACGCTCCCTTGATGATTTACTAGACATTAGCAGCTGTTACAAAGGTTGAAAGTCACTGATATGATGTGGCTGCTTCTAGAAATTCTTTACTTTTTTGCCTAAAAAAGCATGGCAGATCCCTTAACTTGTTGCCCATAATACTTACTGAAAGTCTTTAAAAAATGTAATTAAAAGTAAGTAAATTGCATTTATTATCTCAATGCCTTCTATCAAAAATGTGATGAAAATTGCAACCTCACGAAACCCCCATATGAATCGAGAAGCCAGAAATAGCAGCGTAAATACATGAGAAATGTAATAAAAGCTTTTGAAAATGTGAATAAGCCATAAAGTGTTGTGCCTGCATTGCTTTAGCTAGTGATCACTGTAGGGCTGTCAGTGATGGTAAAAGTGTGCTCATCTGTGGAAAGCTGTAATGTTAAAAAATCTTCCAGCTAAAGAGTGAGATGCAACACATCAGAATGATGGAGTTTATTGTTAGCACACGATCCACTCATCATTCAAGTGATGATGCAAGTGATAGTCTTTTTTTCCCAAAATCCTGCTAAATAAAAACATGAATTAACTGTGGCCCAAAAATCAAGGTATAATGGATTTGGAGAATGGTTACACCGGTAACATAGAGTCTGTTTTTTTGAAAGACATACTATTGAGATTTAGCTCAGTCTCATAACCACCTGGAAACTTTTTAAAAGTATTTTCATCTCCATAATAGAAGCTTGCATAAAATTTGACTGAAAAACAAAAACAAAACAGAGCTATTCTCCATCCAATCCCCACTGAGCCTCACTGCAAGCTCCCAAGCAAGCTAATCCACTGATAACCGCATTGAAATTAATTTATTTTGCCGTGTAATTGTGCTGTTTTAAACACGTGTCAGGGTCTACATTCACTGTAAGCTAATCTGGCACATTTTAGTCACGCTGACAAATGAATACTTAACCTGTGACAGTTGTTAGAAAGTAGAAAATCGACATAATACACATTACATTGACAATGAAATCACATTCTGCAGGAAAGTTCATGCAAAAGCACAAATGTCAATACAGGTGCAGTGCAGATGATCCCACTCTTGTGTCTTGTGTGTAAGTTGCTACTTTAATCAACATCTGTTTGAGCACTTGTCATGCGTGCTCTTCATCGGCAGGCTACCGAGGCACCACACCAAGGTGAATGAAACAAAACACGGGCTGATTAAAGCCACGCTTATCTTTGCAATACAACAGGAAGCATGCTAAAATGAAATATCACCCATTTCACAATTTTTGAACCTTTCACCATCGTAAAAAGAGCGTGTTCCCTTCTGACTTCTTCACATCAATATTTCGGTTTGACTTTCAAGTGAGCATCTTCAGGTTTTATGTTTGAATTTATCAGCTCGTGGCAGACAGGCTCCATTTCAAGTGAACAACAGCTTATCAATATTTGAGAACAGCAACCCTTCAGAAACCTCACTTAAGATCGACATGACGCTGAATACTATCATGATACTAAGTAAGCAGCCTCTCTTAGAAAAAAGACATGCTATCGGAAGGCCAGTCCTTTGTATAACTAATTCAGAACACCAAATTCTTGCTGTGAGAGAGAGAGTAAGTAAGTAAGATCATAGCCCTTGCATCCTACCCATGCTATGGCTTGATTCTTTCTTTGGCCCTTAGATGTCTATCCTCTTCAACACCCATAGCCTGCTCCACTCAGCTGTTGCTCAAGCTGCCGCAATGGCATGATCTGAGTTTTTGGCATTGAATCCCCTACCCCCCACCACCAAAAAAACCCCAAAAAACCCTTTTCTGTTCTGCTAGTACGAGACTGCACAAATTCAGGTCTAAGAGGGGAGGCTTTGCTTTTCAGCTCGTCTCTCACCACATCTAAGTCTCTCTCTTTAGACTGTGTTACCTACTATGGTTTCCAAAGAGTGTGGGGGGGGGGGGAAGGCCTGATTATTAGGATGAAGGGTGGAAGTGAATCTGCAGAAGTCTCACCCATTAAAAGCTGGGTGCTGTGATCTCTGCTTTAAAGCCGCACTGAGCTTCGAATGGCTGTGAGAAAAATAACTGAAATCTGTATAATGCAACCGTTCACAGTGCAGGCGTGTTTACCAAGCCAGCAGGGTTTGTTCTTCCCTTTAAACACAACTATCTTGCTCCTGTTGTCCATATCATGCAGCAGATATTAATTTCAACAACTGCCGTGCGTCAAACCTGCAGGTTCCCCAATCACAGCACTCTGGTTCATTACCTAGACAGCGATGAAACACCAAAGGTATGTGTATTTTGACAACAGCTTTCAATTAATCCAGTGTCTCATCTCTGCAAATGCATTGCCTCCCCTGCCTCATCTCGACCTCTTACACCTTCAGAACCTCTACCTTGTTTTAGTAATGAGGGTTAGCGATGTGACTCTGTGCTGCTGCAGCTAGGTGATTACTGAAGAGCTGCTGCTGTTATCTCTAGTGAGCTGCCCTCTATCTCCATCCTCTGTCCCTGGACCACAAGCCCTGCTAGCAGACCATCAATCAGCGGATCACTGCAGGAGCACATGTAATCACAGTGGCCGTGTCTCCTGATGTAAAGTGTTTCCAAAAACACACGTCTTTGTTAGACTGGAGGTTTAAAAAATAATATGCTTGAGGCCATTGTTTGATTACCCTATTCAAGTCTCAGGAAAGTCCACGGAAAGTCACAAACTGCCATCTGCTGATGTTTGAGAATGACCAGGTCTTTCTGGTAATTATCACAAAGATCGCTGGGACTAGAATGCCCCCCCCCCAGGTCTCAGCTGATCTTGTGAGCAGAAGGACCGTCTATCTGAAAGAGCCAGCTGATAAGTAAAAAAAACACTTTTGATTTGGGGGGGAAAAAAACAAACAAAAAAATAGAACTTGATTATTTGATAAGCCAGAAGATGTATCAACTGAATCGTTTATTAAGCAAAAACATCCATTCCAAGTTTTTGAATGATGAGCTGTTTCTCAGCTCTTTGTTGTACTGCTGAAAATGAAACGGCTTTGTATTCAGCGTTGTTGTTCAGACCAAACTAATATTCTGAGGTTGTCACCTTGGGAGCTTGAAACTTGTGAGACGGGGCTTTTGCCATTTTCTGGAAACTCAACTCATTGATTTGTTGGGGAGGAAAAATAATTATGAAAATAAGTGTTGCAGCTCTATTTCATCCTTTCAAAATACACATCTAATTAGAGCCTGAGGGGATGTCTTTACATTTCTTCTTTGTCTTACCAACACTCCTGAACAGCCTAACATATCTAAATTGCCATGGCACAAGACAGGAGAAAAGAAAAACCCTCACGGTTTCTCCAGAAGCATTTTCCATTGATTTGCACAGTTAATTTCAGGACAGTCTAATCTACTCCTTGGTGATGTTGATGTTTGTGCCTGCACAGTCTGTAATGCACGTGCACAGTGCGCAGGGTGCTACTTGGGGACCTTTGACTGCCTCCAAGGGTGTGAGCGACAGTCTGCTGCTAAATCACAGCATGGGGGAGATTGTCTGCTTGGCAGGATAAAACCAAGTGTCCTTCTCACCTTTTCTGTCATTATTAGACAGGTGCGGCACACAGGTGGAGGACAACAGTGACAGATGCCATCTAATGTTAAAGTTTAAGTTGACAGACTGGCTGGAGGGGATGAGATGTGATATATAGGGATTCACCTAAAACAGTCTTGAATGTGGCTGTATGCAGTATAATGAACACAGAACAACAGGATTAGAGGATCTGGATGTCCAGATATCCAAACTAACATCTGTCAGAGCATATTTGTAATGGCACCACGGAATTTATGAGTTTCTTAATTTTATTTTGCTACAATTCCAAAAACTTTCAAAAATATTAAACGTTTGTAGGTAAGAAGCAATTCATTTGCATCATTATTCAAATTCAAGGGCTCTGTGCTGTAGGTGGAGGCACATTATTTGTTAACCTTGACATTAACATAGCACGATAAAAAGGGCTCTTTGTTATCGCAACACGAAACATTCGTGCTTAAAATGATTTTCCCTGAAGTGTCCGCCGGCTGTGGTACCTCAGTGGAGGCGGGTCAGCAGATGCTCCATCATTACTGAGTGATGGAGGTAGCGAATAAAAACAGAACAGAGCCACCCTGCACCACCACATCAAAAAAATGCAACAGTGTTCTCAGCCTGCAGACTGAAGAGAGCACAAAAAACGAGCACGTCTGGGGAAAAAAGATCAGAAGATGAGTGAAGATGACGTGATGATATAAAGTGATATAATCATTAGTCGCACTTTTGCAGGCCTTCCAACGCGATTCAAGTTGGGTTAATTGGGCTCATTTGCGTGCTCTGCTGCTGCAAGGTGAAGCGCACTGGACGCAATGGACAACACAAGCTGCTCCTTGTCTCCCGTGCGTAAAGTCACACAATAATTACCGCTGAATAATAAAGACGATTACAACGGAGGCTGTAAAATAAATCTACCGGCGGTGATGATCTGACAGCACCGGCTAGCCTTTCACTTCCACGAATGACTCCCTGTCCAACTGCTTTAAACGAGCTCAGAGTACCAAATTATACACGTTTCTGCCCTCCGCACACCATTCCAGTCTGTGAAAAAAGTCGCTGCAGCGTGTCATGCAAATAAACCCCGTGTTGGCCAAGCAAAGCGGAGGGGCAGCACAGGTTAACGGTGTAATTAATATGCGAGGAGGTGACAGGAAAGCTCATCCGTACCTGATCTTGCTGTTGAGTCGCTTTCGACGGTGCATTGCCTTCCTTTGCTGTGGTCATGATTCCCTAAAGCTGGGAGAAACTGTTGTTTCCCCGGCAGGAGCAAGGGAAAAATGCAAATACTGAAAGACACACACAGAGAGACGCACGCACACACACACCGGTGCAGAACCAGTAAGTCAAAAAAAGAAGAAAACGGAAAACGGTCTTTTTCCGGCGCCCACAAGCTTCGTGTGCAGTGACCAAGGTGTGAGATAACAAGTGGTATAAGGACGCGCTGCTCGGGAAGGGAAACGGCAAAGAAAAAAAAAAGATTTTCAGTGGAAGCCAAAGAGGAGAGGAGGAGGAGGAGATAGCAGAGAGAGAGAGGGAGAGGGAGAGAGAGAGTCACGCATCTCTTCTTTAAACGCTCCGTGCGGGACTCTGCGTGCGCGCAAAACGCTTGACTTGCAAGTGATGCAGACTGAGTGGATTGCAATTAAAGATGCACGTTGAAATCACGCGGCTCAAACTTTAATTCAGAACTCGCGAGGAATACAAGTTCATAAAATATTCGTTTAGATTCACGAGGACAGTAAAACGCTCCTATTTTAAACACGAACAGTCATTATCATAAAGTCTCATCGCCTTATTTATATTCCTTTATTGCAAAAATAAAGCCAGCTCGCCATCTCATTAAGTCCATTCCCACATTCGTTTATTTTTCAGAGGCAGTGCTGCGGTAAAGCTGCCGGGTAAACTCTGCGATGGGAAATTAGTCTTTGATTTTCTTCAGTATGCCTGCAGCATTTTCATACAACAATTTTTGCACTGCATAAGTTTCTTGTTGTAATTATGAAAAAAAGGAAATTCAATGCCTTGCTGCACTGATGCATTAGTAATGGCACTGAAACACTAAGTAGCCTGGATGTAATGTAACAGTATTAAATGTTATTCGGGAGCAGCAGCAGTAATAAAATAATCACATTCAGCAGTGAGAATGTTTGAAATTATGCTCAAGACATGAGTGGCTGTAAAAAGTTATGACCCAGAGGATGGAGAAGCCTGCAATAAAGTGGGACTTGTTAGTGCTTGGGCAAAAACTGCATTTAAAACAGTTCTGCCAGTCTGAGAGTTAAACTGAATCTTTAAGACTGAAGCAGGAGCAGGAAAAAAAGTTTACACTGCAGTAAAACAGAAAGGAACCAATTTTGCTGTCTGCATTTCATGATAAGAACTAAGAATTTTTTCATGGGCTTGTTCAGTTAATTACATCTCAAAGAAATCATGTACAATCTCTATTAAACACCGTCAGGAAATGACTTACTTTGATTTGCTCCTAGATGTACTTAATGTTAATTAATACCTTAGTCTCCAGTTTGACTCTTTATATTGCAGGTTTGCAACCAAGTGTGCTGCACTGTTAATTAAAATCAGGTGGCAACTGGGTGAAGTCAATTACCTTTGAAATCCCAAATGAAAATCTGCAGTGTTGCTTTTTGTGACCAGCAGAGCACAAGACACTGAAAAAAGCCCCGTTGTTCTAAAAGAGATAGCCTCAAAATAAAAAAGAAAGAAAGAAAACCTTTAAAATATCCCTGCATGTGATATCATTGCATTGTTTTCTGCAAAATTGCTGTTTTCTATTTTCAGTCATGCTGACTTATGTTATCTTTACATTGACAAATAACAACTTGAGCATTCCCCAAAGAAATGGGTTTCTCTCTGTGAACCGATCTAAAAGAGAGGGAATAATATAGGAAGTATTTCACCTGGTGTTGAATTCATAATTCGATTCAATCACAAAAAATGTGAGGTCTATATGTCAATGGTAGGTTGGTTTCGAGAGTTGATGAAATATTTTATCCTCTTGGAACACGTTATTTACTACCTGGTGGAGTAACCATTGGTAGCAAGCACAGCTGTTAGACATTTCTTGCTTTTTGCAAAGTGTCCAAAGCTACCGCCGTGATTAACATTCTGAGGTCTAAGTCTTCACTGGTGAAAACCCTAACTCTAACCCAATCTGAATATGCATTTTTGGTTTGTGAACACAATTTCCCCCCAAAAGTCAGTTTGGACTTTCTCTAAAATATAGGGCTAGGCTTACCACCTGTGATGGGTTAGTCCTCGGATAGTTCAGAGACTGGTTAAGCAACTCCATGTCCTTAATGTGCTTCATATTGAGGATTCGTTTCTCTACAAAAATAGCAAATGGACAGATGCTAAACAGCTCAATTTTGGTCTCATCAAAAACATCACAGTCCTCAATATAAATCTATGATCAACAAGGTGCTTGAAACATTCATCAGAGATTTTGGTCCATACTGTCTGTGTGTGTGTACAATGAACTCACTGCTATGTTCAAGAAACCAGTTTAGAGATGATTTGAGCTTTGCGATATGGGATCATCCAACATCAGAAGATGGCTACATGACGAGCAACAATACGCAGGAAGGCAGGTGTCATGTTTAAATAATGGTCATGAGCCAAAAAATAAATATCCCCCACATCTTTACACCACCACCAGCCTGAGCCATTGATACAAGGCAGGATGTTCTTTATGACAAATTTACAACCTACCATCCAAATGTAGCAGCTAAAATGAAGACTCGTGATACCAGGTAATCTTTTTCCAATCTTCTATTGTCCAATTTTTTTGCAAACCTGCACAAAATGTCTCAGCTTCCTGTTCTTAAATGACAAGAGTGATAATCAGTGTGTTCTTCTACTGCTATAACCCATTTGCTCCAAGGTTTCTTGTGTTCAGAGATGCCTTTCTGCATACTTTGGTTGCAACGAATTTTTGCTCAGAGCAGTCTGGTCATTTTCCGATGACCTCTGGCATCAATAAGGCACTTTTACTGAGAGATCTCTGTAAACCCTAGAGATGGTTTTGTGAGAAAATCCCAGTAGATCCGCAGTTTTTGAAGGGTGATGTTTCCCACTCTGTTGCATCACCTTTTCTTTAAAAAGCAATCTCAAAGTGTTTGTTAACAGAGGAGATCATTTGCTATGCTTTGCAAAGCCAACAAGCTATTCTTGCTTCATATAGGATTTTAGCTGTTCAAGAGTTTGGTGCCTCTTTTGTCATATCTTTTGTGTCACAATAAGTCAAACACCCAGAGCAATGGATCTGTTTTTATTTCAGCGCTGCCCGAGAGCACGAAGATTTAGTTTTAAGCCAGGTCCCTTGGATCCCTTTAGATTCTCAGAATCTTTTAAATAATCCTCATACTGCATGATAAAATCCACAAATTCTTTGCAATCTTATACTGAGAAACATTATTCTAAAACTATTGCACTATTAGCCCATGCAGACTTCTGAGTTTTAATTTAATATAATGTTTCAGAACAATTTTCTGAATTCTGTTTCATTAATATTTTACACAGGATCATGTATTTTCAAATTCCCCCTGAGGACACATGTGTGTGAAATAGTCAGTGAATAGCATGCCAGTAAGTCATTTTGTGTGTTTTTACAATGCATGTTTTCAAGCACTTCAGTTGAAATAATGACATCCTAGTCTTTTATTTTAACTGTTAAGCACTTCCTGTGTCATGTAACACCATGTAGTGACATGAAGAAAACTGAATATACGTTACGCGAACATACAAAATCTGCCAGAAGTAGCATGCCATTTATATGTAATTCCACAACATCATTTAGGGTAAATAAAACTTATTAAAAACTAAAGTAACTAAGTTAAAAACTACACTTCAGTCTGGATTAGAGTGGTAGACCAAACAAAAAACAGAAGAGGCCAACATTCTTCTGGCTGTGTACAGTAGGCCATGAAGAGAGATGTGCAGTGCTGAAAATTTGCACTACATTATGCACTCTCTCATAGCTGGCAGCATTTTTCAAAATTTTGAAACATTTCAAATTTGTTGGTTCTAATTTGTTGGCTACAAAAACTTAATGGTTGTGTGCAGAATTCTGACACATGAACAAGAATGAAAGCCACCCGGTGTTCACAACTTCATCTACTTGTGGCTTCAAACCACATTAGAAGCCTTCCCCGGCAACTCAGCCTGTGCTTACCATCAACAGGATGATGTATGAAACTGAAACAACTTCTCAACAGCCAATCAATCAGCTCCAGACTAATAATGGCCACTTTTGGCCAAAGCCCCATTGGCCGATGACGGATGCTGTGTCGTTGTACCGCCGCGGCCAAGAACACAATCACTACCTCGCTGTGGCTGTGTTAAGGAGCGAGCGTACAAACCTCACGTCTCCGATGTTGACAAATGGACACCAGACGGCGGTGATGAATGCTCCTGGGGGGGTGGGTGGCTCTGTTTAAATACACATTCCTGAAAAGTTAGGAATTAACTGACTGGCAGTGCCAACCTGTCTAAACAAATGGAGCCATCCGCTCACTTCTGCCTCATCATTTCACTGCCAATGGAAAGCCAGCAGCCAACCTGATGAAGTGAAAGTGCTTTGCCTAATTAAAACCTCAGAGTAATACATACTTGCCACAACCTTTAAATACTATACATTGATGCATTATTTTCACTCTGACACTAACTTTGTAATATTAGAGGAAAAATGGCTACTAGATAGATAATAATTGCTATTATTAGAGAAGCTTTTCCAGTTTACCCTGCAAACTTCCAGTCCGTCATTCTGTAATTGTATGTGCATTTTTTCAGAACAGTCTGCAAGGGCATGGACAATCGATTGTAATTTCTTAAGAAAGCCTCCAAAAATTGTTGCACAAATTGAATTCAATATCAGCTTTCTTTTTTTCAGTTTAATTTCAGAAACAGAGACCAAGGCAAACTCTGTCCAAAGCAAACAGTTTTTATTTATCTTGTTCTGTTTTTCTTGAGTACTTTGGCTGTACAGCTTTTTAAAAATGGAGATATTTGGAGAATTAAAGCATTAAATCCCTGGTAACACCAGTGGGCATGAGAGGCATCGTGCACATTTCATGGAAATCTGCTTTGTTTCCGATTACGTCTTTTGTTGAAAGAAAATAGCTCAATGTGTGCTTAAGAAAAGGCTTGAAAGGCTGAAATAACATCCAAGCAGACACAGTTGAAAGAACGAGGCAAAGTCCCTATAGCCAAAAAATGACCACATACACCATTATTGTGAAGAAACATATGGGTCTATAATGATCCTTCCTCTGCCCTGTCCATGTCAGCAATATAACCCCATGGCGCACTAATGATTAGAGTGTTAGCTGGTTCAGCTCAGGAGGATAAAATGAGAGGTGAGAGAGGTCGTGTGTTACTTTTACTCTCACTTTAACCTTCTGAGTTCATGATCACTCTCCTATTAAATGATCGCATGACCTTATGAGTTCACAAGTGTGTTGCCAGCTTATATCTTCTCTCACATATTATTTGGCTGCTCAGAAAGAAACAGCATAGTATTTAAATGGTTTCAGCTAATATATATATTGAATTTCTCTCAATCTAGCATGAAGTTATGAAATGATAAGACTTATTTTTTAAAATACTAATGTATTTAAATATAAACAAATACACTAATCATGACATTTTGCTAAATCTAATTCAATAGTTTTTAGTCTCTAAACCAAACAAGTAGTTTCTAAAATTAGACATCAATAACTTTTAAAAAAAATAGTATAACTGAAGTGAAAAAGATAAGATAAGATAAGATAGAACTCTATTAATCCCTCGGGTGGGTTCCTCTGGGAAATTCGATTTCCAAAAAGCACAGCACCGACAGAAGTTACAGTTACAGAATATTTTTTATATATATATATATATATATATATATATATATATATACACACACACACACACACACACACACACACACACACACACACACACACACACACACACACACACATAAATACAGAGACAAATATAAATACAGAGACAAATATAAATAAAATATACGAAGGGGATAAATAGGATAAATAGGAATAAAAAATAGAAATACAAGTGAATTGCACAAAAGTGCGCCACATTTACAGTGAAATGTTTCACTTCACCACAGCGCTGTCCATCCTCCAAATATGGACTTTCTTACACTTTGAGGGTGTAAAGCACTCACTTTGTGGTAAATTGTGTGAAACTTTGCAAATTGGGGTCCAAAAACACCAATAAATTGACAATTATGACTATGTGATGAACTGCCCTGAGACTGTGTTGTCCTGGTTCTACCCAGGACATGCCCAAAAAACATCAGAATAGGGGTCTGGTTAGGCTGTGATCATGTAGGACACATCATTATATAGGCAACTGGAACTTTTTCAATTACCCATACACATAATGGACTGGAACGATCCAGAAACAAGTAATAAATCTGTTAGTTTTGTTCATAATAAAGCTAATAAAGTGGCATCCCACAGTCAACAACCTTCCCTCCACTCATTCCTGTCACTCTTTCACATGTGCACACATGGAAAAGCTCCTCATCATGATACTCAGACTACCCTCCGCATCTAGCTAGCACTACAGAAGCAGAGGAAGATGAACTGTGTTGCTTGAAATGGTTTTCAACATGAAACTTTGCCATCTGGCTTGCAAGGTTCTGGTACAGAATTTGGATTTTTGCAGTCAGCACATATATGAAAACTACACTAATATCAATGAGAGCATTCACATGGAAAGAGGTGGCAGCACATGAAGCGTGATGCTTAGGAAATGAATTTGAGAAACTGGAAGAAATTAAAAGTTTGTACAATTCATTTCATTTTAGAATTCCCGGCAGGCTAGATTAAACTTTCCTGCTTAATTCACAATGTGAATTTAACAATAAATTCATTGGGTTTTTTTTGCGTGTTATTCCAAGGTTGTGTGTGAATAACCCATCAGGGTAAAGAAGAGCAGGCCCTCTGTTATGATAGTTTACTGCTATGGCATAGTATCTACCTTCAATCCTCACTGTTAGGTCAAAGATGACAGTGATTTTGATTTTGTTGATGCTCTTTAGCTTCACTTGTCACAAAAAATAATGCTCAGAGCAGCAGAGGTCAGCTGATCGCACAGTTTTGGCCACAAAGAAAACAGGTTAGTCACTTGCCCCTGCTACACTGAATCTAAGGATTTCCCCACCTGCTAAATCCCACATAAATCTCACTGAGTGCCTGTGCAGTGATTCAACTGAACCAAGCTCAATTGTATTAAAAGTCCCTGAACTGAAATCCAAAGACTCATATAAAGTTCATTCATCTCCTTTAATTTGCATTCCAATGGTAAGAATATAATTTCTGAGGGAGTGCTGACATGTTTTTATTAGTCTTGTCCTAGCTGATAAAATGATAGTATTAAAAATACACTAAAGAGCCCATAAAAGAAGTCCAGGGAACATTTATGAAAGACACTGAAACTGAGACTGTCTTGAATGTAGCAAAATAACCATGTGATTAATTAAACCAGGTGTGCTGTGTCCACACTCTCATGCTGAAAATTTTGTTCCCAATTGCTTCGAATTTTATGCGTACCCGCATCAAAAATCCACATGCATAAAATGTGTCCCAACACACCAATCTGTGACGAAAATCAAGTCTAAAAAAAAAAAAAAAGTTATAGCCTGTTTCAGTCTTCCAGAACATATTCTGTCAGTGCATATAACCAAAACCAACTGTCAGTGTTATTTTATTTCCTAATAGACCAGCACAATACAAAAGTTGAAAAACAAAAGTCATGCACCATGACCTGTTTTGATTAGGGAGTTATCAGTTTCCTTGTAGACTCCAGTATTCTTTCTTGGAGGTAAATTTTGATGTTGCAAAAATCATGCATAGTATTTTGCAGTAGTACTCAGCCTCCCTGCAGGTGGTGAATGATATGAGTGTGTGCCTCAATTTTTCCACCCCTATTTGGCTGACGAATGACAGCGAGCATTGGGATACTGGAAATAAATAATTGCTTTTCCATCTTTTCCCCTCCTTCTCCGTCTCCTTGTAAAGAGCCTATGTGAGGTCTTACATAAATATAGCTCGGACCCATCATCCTGACGGAGAGGCCTTGCATCAGGATTCGGTTATGCCAGGTGTGACTCATCAGCCTTCACAGCACTCAGGCGTGAAATGTCAACAGAGCCAGATTCCACAACCATGCCTCTGTTTCCAGCACCGGGCTGATGAGCACGTCTGTAGTTGTGAATGAGTTTTTCTAGCCTTTTTCTTATCAGCATACTTGCTGTATACAGTACATTCTGTCTGCTGCTAAAATAAGGCAAGAAACCATGGGGGTCTTCATGCGGCATCATCTTCACTTTTCATCATCACTTTTTTTTTTAACCCCTCAGGTGAGAGACCAAGCTATATCAGCAACTAAAATTACAGAGTAGGATCATTTATGATATTCACTGCCTGATTCCAGCTCATCTACTTCAGATGAGCTGCTTATATCATCACTTTGGGCAAAAAGTATATCTACCTCAAGGCTCCTGAAGCAGTAAATCTACTACAGGTCTGCTATTAATAGTTGACTCTGAAACATTGTAGTACTGAGATGTGGAAACTTACAGAATAATCAGAGCCTATAATGTGAAAAAGATATTTAAAACAACTTCATCCTTTTGACAGCAATGGACCATTTCTTGTATAAATAATCTACACACAACCACACTGAGAAACTGCACATGTAAATACGCAGCTAAAGTGAAGAAGTGGCTGGATTGCATGAGGCAGAGATGAGGTCCAGAACCAAGAAAGAACATATGAGAAAATCAATTGAAACACTGCTGAACACAGAGGTTTCTGCTGTCTTTGATTAGTCTGCTGCTGATGTGGATAAAATAAAATAAGCAGATTAGACTTTAGCTAGACATTTTTAAAAATCCCCTATCAAGCAGCAACTTTATTTAAAGCAATTATTTCAAGTGAGTACCGTAAGTTTGAACATGTTTCATCCAATCCTTACTTCCCTTTTGGAGCCACATAAAACCTTTAAATGATGCCAGGTAGGGATGGGTATCAGAACCGGTGCCACCGGTTCTGACATAAACGGTAGTAACCAGACCAAAAAAGCAGCGCACATTTCGGTGCTTTTTTTCCTGAGCTGTGATACACTTTAGATTCTGGCCAATCATCTTACGTTTCCGAGGATAGTAGGCAGGTCCAGGTAGGTACGTTCTTTTAGAGCAGAGCAGTGCTTTAAGGTGATACCATGATACTGTCAAAGGAGGTAACACCTCAAATCCGATGAAACACCTGGCGATGCATAGTGGGGGTTTTTTAAAACCAAAAAATGCGCCGTATTTGATAGCTTGCTGCGAGACCTCACACCGTGCACATCTACTGCGGGTGTGGTGCCTGTTATCGGACCCGGAGTTAGCAGCATCCCCCAAAAACCCGAAGAGGAGAGTCCTGGCCCCTAGCCCTGCCAGTGTAGCAGAAATGATGACGGATGATGACGGCAGCAGCAGCCGTTCTTCTCTGCGTGAGTAGCCTAATGTTGTTCGTGTGTAATTTACGTTGAGTAGGCTAACCATGTTATTAAATTAATGCATGTAAGGTGAACTAGCAAACACCGTTGTAGTTACATGCGGCTGTCTTCTTGTTTGATGGCAGATACTCCCTTCACCCTGGCCAAAAAGGCTAAAATGACCAAAGAAAAAGTGGAAAACAGTTAAACATGAGAGGTTTTTGGACAAAGTTTGTGTTTTTTCTATTGTTTAAGCACTGCTTCCAGCCAAGAGTGATGCCATAAATCCCCTATAGCTGCAGAAAAGGCTAACATTGTTATCTTTTTACAAAAAACAGCTGAACATGAGAGGTTTTTGGACCAATTTTGTGTTCTCCATTCTTTAAGCACTGTTTTGAGCACCATTTAAGCACCGGCACCGTTTCAAAAGTACCGGTTTGGCACCGGTATCGGATAAAACCTAAACGATACCCATCCCTAATGGCAGGTCTACTGGCTAAACCACCTTGAGAATGGATCACAAGTGCTAGAAGCTGTGTCGCTTGCTAACCTGCATCTAACACGGTTTCTGAAAATCACTCCAAAGACAGCAAAATTAACATTTGTTTTTATTGCCATAACCAAACCTGCCAAACTATTATACGCTTCTTTTCCAGGTCAGGCCAAAGGTTGGAGGTTCAGGAAAATACTTTTCTGTGTCTGCACTTCCTGTAATAATAAAGTGGGCTTTCATTAGTTTCGTTCCTTGGCCATGCAATTGCGTTTCTATGTCCTTGTTAAAGTTACTCTGCTTCACTGTCCTGTCTTTTCCACACAGAGCTAATATATGCTAATAGCATAGTCTAACAGGTGCAGCATGGACATCATCTTGTTTTTGAAAGCTTACACTGTCATGAAAGAAGTGGTTTTCTAATGCATTGCAATGGGCTCCCTCAGGATTGCTTTAAATCAGTGCCTTGTGTTTTGCATGATTGGAAAACTGATCTGACTCTGAATAACTTTCTAACATCCATCCATACAGACATACATTCATACATACACTCTCAAAACAGCTGTGATTAGCACTTTTTCACTTGCTCTTTCAGGTGATAGCAAGTGCTTCTTCAGCAGCACATCATTTCACATTTTCAAGAACCAACACTTTCTGCTACACACAGAGTAACAACACACTACCAGCACCTGTGCTAACACATTTAGAGGTCTGTTAAAAAAAGCCACCACACTATAACACACTTCAGCACCAGGCAAAAGGACAGCTCCCAGCACTGATCCAGACGCCATCAAAAGCCTCTATGTGCTGAAATAGATTTCAGCACCACTTAATGGACAGCTCCGACAGCGCATTTCACAGCCACATCCAGGACTCCAGGAAGTGGGAACCTGGAGAGAAAAATACCAGCACAATAACTTTTCTCCTGCTTTTTTTTTCACCAGAGAAGTTACAGTCCCAGCCTTTGAGGAAATGATCTCAAACAAGCATCAAATGTCATCAGTGTCCTATCATTATTATAAATTGATTTGACTGGAAAGGATTCATTCTTGCATGGCAGTTTCTTTAAAATTACCACTCATTATTTGCAATTGCAGCACTGAACTGTTTCGTGGACTACCGGCGGACAGTTTTCAAAAGCAAAGAAGGGAGTAAAGAAACTAAAATTGTGTAAAGTTTTTGAAGTAAAGTGGGGACACTTTCGGAAGAAATTGCACTCCTATTTATCAGTTGTCTTAAAATAGAAACTTAAAATAGAAATCTAAGATATATTTTGTGTGCCTGTAAGGGTGTATTAGCTTTTCTTCATATGCACTTTAAAAATTGTTTTAAGCAACGCAATCTGATTTCTGCTTTTTGTTTTAGCATGCGTGAAAGTATAACACTTGCCCCTCACCCCAACTGGTCGCAGCATACGGCCGCCCCTCCCTGAGCCTGGTTCTGCTGGAGGTTTCTTTCAGTTAAAAGGGAGTTCTTCCTTCCCATTTTCACCAAAGTGCTTGATCAAAGGGAATCATATGATTGTTCGGGTTTTCTCTGTTTTCTTGAGTGCCTTGAGCCAGTTGTTGTGGATTTTGCGCTATATAAATAAAATTGAAATTGAATAAAATTGAACTGAATTTTGAGAATTATTAAATGTGCCAGTGGCAGCTTGTGCAGACATCAGTGCTTGTGAGCAAAGTATTGTTGGTGTGAATCACAGTTTTAAGAAATAAAGAAAAAGAAATGAATGAAGATGTAGGTTTTTTTTTATTCTTCTTATTAAATTGTTTTCTTTTTGGCAAAAACAACCAAAAATACACATGAAAACAATAAATTAACAAAGAACTAAATTAAACAGGAAAAACACAAATTATTGACTGAAAAGCTTTCAAGCTTTAACTTATTACACTTACCCTCGACACAGGCAACATTCTAATCGGCAACGCTTTTATAAAAACACAGAGAACAAAGTAAATAATAAAAGTAGACAAATGTGCCACTTGAAGTTATTTAGTTGTATGAAGCAGGATAGGAGTACCTTATCTTAATTGTAAGCTTACTACAGCCTGACTGATTAGCTATTTGCTGTACAGGTATCAGGATTTATAAAGACCAATGAATGAAAATTAAAAGTAAAGATGAAACAGCACAAACGCATTAAACCACATTGTAATTGTTAATGTTGCAGTTTGTCCAAAAATGCAACAACAAGCAGAGATAGATAGATCATAAATGAGTGGATAAATAACTCCAATAAACACGTTAGGTAAATCATTTTATAATACATGCATCTGAAAGACACAAAAGTATCGGTTGACATATGTTGGAATTTCATTTCACTAAATATCAGTATCAAACTGAAAAATCCAACATGCATTGGGCTCTATCGTGTACTACCTTGAGCACTTTTTAGAACAAAATTCAGTTATTTTCTGCACACGCTTTTTTTTTTTAAGTCTTATTTAAGTATTACTAATTAGAATTCATGACTGTGTACAGTTTTCAAGATTATTGGCAGGAACGCTGTTCCAAGCGTTACGAAGAACTCATTCGGGGTCTTCTGTGGATTTAGGCTGTCTCATTATCTTTTGTGTCTCCATGTAATCTCCGACTGATTAAATGACTTATAACTTGGCAGTACGCATGGGGTGGTTGTCATCCTGAAGAAATATTTGATTGTATTTTGTGGAATGCAAACAAGCATAAATTAGATATTCAAGTCAAACACGAGTGGATCTTTGTTTTTTCTTCAGTACAATAACTCACAGAATAAATGCAGCTTTGCTATCAAACTGACATTGTTTTTAGATGGACTAGCTTTTGTGCAAAGTGTGTGGAGAGTAGCAGAGAAATTGGAGTAATCAGCAATGACCTCAGTACACCCTGTAATTTCCTCAGATGGAACATGTTGTTCTCCATGATAAACTAACTGAACACGAAGAAGAAAGCAAAAGCTAGAGTCATAAAAAAGGACATGATTCTCTTGAAAGAGCGAGTCATTCTGACTCATGTGTAAGCATATAATAATTACAGTGCCTTTTCATTCATTTGTGCTACAAAAAACATCATTCCTATTAAAGCTGGATCTTCTTTTCCTCTAAATGAAATAATATTTCTGAGACTTTTATTTAAAAAAATACACCCTCAGTGACACCACAAACCAAACTGAAGCTCAATAGGGTCTGATATTTACTGTAAATGTTTCCAATATTTGGATTCAGACTCAAACAAGAAATCACAAAAAGGTAAAAAAACCAAAAAACCAAAAAAACCCCAAAAGAAATAATGTTTCTGTTATACCAAATTGATTTTTCTCTTAACATTTTTCAATTACCACTCTTTTCCTTTCTAAATAATAGCAACAGATCTACTCTGAAAAACAGTATCAATCAAAGGAAATGCAACACCTTTTTGGTTTAACCATTCTCTTAAGGAACACAAATATGCTCATAACTGCTTCAGTTTTGGGCCATAAAGCCATAAAGGCTTGCAAAAAACTGGACAAAGTGGCACATTTTTCTGAAAAAAAAAAAGCCTTTCTCACACACGCATACGCAGCCCGCCTCTTAATTCTATGCAAACTTCTGAAGTGCTATGTCAGTGTGCTCTATTAAAGCTTATTCAATAAACAATAAGCTAGCGAACTGTGCGCTTCAGCAGTTTCTGCCTGAATGAGAACTAGAGCTGTGAGTCCAAAATAATGTAAACAATGCCTTTGTCCCACAGGGCATTACGATAATATAAAGTTTCCCACAAAATAGCTCAAGGCTTTAAGAAAAAGAGTGACCCGTGTTAAAATGTGATGATAAAACCATTTTATATACTCAGATAAATAAATAAATTAGTAAAAAAGAGCAAGCAAAAGCAAAAGCAAAAAATAAATAAATAAATAATACAGAGAAGTTATTTGTAACTGCAGTGGTTGAGCTGTAGCTGCTGCCTGCGTTGCTCTCTTAGTCTCTAGACCATGATAAATCACAAGTTGGGAGAACATTTGTCACAGTGGGCCACATGTCCTTTCATCACACCAGGTCTCTCTCTTTTTCTCCCTCACTTGCCCCTCATTCCTTCAACCTCCATGCTTGTTTCATTCCTCACAGAAAAGCTTTGTTGTGAATTTGTCACTGCCTGTGCCTCTGTGCTCTGTTAGCCATGCCCTTGGGTTTCTAATAGGACCAGCGGTGCATGGTGGCACTGAGATAGAAGTGGAGCTTGGTGGGGTGCTCTCTTACCCAGCCAGGAGAAGAATAGATGGTTATGCTAAAAAAGGTTTTTTTGACAGGTAGCGCACTTGTGCCCAGGGGAAATTTAAATACAGAGAGTTTATGAACATACGCCACACACTGAAGAGGTGTTTGACATTTGTATAGTGTGTGCCAGTGCTGTAAAGAGACAAATAAAAAGTGAACAACAATGAAAGTTTAAGACCCGGAGGTGGGCCCGCTGATGCCCAGGGAGGAACTGGATCTTCTTTTATAGGTGTTGACAATCATACTCTACTTGACAAATCCCTCCGAGCAGCAACAACAACCAGCCTCAAAAAAGAAAAAAAAAATGAAAAAAATGAAAACATAAGAGAATGGAAAAAGTAAAGTGAGCAAACACATTTCTGTCTGCGTCCCAGAAGCAAGAGTCAAAACAGATCTATACCATTCAATTTAAAAGTCAGCCATTTCGCCTGAAGTTTTGAAGATGGGACAGATCAGCCTAGATCACAAGCTGATTTAAGAGGTAATTATAGAGGTAAAGGTAGTCCCGATAAGCTGCTTATACCCACAGAGTATTCTTTTGTGTGAGGGTGAGCTGAGGATGATTTGAAATATTAAAGGTGAGATTGCTAGCAGGGGGATACTTCCTCGAAGCAGGCAATAAAATAACTCATTAAAACTTCTCGTCTCCTAAGACAGAAGATAAGCAACTGGGTAAGGAGGGCGGGTTCCGACAAAGACAAACCAAATAACCTCGACGGCGGAGATTCGTTATCAAAATCACCCTTTTTATCAAGCTTTTCTGATTCAATGTCAAAACCCCCTGCATATCAGTAATGACGGGATTTTAATAACAAGGATTCTGCCTGAATAGAGTTGATTATAAAGTACAGAGTTTGTACGTGCAGGCATATTCAAAATGACTTTTTCCAATAGAGTACTCTGTGCTGTAGTTGTCGACTCTGAACAGAATACCGGTGAAGACCAATGCATACAGACTGCACACAGAATTAATGGGAACTAATGTCAGGGTTATGAAATTGAAAAAAGAAAAAAAAAAGAAAAAATATAGAGAGATAGACCAGTTTACATTTACATAAAAGTGGCATTGATTTAAGACCTCTGAAATGTTTCTTCTTGGTTTTTTGTCTTTTTCTAACTTTACAACAACTTACAATTTTTCTTGCACATTTGGTAATGTAACAGGAAGGGAAGACAAAGTGAAAAGAAAATAACCCCGAAAATCCAGCTAGACGATAATTTATGCATTTAGCTGGCTATACACTCTTTTTTTTGCCCAATTAACAGTTTAGTTTTCTATTTAGCTAGCTAGCTGAGGGAGCCCTATCATTCTGATGGCCACTTTGTAAGGTTCAGTTGTACAACTGCACAATAATGCAGCAACTCAATGCTTTGAGGCATGTACATGATTAGGCTGAGCTGCTCAAGTTTGAACCAAACATCAGAATGGAGATGAAAGGTCATTAAAGTGGCTTTAAGATACAAGATTCAAGGTCTTTATTGTCAGTACAACAATATACACAGGATACAGCATACCGAAATGCCGTTTCACCCCAAGCCACCCATGGTGCATTTATAAGAATATAAAAAAATATATATCTCCAAGAGATATAAGACTAGAAATTACAAATAAATAATAATTCACTAAATTTGGCTAAAATTAAGAGATAAAAAGGTACTACTACTAACTATATCTATGTACAGTAAAAAAAGACTTCGAATGTGGCATGGTTTGCCAGATGGGCTGGTCTGTGTATGTCAGAAACTGGTCTACTGGGATTTTCATGCACAACCATCTCTAGGATTTACAGACAATTGTCAAAAAAACAGAAAACATCCAGTGAGTTAATGCTAGAGGTGAGGGAAGAATGGCCAGACTAGTTCATGACAAGTTCATTACAACCAAGATAAGCAGAAGAGCATTTCTGAGTGCACAACATATCAAAGCTTGAGGCAGATGGGCTACAGCAGCAGAAGACCACACCAGGTACCACTCTACATTTGACAGAGGTTCATCAAAATTGGGCTGCAGAAGATCAGAAAATGTTGGCTGGTTGGATGAGTTGATTTTTGCTGTCACGTTTGAACAGTATGATCTGAATTTGATGTAAATACCTGATAGCGACCAGCCTTGTATCAAAGGTTCAGGGTGATGGTTCTGGTGGTAAAACTGTGTGGGGGATATTTCCTTAGCACTCTTCGGACTCTGTGGTAGCAGATAACCATCATTTAAATGCCGTTCATTGTTCATCCCGCTTTGATCACAGTCTACCCGTCATTAGGACTGCCACAAATGATTATTTTGATAGTCGACTAGTCACCGATTATTTTTGTGATTAGTTGACTAATCGAGCATTGGACGTAAAACACAGCTTATTGCACCAGCATGCATCTGCTCTTATATAACTATCATTAGCTTACAACTTGAAGTATTTAAGGTATGTGCTAACTAAAAATGAAGACAAGATGATAGTTTATTAAGCAGATTGTCTCGGTTGAGTTTAATAAACTCAGCCATCTGCTCCTTGCTATCTAAAATATAACAGGACACTGGAGTAAATACTCTGCCATCTCACACTTCTGTTTAATCAGTTTTCTGTTTGACGTTTATTCAGCTGTGAGAAAACTATAACTTTAATCTGATTTACTCAGGAACAAATAAAACACTGAAAAAAGACAAACAATAACATTTGTAAGTTATCTAAGTGACTTATACAGTGGGGCAAAAAAGTATTTAGTCAGCCACCGATTGTGCAAGTTCCCCCACTTAAAATGATGACAGAGGTCAGTAATTTGCATCAGAGGTACACTTCAACTGTGAGAGACAGAATGTGAAAAAAAAATCCATGAATCCACATGGTAGGATTTGTAAAGAATTTATTCGTAAATCAGGGTGGAAAATAAGTATTTGGTCAATAACAAAAATACAACTCAATACTTTGTAACATAACCTTTGTTGGCAATAACAGAGGTCAAACGTTTACTATAGGTCTTTACCAGGTTTGCACACACAGTAGCTGGTATTTTGGCCCATTCCTCCATGCAGATCTTCTCGAGAGCAGTGATGTTTTGGGGCTGTCGCCGAGCAACACGGACTTTCAACTCCCGCCACAGATTTTCTATGGGGTTGAGGTCTGGAGACTGGCTAGGCCACTCCAGGACTTTCAAATGCTTCTTACGGAGCCACTCCTTTGTTGCCCGGGCGGTGTGTTTTGGATCATTGTCATGTTGGAAGACCCATTTTCATCTTCAAAGTCCTCACTGATGGAAGGAGGTTTTGGCTCAAAATCTCACGATACATGGCCCCATTCATTCTGTCCTTAACACGGATCAGTCGTCCTGTCCCCTTGGCAGAAAAACAGCCCCATAGCATGATGTTTCCACCCCCATGCTTCACAGTAGGTATGGTGTTCTTGGGATGCAACTCAGTATTCTTCTTCCTCCAAACACGACGAGTTGAGTTTATACCAAAAAGTTCTACTTTGGTTTCATCTGACCACATGACATTCTCCCAATCCTCTGCTGTATCATCCATGTGCTCTCTGGCAAACTTCAGACGGGCCTGGACATGCACTGGCTTCAGCAGCGGAACACGTCTGGCACTGCGGGATTTGATTCCCTGCCGTTGTAGTGTGTTACTGATGGTGACCTTTGTTACTTTGGTCCCAGCTCTCTGCAGGTCATTCACCAGGTCCCCCCGTGTGGTTCTGGGATCTTTGCTCACCGTTCTCATGATCATTTTGACCCCACGGGATGAGATCTTGCGTGGAGCCCCAGATCGAGGGAGATAATCAGTGGTCTTGTATGTCTTCCATTTTCTGATGATTGCTCCCACAGTTGATTTTTTCACACCAAGCTGCTTGCCTATTGTAGATTCACTCTTCCCAGTCAGGTGCAGGTCTACAATACTTTTCCTGGTGTCCTTCGAAAGCTCTTTGGTCTTGGCCATGGCGGAGTTTGGAGTCTGACTGTTTGAGGCTGTGGACAGGTGTCTTTTATACAGATGATGAGTTCAAACAGGTGCCATTCATACAGGTAACGAGTGGGGGACAGAAAAGCTTCTTACAGAAGACGCTACAGGTCTGTGAGAGCCAGAGATTTTCCTTGTTTGAGGTGACCAAATACTTATTTTCCACCCTGATTTACGAATAAATTCTTTACAAATCCTACCATGTGAATTCATGAATTTTTTTTTCACATTCTGTCTCTCACAGTTGAAGTGTACCTCTGGTGCAAATTACTGACCTCTGTCATCATTTTAAGTGGGGGAACTTGCACAATCGGTGGCTGACTAAATACTTTTTTGCCCCACTGTATATCATGTTTAAGATGAGCAGCAAAAGACCGCGGGGATCTGAAAACGATGTGCCGGGGATTTCCGTGTTATCGCCAGCTCTAGTGAGCCTTGAACCCCGGTCAGCTATCGAGCTGGTGGGTAACAGATGTCTCCGAAAAAGTCGGAGCACTTATGCAAATATGTGATGTCTTGATAAACTGAGCAGATATTTGAAGTTTACACAGCAACATTCTCGCCTGAAAATAATGTACATCGCAGTAACGTAATCGGCTTACAAATGCGGCCCCTGAAGTACACAGCTAGGATACCGCTGTGTACCCCAAAGAAGAAGAAGAAGAAGACAGCTTCTTCTTCTTTGGGGTTTCACGGCAGCTGGCATCCTTGTACGTGTACTGCTGCCATCTTCTGTTTCAGTCTATTATTACACTTCTACTGCTTATTCCTGCGTCTTTCAGGATCTTACAAAGCTTCAAACGACGCGTCAACTATTAAATTAGTCGTCGCCGATTTTGGTAGTCGACGTAATCGTGACTAGTCGACTAATCGTGGCAGCCCTACCCCTCATCCCATTCCTGCTTCTAGTAGAACAATGCAGGATTTTACAAATCTCAGATTGTCTCAAATTGGTTTCTTTAACAATGTTTGAATATATTTAGTCTAATGTAACTTTATTTTCTCAAGTTTATATAGTTTGGGGAATACAAATGTAAAACACTGCTAGAAAGCAAGAGAGAACAATCAGCCGTAACCGCAGTCTTTTAAAGATTTAGGCCAGAAAGTAAAACACCACATGTCTACATGAAATGTGTTAGTAAAGCATCCATTTCAAAGAATGTTAAGGCCATTGAGAAACAAATGAGAGGCAAAAAGGGGGAAAAAAAGAAGCACCAATCCCATTGGCTGCAACTTCAGCCAAGCTTTTCATCCCACATCTTTAATTTAATGCTTATACATTTTTTATGTCAGTATTTTCTACTGTGCGTTATCACTCTTAGACAGCAATAAATGGCCTTTGGGTCAAGCCAACATAACATGTTAATGTGAAACTAAAAGTCTTCTTTTGATTTCAAGCTTTTGTGCAGGAGTTATTTATTACCATACATTTAGCTAGGCTCTACAGACTGCTGGAGAAAAATCGTGTGAAATTATGTTTGCTGTAATGGTTAATTGCTGAATCATTGCCCAGTAAAGCTGAACATAATGACCTGCTTTGTTTGCAAGAGAGATCACAGGGGAGGTGCAAGGCAAAAGAGAGTGGATCTCTGACTGCCTGGAGCCGGCTCTTTCTATCTCTCTCTCTAGAAGTAGTTCCACTATCAAGCAACAGGGCAGCTGCTCGATTGCCTGGGGTGGATGACTTGACCTTCCACTGTTCCTCAGCAAGGGACATGAGCTGCTGAAGGATTTCCGATCATCCAGGGCCAGACCTGCCTCACTAATTTACTTGAAATGGATACGTGAGCAAATGCATTCTGCGACAAATATCAGGCCCGGCAGGCAGAGCTCCGCGGAGCACAGGACAGGTCTGCTAAGGACAGGAAAGCAAAGTCTAACATCAGGAGGCAGAGGAAAGAATGAAAAGCATTTAACAAGACAGGAAAAAAATAGTGAAAGCTCCGTGAAATACACCGTTATCAGAGTTTCTAAAGTAACAGAACATGATTTGAGTTCACGGACAGACTTTTCAATTAGGACAAAGGCAGTTTATGGTCCCACATAAGGCCCATAAAAATACAATTGATACAGATGAAGCAATGCTTTTGTTTTACAAACTTCTCCTCAATCCAAACTATAGAAGACTTTTCAGTCCTTCTGGGCCACTGTAAATTTATGAGTCAAGCATTTAAGAAGACAAAGTACTACAATCAACCCTAAGGAGAAAAATACAACAGGTGTTGAAAGGATATGGACACCGCAATTGGACTCATGTGGTCGTTTTGCTAAAAGCTATTGCCATCAATACTCTGCGAGAACAGCCTGCACTCTACAGAGAAGGTTTTTTACAAGACTTTGTGCATGGGTGCAAACACATTGGTAATGTCTGACAACAAGGCCTGGCCCAGAATTGGAAGTTATTCCAAGGGCACATTCACACTGACAACAGTAGGTCTTCATTAGACTGTTGCCACAAAAGTTTGTAGTTTAAAGAAATTAAGGGTTTAAGCTGAAGCAGGAAGACCAGTATTTTTGTAGATACGTACTTATGGTATGCTTGTGGCTATAAAAGCTGACACTAGTGGGACAGAAAACATACAGTATGAAAACAAACATCCTTACTCACCATTCACGTCCATGTTTCAGATATAACAGTTTTGGAGTGTTTCCTCAGTGGAACAGAGACGAGTGAAGATATTTCTTTTTAATGTAAAGACAAACAGAAAAGTTGATATTCTGCCTTTGGTTCAATTAGCACCACAAAACAAGCAATTAGTTTCCAGCACTTTTTGCTAACACTTCCTGCTGTGTGTGCCTGGGCTGTTGACAGAAAAACACATCATGGGTCAAATCACAGTTTGGTCGGTTTGAGCTTTGAGGAGGTTAAAAAAAAACAAACAAACACAAACCCACCCCAAATAATACTTGTAATGTTGGTCATAAATCTAGTATTTGGAAGTAAAACGACAACTTCAGTCTGATAAGATGGACACTTTGTAAATGCCAATGCTTCTTGCGTGTCAGTAAGCATGCTGAGCTTCCACGGGGGGGACGGTGCACCCAGACTGTCAAATCACAAGAAAATCAAAACAAACACATGCTCGGCTGATCAAAGTGTCAATGAGGACCTGTGAGACTTTGCTGGTTCCTGCTGAGCAGAAATACAAGCTGTTGGGAGTGAAGATGCTAGCATCTGGGGAGAATAGCTAGGCTTTCAGATAAGGTAAATGCTTTTCATTACTAATATACAACAATTGCAAGAGAGGAGATGGAAAATGGATGAGGCTGTCCTTTGTGTTCTATTTATTGTTTGGAGGATATAGATTTGATGCTGCTGTGCTTATTATTGCCTTCTCTAATCAATTCAAACAATGAGCAAAATATCAAATATATAAGTAGAGTTAGAACAGTTTTAGCATTAGTTAAAAAAAGAATCTAAATACCCATTGTAAATTTGTCCTTTAACCCCTTCTCCTTGTGCACATGTGGGGCATTTCCAGTACTGCAGATATGTTTCCTTCCTAGTACTGCTCTAACCAGTGTTTATCTGTGATTCACAATGTATCCCTCCAGTATGTAAAACCAGTCACACTTCAGCTTGAATTTTACTTTGGGAGAGATGACAAAGTAGCAGAAAAAGCAAAACTGTTACAGGCTGCAGGAACTGATTAGCAGATGTGGTGATGGCGTGTTGGTTTGCCCAAATAACTCCTGCTTCCTGTAAAATTCAGTGAAATGAAAATGTAAATATTAACAGCAAATGTGCCTGAAGCAGCATGCTGTTTATCACATTAGAAAAAAAAGAAAATGCATGTTCTAACACAATAGGATGCCACTCTCCCCAAGCCTAACTGTAAACACTTGACACTTCTTGATTGACAACAACAATTTATAATTTATGTAACTGTGGAAACGCCATCATGGAGCTGTGATCTAGAGCTTATAAAGGGGGGAAAAAGCCTTCTGTAACTAAAGGCAAGTATAGGTTTGAGAGGAAATGATCAGCCAGAGTTTGCAGGTTGATTCAGTTACACCACAGAGACAGGAAGTCCACCACCCACTTGCTCTCTCCCCTTTCCATCAAATGGATGCAAAGCTGCAGCGCTGCAGCAATAATTAGTGGCCACTGGTGCCAAAGAAGGAGTGCATAATGGCGTTGTTGGGAGGCTTTGAGCCAGTCATACATATTATACCCTCAATTTTTAGACTGCAGCTGTGCTAAAGGATCAAAGTTGAATGGAGTCAAATGTGTTAGTGGATTTACTGTCATGATAACTGACTGTTCATGTGCACAGTTCTTAGGGTAGAGGTGCTATTAAACAAAGGTCTATATAATAAGAAAGAAAACGAAAATATTTCCATTGTATTATGCTATATGAGGGTTTTTTTTCTTTTTCAAATTTTGAACTTTAACATTTTGTTGCAATTAAATGACTATGACTATTTATTAGATTTTAATTTCAACAAATTATAAGGAGAGGCAAAGTGTGATACCATTTATTTATTTATTTTTACCATAAAATAATTTGGGAAAAAGTCATGTTAAAAATGAACAAATTTAAAACAGAAGCACACTCTTGACATCACATCTAGGATGCTTCAGCTCTTACCAATTGGTTTTTGACATTAATGACTTTCAGTTCTTTCAGTTCAGCCTGTATAATCACTCAGTCACACTAGAGCAACAATCAGTGGTTACCCAGAGACTGGACTGAATTTTTTTTCGCATTTAGAGATTCCAAGAGAGCTGCAGCAACCAAGAGGTTGAGCCTGCAACACCCTCAACCGCTGGGCACGCACTTTTGATCACAAAGAGATTATAACTGATTCACTTCCTATATAAAAACAAAGTGGCTAGCACTTGTGTCATTTTGGAGTTAAATTGTCAACTTGACTCCATCTAATCACAAAATGATAGCAGACTGAATCAACCCTATCGACCTTTTATTGCCATCTCTCACAACCAAGTCACTTTGAGTGACCTGGTCCCCAACTTCGAAGCAACTATCTGAAAGACAATGAAATTGCAAGTTCATTCTCAAATGGTCACAATAATCTTAATCGTCCTGCGGTCTCAAAAATGCAGATATTTGTATTTTATAAGGGAAAAGCAAAATGAAAATAAAAAAGCCCCTCCTAGTTATGACTGAGAAGTTATTTTTAGTGAAATATTTCTTTAATCCAGTCAAAACATTTGCACACACATTTCCCCCCCACATCCCTCAGAGTGAGCTCATATTACTCCAAATCAAACTTCTCCAGAGCTTCGATTTATTCCTACTGCCCAGCTGACGCTGACATTAAATGACAGAGCCGTGATGTGGACACAAGGAGCCTGCAGTGTATTATTATAAAAATAGAACAGACTACATCGAATGCTCTGAGGTTTAAAAGCGATCACGACACAAAGTGCTGTTTCTCACCACTCTCCTAAAACTCCTTTCATAAAATTGTTCCCATCAAAGAGCCATGCTGCTATTGTAAACTAGATATTTGGAAGTGTCATGCCATTGCCCACGATATGCTTTGCAACTTTCTACAGCTTGTCTTATTTTCATATAACAGAAGTTGGGGAACAGACAAATATGCCATTAACATTGGAGAAAGAAAGAGGCCTTGTCATCCAGACCATTATAATATAAATATTTGATTACAACATAAAAGGTCTCCTTTGTAAGTTTTCCTGACCGTGCATACAAAGAGGTCTTTAAGTCTTAGTGTGGCTATGCACCACAGTGGCTCAAATCATTTTAGATCAGCATAAAACCAATATGTTCTTTGGTCTTCATTAAATATTAACAATGCTTTTGCTAAATCTTCTAATCTGCACTGATTACTGTGGTATAGATCCTTGAAATCTGTGCTCCTGCACAGTGCCTAATGAGGGCCTAACAGCAAAATTGGGGATTCATCAATTTCTGATATCCACATTTTGCACAGATCTTGCTGAGACTGTGTGTTACATATTCACAAAGAAATGCAGTACACACTGATGAGAACATCATGATCTCAGAAGTGCTCTTGCTCGAGCAAATTAGATTTTTGAAAATGATCAAAGCAGCCAGAAGAAGAATGGAAATCATTAACGGAGGATGCTCATGAAAAAAAATCTTGTTAGCCTTTTGAAAGGAAAATAATCCATACAGGTATTGCAAACTTCAAGGATAATTTAATCTTTCAAACAACTTGTATCTTTTTGGTTGTGGTCACTTAAAGCCTACCCACATCACTGCACAGCTATGTGCAACCCAGAACTCTGACTTATCCCTCAATCATGTCCTAGTAAAATTTTATTACACCTTAATTGCACCCCATTCACCCTTAATTACACCTATTTGCTCATTGCATATTAGTTACACTTTAATTACATATTAGTGTTAGTTAAACCAGATCAAGCCAAGAGAAGCTAGAAGCGGTTCAAATAAAGTAAAAAAATGTGTGGTTTAGATCATGTTAAACTATGGTTTTCTTTAAATTGTGTGAATTTCAAATCAATTGGATATAGCCAGTCCACTGATTAATATAACAACAGCACATTTCTGACCAGCCACTTTGTTAGTACATGAACTAAAATAAAATTTAAAAAAATCAGAATTTGCACCTTTATATCAGAGACAAAATATGTGAATGTTGGGTTAAATTGGTTTCAGGTGTAATGACCCTAAATGCTAGTCTGGCTCTGTGTATAATTCCAGGAACAGACTGGCAAACTGTCCAGGATGTACCCCTCTTGCCTCATGACAGCAACTGGATATGGTGGGGGAAAAACAATGGACAGATTCAAGACTTTACAATTTTTGATGGACATTGTTCACTTATGCTTTATATCCCCCTTTATGTCTCCTGTTGTGAGATTTTCCTGTTTCTGTCCTAGACAGTGAAAAACAGAAGGCTCTTTTGATTTACCCAAACCTTTTAAAGTTCATAATCAGAGAAATATAAGTTATGATCAAATGCTAATATTAGTTGGGAAGAACTGCCCTTACTATCTGTAGTTTAAAAAACAAAAAACAAAGCCAGACTTTCATTTTTGCTGAAAGAAATCCAGGCACGATTCACAGCCTGAATGACTGTGGTGCTCTGCTTAAAGGTTGAAAGAGTTGCCCTCTAATAAATTTCTCTGCAGTGGCCAAAGTCTCCTGCTCATGAATAATAAAGGGGATGCACTGATCCTATTTTTCACTCAGACATCCACCTCATCTACCATTTGACACTGCAATATCACTCTCAAAAGAGCACACCAGCAGAAGCTGTGTCTCAGACCTGCACGCTGCACATTAGAGTTACATCTAAATTAGTTTTCATTAAGGTGTCACTCGCAAGGCTAAGTGACTGCAAATTCATTTACTTTAAAGGACCGAGTCTTCTTGTCTGGTGAGTTTATAAAGTCATAGATGCAGGAAGAGAAAGCACGGTGATAGAGGCATAAAGCAAGTCAGCTAAACGATTCAATACTGTTGGAGGCTTTACTTGTCCTGCACACACACACAGGGTTATATTAATGTTTACAGAGTTCTAAAGAACAGTGTTTGAGCAGGCTTTGGTTGCATGCAAATAAAGAGTCCCTTAAGTGCATAAGGAAAAGATTTGGTCAGATGCAATATAGAAATCATCAGCTGTTGTTTGACTCTGATTTAGCTTTTTGTAAGCCATGACTGGCACTTGTAACAGGAACAGGGTTTGTCCTAGAACGCAACAGTTGATGTGCTTCAAGATTAATTTCAGTGGAACTGACCACACTGTGCATATTAGAAATCATTTGGTTCACTTAAAAGTCACAATTAACTGTTCCCCACTTAGTCTGGTAAAGAATTGGCTACAGTGTTATCTGATGATTCAGCTGAAGATTTTTAGACAGCATTTCACCTGATGCTTTCCTCTTTCACTCTCCATATGGGATGATCTGATATCGTCGTGTTGGTGTTGTTCCCTCATCATCATGAAAATGTTGTTCCAGGTTCAACATTGCAAGTGACCAATCACATTCTTGTGACGTTATTCTTTTGCACGCCAAGCCATTCATGCATTTATGAAATTCCAATGTTGCAAGGACAATATCAATTCTGATTACCGTTTATTAAAGGGTTAGGGTCAGGGTTAGGGTCAGGGTCCGTTGATTGGCGGACAGAGGCGGTTTCTCGCAGCTTAAGTACAGTTTTTTGTTTTACGGCTGTTTTTCCCGAAGTCGCAAAAGTATGACGTCACAACATTCTGATTGGTCACTTGCAATGTTGAACCTGGAACAACATTTTCATGATGATGTGGGAACAACACCAACACGACGATATCAGATCGTGCCTCCATATGGGCCATTTACCTGGACGCAGCCACACCAAGCTCAAATTTGACTAAAACCAGAAAGTTTCTGGTGGCAAAAAAAATGTGCCCCATGCATGAAGTACATGCAAGGGCACCCCCTCCCCCCCTTTTTTTTAAGGGAGCAGCAATTTTGACACCTTATTTAATTATAAAAAAGCAATAAAGTTGAAGTAATTTGAATGAGATGAGCGTGACATGATTTGTGTTGGGGTGCTGGGAAGAACAAGTATTCCTAAATTGATAAATATCCTGGTCTTTGCTTGTCTTCTCTGTGTTCCACCCTTAAATTCATGGCAAAAAAAAAGAGTAAAATCAGATGTACAAGTAATACCTGAGCAGAGTTTGATTCAAGACATGTACTTTGCTCAGAAAAAGAAAATTCTACAGAGCAGCCAAATGTTTTACAAGGTCTGGCATCTCCTTGTATCTCCATCAATAGTCAAAGACTGGGTATAAGGACGAGTTCCTTATCTGACCATATGCTGAGAGTGAGGTTGAATATACAATGTGCATAAATACTGCATGAAGCTATAAAGCACCAACTCTGTCTAAGTGGGTCATAAATTACATGTACACATTAATTCTCAGACTGATATCAGCTGAATTATGGGCCTGTGGCTCAAATGGGGGAAAAAGGACAACACCATCCTGCAACCCTTACAGCTAATACATGATGAATGTTTTAGCTGTGAGGAAGCTACAATAGCTCCACAGGGTAAGGTCTGGTAGACCCCAGATGATGGAAACTGACGTGATTTTGGAGAAGACTGGCACCCCCATGCCTCTTTGAGCTTATGTAGTTAGGGTTAACAGTAGAGCTGATGTGAGTGGGAGGAAGACTGTACAAGCCTGCAGTAATTATTCATCTTTTATCAAGCTCAAGTCCCGTATATATTTATATATCGATCACATCTACAGTAGCTGGCTTTGGCACAAGTTATACCAGCCTTCATGTCAAATGTGTGTAAATAATATGTGTTGCTAGGCAACATGGGACAGTGGTTATTTTAAATTAATTTTTCAAAATGGTTGTAATGACATGGTCTCTTTTTTTCTCTTCATCCCCCACTCACTTAAAATGACCATGTGACCAATGATCCAACTTTAGGAAAGTCATGAAATTTGAGATGATGGGGTTTTAATTTATCGGCGTTTCAGTATTTGTAAAATCCAAAGGGGTCAATATGACCCCATTGGCAGTTCTAATGTTAAAATATTATCTCTGGAAAATTCCAAATGTGTTGAGAATAGTCTGCACACACTTTCTCAGTATGTGTGTGTGTGTCTCTCTGTGTGTGTCTGTGTTCTTAGTTCATTAATGCAGCTGTGCACCTTGAGAAAATGTCTCTCTCGCTTTGCATACTGTGCTATTTAAGACAGGTACTGCTTGCACTTGTTTACATTTCTGTGTAGTGCGAGCACACTACACAATTATGCTTGCAATTATGTACATGGGTTTGCGATGTGGTTGTTTACCCCTGAATTGCTTGTGTAGCCTTAATGGTGGCCCAATGTATAGTTCTATAAATAATTTATATGTAAATAATCTTGCACCTACATCTTACAGTCAAAAAAATTACTCCAAAATTAATCTTTTCTTTGTGGACAGGCTGTGGTTCGCTGAGTTTAATTTTAAACTAATAACTTGTACATAATCTAACAGCAAGTTCTGTCACTTAGCTGTCATTTGCACCTGGGCACTTATTTGGGGCATTAGTTTTAAGCATCATCAAAATTATCTTTCATTTCAGTGGTTAACAGGACAAAACCGCATAAATAAACTTAAAGTTTCTCATCTTTGTCCACAAGTAACACCTTAAAAGCTTTTCCCCCTGGAAGATATACAAATACCACCTTTTCTTCATTATAATTAAAGAATTATTCCAGTGCTTTCATATATAAAATGTCTATTCTGCAACCCTGGACCTAACCTAGCAGTGATCATGGGCGCCAAAGTTTGCATCAGTGAAGCATAGTTCATTACTGCAAACTCTACCACAGTACTGAAAATCACTCAGTTAAGACTGGATTTACTAACCTAGCTGCTGAATAACACTGAATTACCATTGTTGTGATTTCTCTGTATGAAATAACCAGATAACCTCAGTAGAACACGATAAACGCATGAACATTAATGAAAAGAAGAAAAAGAAGCTAAAATATTTGGTTTATCAAATGTCACCTGTAAATAGAACAACTGTACATTTAGCTAGCAGACGCATCGTGTGCCAAACTGGACCGAAACAGTGTTTTTGTTTTTGCTAATATTTGTTGTGCTGTAAAGCTAGCTAGATGCTGAAGTACGGCAGTTGGAACTTATTTGACATCTGCATACATGAGGGCATCACGGGGATGAAAAGGGAAAAAGGATGTGTGCAGGCTCGACCTTGTACTTACTGTCTCCATGGCAGCACAGGAAAAATCATCTTGCTTGACAGTATTTTGTATTAAACTGCCTATCAGATTTAATTACTCACTAACTGAATGTACCCCAACGCAGTTCAGGTTGAATCCATCCATCTTAAAACCTTGCTTGCAGTATTTTTAACAAAGAATGACTACAAATAAATCAACGCGAGATACTCTATTTTTTTGTGAGAATTAAGCTCTAATGAAAAGATACAAAAGTACACTCCATGATCTGCAAATTATGCTTATTATGTGCAGAATCTCTCAAGTGCCTCATTAAATGACTACTCAATCTCCCAATTAAAAAGCTGCTAATTTTCTGCTGTTTGAATGTTTAATTAATTGACTAATTGTTGCAGGAGTATATTCATTTCAAGTTATTTTTATAAAGGTACAAGTGATGTACATGCTTCCATTTAACCACCATGAGGTTTTTTTTTCTTCTGCATAGGAACAGGAGGAAACCAGTGACATAATAAAATTACATTTGCCACAGATTTCCCACAATCAGACACACAATACCATCCTGTCAGCTCAAACACTCCAACGAAAGAGAAGAAAGAGCAGGAAAAAGAAGGAAGGGGGAGTGGAGGCATTGATAAATGAGGAAAACTGCATTGTTCCTGTTTTATGAGCTGATGAAAAAACACGAGACAAGGTACAAGGCAGACTCTGCCACAGTCAAATTACAGGGAGCAGACAGGCATAAAATGCATACGTCTGGGGACAAAAATGGTGAAAAACAAGTTGGAATTGCAAATCAGTATGTCTCAGATCATCTGCTGAATGCTATCTGAGAGAATATTAGTCTGTTGACTGTGATAAAAACAGTGCTTGCTTTGCTTTTTTAGAAAGCTGGAAATTCTGAATCTTGTTCAGGCCACAGTTTCAAATTTTCCCATTTTCAATTTTCAATCCACCACGCTATGACATACACATCACTTAGAGTTGACCAGTCTCCTGTAACAAGCCGAGAGTGGGTGAGAGATCTGATGCCACATTTAATTGACTTACCGAACAGGCTGACTGAGCACACTCGCTCTGGTTTCTCTACCAGCTTCTCCTGCCCAAACACAGCTTACAGTACACTGTCATTCTACACTGGACTAAGACACACTGTACATCATTTAGAAAGTTTGGACTTTTCAAACTTTGCAGTGTTTTTACTCCTGTAGTTCAGTTCATCAGAGTAGGTAGGAACAATGCCAAGTTTGCAGAAAATCACAACATCCAGACAGGTAGGAACACTGTTTCTCTTTTGAGGTAACAATTCTTGGGGTAGATACAATAATCAGAAATCATATATAAAGTGGGGAAAAAGTTCAAAAAGGAAACAAATGTTGACTTTTCAACAAAAGAGCTGACTGAAAGGTGTAGAAGATGAAATACACCAAGGACAAATTAAGATGCAAAATCCACTGCAGCAGAGTTCACAACAATACTGCAGTGTTAATGACATGAAACCAAATCTGTTCAATACATGAGCTACTCAGGAACCCAGTGGATTTTGTAACTTTCTGACTAGATGATGTGAAATGATACATTGGCAGCATCTACATTTTAATCTTAAAAGAAAAAAAAGAAAATTGACAGAGACCGTCTAGTGAGGACTTAACATGTAACCTCCTGGTTATGGTACATCTACAAACACAACCACCCTGCAGCCCTCTATACATACTAGAAAACATTATTTTTTAAGTTGTTAGTTGACACATTCAAGGCTACAGAAGACTGAGATATCAGACGCATTGTACAGAATGAACTCTTCTGTTTATATTTTCTGCTGGAAGTCTGAGGAGAAAGTCTGCAAACTGCACACATAAACAAAAGTTCTTCAAACGTTAAGTTCAATAGAAAAGGAAAAGAGAACTCGGATGACCATGGAATGCCTTGCAGATTGCCTTAGAAACTTTCAGTATAACCAAAGGTAATGGAAAATTATCTTTTAGATACTAAACTGTTTTTAGCTGGTGCTGTAGAAAGGAGTGGGTGAAGCTGGTATGTGCAGATTACTCAACTGACCCTGACATGACTTGGATTCTATGCACCGACTTATTTTTTGCCAGAGGGACAAAGAAGCTTGCTGGAACAGCAATATATGAGAGTTCATGTGTCTTAATTCATGCTGACATGTCAAAAATGAACAAACATACGCCTTCGGATATGGTGGCCACTGTAAAACCCCCTGTGGTAATAACCATTGATTATTAATTTGCCTATGACGATACCTAGATACCAGTAGAAGAGAAATGTCTCAAGATAATAAAAGTATGCTGTGATGAATAGACTGAAAAGACTCAACTCATCCGGCTCATGATTCACCACATTTCACACTTTGCTGTAATGTGTGACGAACATTTCACCGTATTGCACAAATTATCAGGAATCTATTTAGAACTACAAATGGAACTTGAAGACTTTTATTCATCTTTATTGACATGGACTTTCAACTAAATAACTGGCTATTTAAGGAGCTAAGACCCTGAACCAAGTGGAATGATCAATAATACTGCACCGACCGCATTCAAGGAAAAACAAAATCATAAATGGGATTTTTGGCTTTTGTAGTCAAACAAACAAACAAAAATCTCTGTAAGGCAGACCACACATACAACTCATGTATCATAGATAAATGGTGGAAATTTGTCTGATCTCGAACTTTAAGATCATCACCTCACAGTGATTTGGCTGCTTCCTTCATTTCTACTTGTGCATCTGTGATAAGTGCTGGATCTCACCAAAGCAGGGCAGCAGGTGGTAAATCTAATGTGTGGGGCTGGTGACCAGAGACAATTGTACTGACTGTGCAAAAAGCTCTATTTTCAGTGCATTGTGTTGTAAAACGAAATGCCATGCAACGTACATACGCCTTAAATAATGCACCGCTTTCTGGTTTTCAGTCTTCAACTTGAACTTGTTTTCGTCTCTGGGTCATTGCCTTATCCATCTCTCATTACCAACGATAATCCTCCACATCAAAACTGGGTCAGCCTGGAATAGATAATGATGTTTGTTGTTGGCAGATTTGAAGAAGATGACTTTGTTTGACTGTTTTTTGATGTTTTTGGGTTAAGGCACTACATTTTTTGCAACTCAGAACACTTCAGGCTGACTTTACCAGCGTTTTGTTGGTCTCCACCAAATATAATCTGAGAGCTCAGCACCAAAATGATCAACTAGTGGTCGGCTATCCAGACACGGCAGGCAGCAACAAAACACATCGTATTGCTGAGGATGAAGCCAAACAGCAGAGGTGTTGACCAGAAAACTAACACAATGAGCTGAAAGACAGGAACAAGCACTCTGCAGCTCAGGGTAAGTGCTGAGCAGGGCAATAATTCTCTGTGGCTTTTCTCACTACAAGCAACAAGCATCAGATTTCAGATAAACCTTCAATCCATTATAAATAGAAAAATGTTGATTAGGGCAGCTTTAAAAAAAAACCTGACTTTTTAGGAGTCATGCTGAACTTTACTTGTAAACATGAGGAAGGTGTAACAAAAAAGTACATGGACAATACATGAAAAGGTAAAGAAAATGCTTAATGTAATAGCTTATCATAAAAAAACTTGAAAGGAAAGATGATAAAGACATTAGTGAATAAAAACAGAGAAGAAACTTCATGGGCTTTTGTTAGAGTTTGATGCAGGAAGCCATGTATGTAATCTTAAATTGTGAGTAAAACACAACCACAGTAGGTGTACATGATACTTATTCTGATTCTGAATACAGAGTTCACCACGTGTTGATAAAAGATTTGTTTCAGACCCCATTTTGTGTTCTATAGACATTGGCAAAGTTTAATTTTGGGAAGGAAAACAGGAAATTGTATGGTTTTGTAAAGAAAGGTGAAGCAGGTTGCCAGGGTACCTGTCCCTTTCACGGGATGAAAGGCACTCTGTTGAAAAAGAAAAGAATTTGTAAGAACGCTAACTGTGCGCATTACAAAAGCACTAAAGAGGTCTGAGCTGGAGTGCACAGCCTGTTGTCCATGCAGACCTGTCTTGATTGACACTCAACAGAGTGGAGTCAAGTGGGGTGGAGCACGACATAGTGCAAATCAAATAGTGGAGAGTAAAGGTCGGCAGTGTGTGATGGAGAGAGTTGAGCTTGCGCACACGATGAGTGATAGAGATTAAATTGAAGGGAAAGCCTCTGGGTATTGGAAGAAGGCAAGATTGATGTGGGCTGGAGAGAAAAGAAAGCAAAGCAAGGGAGATGATGAGGATAAAGACACACTCCTGATTTAAGTCCATTCTAACGAGGCAGCCAGTTAAGTTTCCTAAACTACATGAATCTGTATTCAGCACTCTACTTTGAGCAGAAAGAGTCTCTCTTTACCCTTTTAAAGCCATCATCCTGAGGGAATGCAATATTGACTGGCTCCAGCGGGTGCTCCAAACACCCTATGTAGCATTTTGATCCAACCTCCAGACGAGATTGAGTTTCATTAGGTTTCCACCTCTCCTGGGATAACCTTTAAAGAAATGGACAAACTTTGAGGCTGGCTGAGCTTGATCTGAGGGATACTTTTCAAAGGGACCAGAAGTTGGTCTTTTACAGGCTCATTAGACTGATTTGCTGGGAGCGATAAAGACAAGTCTTTATCAGGGAGACGGGATGGCTCTCTAGACAACAATAAAGCTTTTTAAGGAGACGTAGAGATATTTAAGGAACATGCACAGCAGTGATTATTCTTTGAAACGCCAGCAACCCGTCCTTCCCCTCTCAAATGATAACATAGAAAACGGATGATGTACACAAAGAGCAGACAGATCTCTTTTAATCTCTTCGAAACAGCAGCATGCATAGTTTCAGTGTTTAAGTTAGTAGGATGCAGATCTGCTGCTCCAGCTGTTACAAAGGCTTCTTGCAGAACTCTACAATCGATTGCAAAATTCTCTTCAACAGCGATGCTCTTTATATCCTCTACCCAGCTGCATTCTTTTTACACGGCATACAGACTCACTTCCATACTCAAACACTCATTTTCATCACTCACCCTCCAGAATCTCCTGGCCGTTTCCACCCTTGAGGGTTTCCTGTGAAGGCCCAGCGCTGGCCCCATCAGATGTACGAATATCATTTTTGAAGTAGCCCGTGGCAGCTAGTTAGCTCTTCGGTGGCTGCTGAGCTTGACGTTTTCTCTATCACAGACAGTACAGCTGCTCCACCAGCAAACCACTGTCTGCCTAGACAGCCCACCAGCCTTTTCCATTTATAAAGCAGCTGCCACACCCAGAGCCATTACAATCCGTACTTCCCAGCAACTGTATGTAAACAAAAACAACCTTAAGTCCCTCTGTCTCCAAACACTGCAGAATGGCCCGCACATTAACAGGCCCTAATGGAGGCCAGGGAAATTCGCAGGCCAAGTTTAGCTTTCACTGTCTGCTCAGAGGCAACGCACGCCGGGAGAGTCTTTATGAGCAGCAAATTAACTTATTTAAATTTCATGATGCTAACCCTTATCAGTACGATTAGAGAGCTTAAGCTAATGAGTGAGAGGAGTTTGGAGATATAGATGATGTGGGAGTGTAGTGGGGTGATGGAGGGTGAACTGAGGTAATTCGACACCTCTGTATGAGATGCTGCTGAGGGAACAATCAGTGCTAAATTGTTTATTCAGCCATTAGTGCTAAACCACAGTGGGGTGTCCTGATAAGTAAGTACCTGATTTTAGATCTTAAGACTGCAGCTGAGAGTATAGGTGTGTACATAATGCCAGCACTGAAGATGTACAGCTTTGTATAAACATTTCAAACTATTTACAGAACAATCTGCATCAAATACTTAGTCACACAAATTATTTGTGCCACTCCAAAAAATAATTTCTGTCCACTATAAGATAAAGGAGAACATCACAAGCCTGATACCTGCAGGTCTGACAGCAGGAGGCGTATCACTTCCACCTGGAGACGGTGTTTCCATTGCAATCTGCCTTTTGTAGCTTTTTGACAGCAACTGCTTCCCCTTTGTCTCATCATGTCAGATTAGGTTCAGCTGTGTGTCCCTCCTGTTGTGTATATTGTGTGTGTTTTCCTTTGTTCCTTGTTGCGTCATCTGCTTCTCTCCTCGTGGTTTCCAAGTCCCAGGTTCCTTCAGGTTTCTATTTTGCTTTTTCTAAGTATCTTGTGTTCCTATGTTTAGCTTTCCCCAGTTTAGGCTTTTGTTAGTTTATTTCAACTCCTGCAATGAGTGTGACAAGTGCTTTAGTCAGTCATCAAATCTGAAGCGTCATCAGCGTATTCACAGAGGAGAGAAAACCTACTTCTGTTATGAGTGTAACAAGAGCTTCACTCATATAGTTTGAACGTACATGAGCATACCCACACTGAAGAAAAGCCCTACTCCTGGGATCAGTGTGGAAAGGGTTTCAGTATGTCATCACATCTGAAGCGGATCCACACAGGAGAGAAGCCATACTATTGTGATGAGTGTGACAAGGGATTCAGGGTGACATTTTCCAAAATCAGGATGCATAAATGCTTCTTACAGTGCTTGTTAGCATCTGACTCTAAAATGTTGGATATCGGAGCGTCCTTGAACACAGCACCAAGGAGAGTTGGCAGAATGGCTCCTTCTGGCAAGAGTATTACTAGACTAGTATAAGATAATCAAGGCAATAAAAAAGGCAGGATTACATTTTCATACTAAATTAAATGCATGCCAATTTCAGTCTAGAATGTCTAAAATAATTATACAAAGGTGTGCTTTTGATAATGCTTGGCATTAATACAAAGCATATCCAAGGGATGGTGTAACTAAGGAATAACATTAGGCAGATAAGAGAGCTATTCTCTTGTGCTTTAAGGGTTTGGTTCTCTGCAAAGGTCAAATTAGTGGCATGATATTGCATTTAAATCCTTTGCCATGGAGTCTTAAAATTAGACAGTTATTAACTAGTTATGGTGTCCTCTATGTGTGGTACAAGTAGTTTCAGGGGACTTCGATTTGTAAATGAGCTTTGTGCAGCCTGAGTCTGCAGGAGTTGGATCATTACACTGCTGACACTCCCATGTGACAAGCGTTTGGCTTGTGTCAGCACAATTTCTGAAGCAATGAATGAAAGCTTGAAACACACAGGGACAAAGAGGCACATGTGCAACTTTCACATTATTTTTTCATGCAAACCCACTTTGAAGCTTAAATCTCTCTGACCGCCTCTGATCTCTGACAGGAAAAAAATTTAGACATTAATGACAATTTGTGCCGCAGTGGTTGTATTCCTTCTTAAGCATCATCTAACAGGATGGTCGGGTAAACCACCTTACCACTTCTATACCAGTGGTTTTCTCCCCAAGAGCTACTAAGCCGAGCATTCACTTTACAGCGATGAGTCACTTTCCTATTGTTTCCTATTCATTTCCCCTCCTCTTCCCCTCTCTGGTGCTCTCTTCTTGCTCTGCCCCTCCCTGCCTGTCTTTCTGTGCCCTGTATCCTCTCTCTCTCTCTCTCTCACTAAAGCCCTATCTTTATCTTCCCTCATTCTCTCTTGTCAAACAGACAAGTAGAGGCCTCCCTAGTGTTCTCCCCTCCATGCAGTAGTTTGTCTTTTTGGCTCCATCTAATCCATTAGTAATCCATTTCAGGGGCTGTCAGCCACATAGAAGCTGCAGAATGCAGCCTGCACGGTTTATCTGACACAGTTTGTCAGCCCTGCACTGACCGGTGAAGGCCTTGAATGGAGCTCCAGCAGCAGTTAGAAAAAGTCTGAAATATACACACTGCTGATGAATACTGTAATGTCCTATATGTCAATGTAAAGAAGATAGAAGAGGCATCTTTTGGGGGTGGGGTTGTTCCAAGCAAAAATGTACTGAAGGTGTTTTTGGGTTTGGGGAAAAGGAACATTTTCTTCTTTGCAGCCACTTGTTCTGTGATTTTCACATTTACTTTGTGACTTTTTAGTTCTTGTTAATTTTTATTTTTTTCTATTTCTCTCTCTAGTAGCTAAAAGTAGCTGCTAAGGTACAAAGGATTTTTTTTTCAGAGATACACAAGTAACGTGCTTCCTTGCAATAGATCCAGAAAGGACAAGATAACTTAAAAAGCAAGCAAAACAAACAAACCAAAAAAGTTTCCTTGTTGAAATCATAAACTATCAAACACAATTTTCCAACTCATTAAACCCATGGTTTCTTCTACTGCAGCCTTCATTTGATACAGACACTTTTGCTTATGGTGACTGCCAGCCAGCGCCTGCTAGCTTGCTACAGTTGGCTGCAACTGACAATGCAGTCTGTGAGACGACTGCATGGCTCTTCTTTACTTGCTGCCGCTGTTTCACTGCAGTTTCGAAAGTCAGCGACATGCATGGTGGTGTCCTTAAGGCAACTGACTCCAGAGAATGAAGACAAATTCGATGAGCCATTATCCAGTAATTACAGCAAGAGTGACTCCTGCTCAGCCAAACGTTGCGTAGCTTTGCTGTAAAGTTTCACGGAAGGTGAACCAATGCTTCCCTATTATTCATTTTAAACGGTAAATTAACTGCATTCATATGGCACATCCTCAAAGTTTACTCACTCACACACACATTAATTCTCTATCTTATTCAAACAAATCAGGCAGCATTTTAGACCACAGGCACTAAAAGAAGTCTTTGAATGTATACTCTTTGTTTTTCACATATAAAACAATGTTAGCGCTCATCCGTGTGGGATCCTGCCTTTATACACAGACTAATCCCAGCTGTTCTAACATGTAAGCTTGCTTGGTAAGCAGAGGTTTGTGAAGCTTTAGATTCCAGGTTGTAATCCTAACTGAGTCAATTTAGCATACAGCTTATTATAAATTACAGGCTGTTTCTTGCAGAAAGCTGACATTCAGTGATATATTTCTCGCTGTTCTGTTTTGCATTTACAGTGCTTCCCAAAATGAATGCCGCTAAGCTCCACAGGCCACATTTTGCATAAGTTGTTTTGTGGCAGACTTTGGGCATAAGCTGAAAAGCATATTTTCTGTTCTTCTTGACTGGGACAGCATTTGTATTATAGACAGCATTTGGTTTGCATAAGTGTGTTTACTGCTGTTCGAAGGATTTTAATAAATATTGCAAACTGATTAAAGTGTGCTTTGTTGGTGTCACAATTAGCCTCAAGAGAGCCACTTATAAAAATTCTAAATTCAAATCAAAATCTGAAGTGTTAACACATCTACTTGCATAACATTATTAATATCCGGGCTTTCCAATATCAGCTGCTTAGGCTTTAATGATGACTGATATTGTTTTAAACATTTGCTCATGTGTAGGCAGGTGATGCAAATCTGATTGCTCTGAGTGAATGTGTGGGGGGTTTCATTAATGACTATGATCAAGTAGTTCCCAAGCGGGCAACTATTGCAGTTGTGCACACACCCACTCTTGTCCACACATAATTTGTGTCTCATCAGTTAATGTAGTTGAGGGGCACAAGCAGTTATCCTGCAATAGCGAGCATCTCCTCGGCTCATAGAGAATGTGAAGAGCCTCACCTCTTATGGATGCAGGCAATTTAATGATGACTGCAAAGGACATCAAAAGAAGATTTATCATATTTTATTGGCTCTGCCATTGTGAGAGATGAGTTCCTGACAAGGCTAAAATTATTATTATTATATAAGCTTCTGCTAAGATTAATCACGTCTGCAGCATCTGGAAAAAGTTATGAGAGAGCAAAACACATTGTAATGCTAAAATTATTTCTTTTTTGTTGATTTTATCTATCGTTCTAATAGTTATGTAATAGTTTGGAAATCTAGTTTTTTGGCAGTTATGTTTATGTGGTTGTGACGTATTTTGTTTGCAGTTAGAGCAATTGCTTGAAATTCTTTGAACAAACCAGATTTGGTTAAATACACCCTCTGTACTGAAACGTTTCTCTGTCACTGGCTTTTATTTGAAAATGAAATTAGAACATTTTAATATGCTTGGATAAGACTTTAATAGTTGAATGAAATATTTGAACAAACATTTGTGGAAATGCTCATTTAGGTTCCGGGGGTGTGTCTACATGTATTCTTATGACGTTTGAAAGCGGATGAATCCCTGAAATGCCTCCTACACTTTTGACAGATGTATGGTTTCTCTAAAGCGTGGATTTTACATTTGTTAATTTCTAATATTAAAAATGCCACAGTCTGGCCATCAACTTGCAGTTTTCCTTGAGGGCAGGAGCTGCTTTGAGGAAAGAAATGTTATCTGTGCCAGAGAGCAGTGATAAGTATGTATTTATTGACAGGATTAAACTTGCATGACTAACATTTGTAACAGCAAAATACACTCCAACAATGGCCATTCAAGACAGTCTCAGAGGGAAATGGACAAGAAAGCTGTCAGGCTGCTGTGTCAAAATATGTGAATAGGTGTTGGGTAACCTGTTGGGCGAAAAAAAAAAAGAAGCTACATCAGCCTTCAGACTTTTTGGTGTGTTTTGTTGGTTTAGTTTGCATATTGTGTTGAGCTAAACTTCGGGAGTTGTACACAGGCTGTAACACAGACTGTTATAAGCATGACCCCTGAGTGTAAAAGTCACATATGTCACAAAGCAACCAATAGCTGACATGAAGAAAGGACTTAAAGCAGGAAGTTAAATGAAAGGATTTTAAACAGTACAACAAAAACTGCTACAAGCTAGTGGGAGGAAAACTAACTAATTAACAAAATAAGAAAACAAAGCAACACAAACAAAGCAAATGTGGTAGGCAAGAAGGAAAGCAAGGAAGACCCGATAAAGACAGGGTACAGCTGAATAGTCCAGGAAATTACCTCCCACCTCCTGTACCTAATGACTTTTCCTCGGCCTCAACAGCAGACTTCATGAGGTCAAAGAAAGATGTTAAGGAAAATCTATAAGAACTTAGGTAGAGGGCACTGCAGTTTGCAGAGACTGCACTTACACTAAACTCCTTAACAATCAGGAGGCAGGTGTCCTTCATATTGAAACTACTATGCCCTAAATATGGACTCCAAAATCTTGCCTCACTCCAGAGTGTTCTAATGTTATTTAATGAAGGTCATATAAATGACCATATTGAGTGAAGAATATTAATGCTAATGACAGGATCCAGTGTAATTTCTTTACTCCTTCTTGCTAAAGCTTTTTGCGACCATCACTTATTTACTTATTCAGTTTTCCAGCTTTAGGAGTGTGGTGGCTGGAGTCGATCCCAGCTGATCTGAAGTAATAATTAATGAAGGATGATCCAAAACTCTGGCAATACAACTGGTAACAGATGGTTAGGGTTAGGTTATTCCAGATGGTCTTAATCTTGATTTGGAGAGACAACATCTGGACAAAAAGACAATTTGATTGCAGCTGTTGGTTTAACAGGCCGCTCTTAAAAATTCAAAACAGATTGTGGCACTGTGGAACTGTAGGATGGCATTGTTACCATTCCTTTCACAAAGGGAAATCCAGACTATCTTCTCCTAAAGGAAGTAATCAAGGAAGCACTTTCCTTAGAATTTAAAGAACTTGAACAGCTGTCATTATGGCCATTAAACAGATGGTTATGGGTCACTTTACTTAGTTAGGAACATTCCTAAAAACACAGACACTACCTAACCAAGTAGTTCCACTAGTCAGATACAGTTGCCAACCACATTCATTAATGAAACCAATAATGGCTCTCCCCTTAATGATCTGTGCACTTGGTGAATTGCTACATTTTTGCATTAAATACTGGAAAAATAGACTCCAAGGATCTGTTACTTTTATTGGCTAGAACATGATGACACTACTGTCCCATTAAAAATTCTAATTATTACGCACAAGTTGGAACTTCTACTGATATGTTAAAAGCTGCCAAATGCCACTGTCAGTTAAAAAAAGATGAATTCACAGTTGTTCAACTGACATAAATAAGTAAAATATCGCCCAGCCCTAATGTGACATCCTCTTTGTTCTGCCAAAACAGCTCTGACCTCTGGTGTGCATGGACATGGCCATCTGGTGATGGGAAATTGGCACTGGATCCTTTGAGACCCACAGCCTTCATACTTGATCAGATTGGAACCTGGAGAATTCAGAGGACAGGTCAACACCTGTGTCGTATTTTGCAGTTTGGGGAGGAAGGAAGGAGACACAGTCTTGCTGCAGAAGGCCACTACAGGCAGGGAATGTGGTTTCCATGTGGGCATCTGCAGTATATTTAGGTGAGTGGTATGTGTCAAAGTAATATCAACATGAAAGCCAGTATCCAAAGTTTCCCAGCAGAACCGTCCTCCGTAACATGTTTTGGACAGTTTACCAAGCTATGTAATAAGCTATCTATCTGCATCAGTCTTTTCACAAACAGCATCAGGGAATCCTTCCTTGAAATTATTATTTTTTTGCCCAGGCAGCTCCCCTTTAAGCCCATACATCTCTGGAGCCACAGAAAAGCAATATTCGTGGTTGAAAATAAAAACGAGCATTTTTTCCTTCGGTTCATATCTGAGAGCAATTCTTCACACACGTACAGGGAGGTGAATTTATCATGAGCAAAGTCACGGCCTCACAATGTGCAGTAAAGGCTGTATGGATTCAAAACAAATAAAAAGAGCTGAGCTCATTTGTTACAGACTGTGAGTCATAATATGTGTCCCTGCCGTCTGCATGCCACATGTAAGCACAGATATGAGCTGAGTGCCAGTAGGTGTAAATAAAGTTCTATTAATAGATTTCAAAGTGAGTGAGAGAAAGAGAGAGAAAGCGAAAACTTGGGGGGGAAAAAAATCAATTTTTGATAAAAAAGAAGAAATGCAAGATCTATGACTGCAAAGTACAACATCATTGTGTCTGTGTGCCTATATGAGTAACACTATTACAGGATGTGTTTTCCTTATTCGAACAAAATTGAATACAATTTAGGTGCATTTTCTCCACCGACATGCTTTTTTAAAAAAATCTTTTTTCAAGCTTCTCTGATTTGTCAAACCAAAAAGGAGTGCATTTGGGGAAACCCGCCCAAGAGCATAACTATGCATCCGGGTGTTTTTAGTTTATAATTCTTTAAAAATGAAACTCACTCCTGTCATCTGTCATCGGACAGAAGTGATACATCAGATACGTTCGTACTTATTTTGAGATTCTGAGGTGAGTTGCTGAGCATGTCCTGAACTTTTCTGACCATAAGAGCTGCTGTTTCTGCTGCAGTTAGCCTCTGTTATCTGTAGTTAGCCTCCTTTAGCTGATGCAAGTGGAACTTTCTTTGAAGTGGATATAAAATTGTTGGACTTAATAAAAATATACATACTGATGTACTAATATTAAATTGTCATTTATAGTTTGAAGGTGCTATTAGTGATCTTTAAATCAAAAGTAACTTACTACATATGCGGCCACTCTCTAGCCACATATATAAAACAAGATTAGGTTTGAATTTGAACGTATCCCTTTAAAAAGCACAGTGCATATTAATGAACATATATCAATGTAAATAATATAGGTGGAATAGCAATGCACATCTTGGCCCCTATATTCAAGCGGCAACAAATTTGTTGGAAGACTTAAACCCATAAACCTTAGGCCACCATTATCACTATGATAATGAAAAGGATTAAACTGGCTAAACTTGGAAGCTATTTGCTGTAAAATCTGGGATTTTGAATTAGTTATGGGATGAGCAGTTCCTTCACAACTTAAATCAATTATGCACGCAGTCTTATACTCCCCATTCCTCTTCATTTGTTTTTGATGTAAAAAAAAAAATTATGGTCATGACTATAAAATCTTCAGATAAGGATTTTCTTAAACATCAATTCAGATTTTAAGATGAAATTAACTTCCAGAACTAGAGCCTTAAAAAAGTGTGTCAGAGTTTATACAATGTGTGGTCTAAGTTATGCAACCAACAAACTAAAACGCTTAAGTTTACAGAAATTTGCCACAATTAAACTTTTTATACTATCTATGAGCAGAAATCAGCAAACTGTATGGCATTTTCCTGAGTTATGACTAAAACTTCTAAATTTCACCGCCGCTTCCTGCTTTATAAAACTTGACAGCAGTCAGAGCCCATTAGATGTGGTAAATTTAAATCAGTTTAGGAAACCTGTACAATGGCAGTCTTGATATATATGTCTGCCTCCAAAACAAGTACAGTTCGTACTTGTTTTGAAACTCTTCCCTGTTTATGCTGCATATTGTTTATACTCTTGTGTAATGCGCACAGTTGTCTTACCTTGTTTGTGTTGTTTATATTTAATCTGTTGTAACAGTGTTTATGCTCCCTTCTCTCCAGCTTTCACTTTACCTTACTAACTTTGTGGGTAAGAAAAATGGAAATGAATTCAGTATCGGAAACTTCTCAACCTTATTTCTTCACCTTAGGTGGATACAGCTTTCTACTTTGGCATTAGATGTCTGCTGGTAAACTAATTTGTAGGGATGTGTAGCTTTGTGTTTCTAGTAAGTAATTACGCTTCTTAGACAAATAGCGAGGCTACTGAAAAGATTTTAAACCATAAAGATAATAGGCCCTTCAGGCGAAGACTGAGAGCCCGGCTTCTGAGCATAACAAGGTTGAAACACAGACATCCTAGTCAATGCAACTCATTTCAGCTCGGTCTGCACAGCTGTGACCTGAGCTCGTGTGTCACACAAGAGGCAAGGTTGCTGATGTAATGTTACGCTTCAGCTGGCCGAAGCCATTCGACAGGACAACGGGTCAAAAAGGCGAGCGGGGAGAAGAAGAAAAGAAGGAAATAGATCAGGGGAGGAAGAAAGGAAGGTGTGATGGTGATTGGGGGCTCAGTTCTATTCAGGAAATCTCAACAGGTCAGTGGAAAGAAAAGGAAAGCAATTTCAGTTTGTGATGAACTCTGGAAACAACCCTGGCACTGTAATGGATCAAAGGACAAATATAACCTGGATGAACTAACACTACATATGTCAGTGGGACTGTTTCCTTCTTTTTCTTTCTTTGCAGTGGACCATCATTTTGAAAACAACATGAGGAAAGGCTGTTTTAAAATTTGACTGAAGGATGGTAGTATTATTTTTGAGCTCAAGTGCTCTCACCGCTGGGTGTTGGCTGTTATTTCAGATTCAGAAGCATGTGTGCAAAATATTGAGAAATCTACTTAAAGTACTGAATGAAATCCACCAGATGAGTCAAATTTAATTGGTTAATTATGACAGCTAAAATATGTCCTTGACAACAAAAATGAATCCATAGAAATAGAAAGGCAGGCGGCACAAAGCTGATTGCAACAGTCCTGCTCATTTCAGAGGGAAAGATAACTATATGAAAATTCAAATAAGGGAATTTGAACTGCAAAATTTGGATCACATGGAAATAACTGTGCAGCATACAACCCTTTTCACAACGTCTTGCGCCCTCATCAGTGAGAGTTTAAATCGTTCCCTGTCTGTATATAATCTCGACATTTTGTCTCTTCAGACGGCCCGCATTAATAATGCACAATCGCTCTTCCCTCTCACAGATGAACGCAGAGCTGCCATGTTCAACTCGGAGCAACCCAACAATCAGAGACATGTCATTTCCTATTCCCAACCCACCTCTGAACTGAGAGATAAACTGCAGCCCTTCTTCACGTTTTTTTTTTTACATCAAAGAACAATATGTCAGAGCACCCCGTGAGATTTCAGTGCTTATGGTTGGGGTGGTTAAAAGCGCTTCAGCCGGAAACATCTTGCAGAGTGGATCCAACTGAAAAAGCAAAGTTTAGAAGAGACAACAGAAACCTTTTTTTTTCCCTTCTTTTTTCTGTGGAATGTACAGGAATAACAGCAGCACAGAGGCATGCTTTGTTGAGTTGTGGGTGGTTGTGTTGTGTTGATGTGTGAACCTGTGTTTCTGTCACCAGTCATTACAAAGAAACCCCTCTATGGTGTGTCTTCTGCAGTAATGATCTGTTTATGTGCTGATTAAACCGCCCTGCATCACATTTGCTGTATGACATCTAACACTAATTCTAAATCTTTACTAATTTTGAGTGGCGGATTTCAAAAACAGCACCCGTTTTGTTCTATCGCTCACATTTTTTCTCACAAGAGGCAATTGTAAACATGATTTAAGGGAAAAGTAGTACAGAAGGAGGCACAGAAACCCTTTTATGAATGCTACTTCTGTTGAGTCAATATTTTTGGATACAGTTCCAAAAATGAATGATTGATTACCCTAATCTGTCATCAGCCGTGAGACCTACAGTATATCATATTCAGCTTAAGTAAACTAGGGGAAGGTAGAAAAGAGTGATGACGTTTTGTTTCCACATGGACACCATTCTAGTGATGGGGATTTTGAAGATTCTTCTTCTAGTACCTCATCTGTCAACCACTTATTCACTCAGCTAGAGTTAAATGACTGAGTATAAGATTTGGATCTGCCAAAGGAAGCGGCTGAGTTGCTTGGATCTAGGCTCACTGAGAAAAATCTGCTGAGACCTACTTTTCTTTTTATAGGCATCATGAGAAAGGACCCATTCCATTCTTTGAAATGGATGACGGCTTTGTCTTTTGGGTGCAATGGGTTGTGAGCATAATGTTGAGGCTTTTCATTGACAGCTCAAAAACCAGCCTTGCTACCTGGAAAATAATTTCATCTTCTTGATGCAGGATTGTGTTATTATCAGCTTTTTAAAAATGTTAACTGACAAACTAGCCATTTACTGACAATTTGCCACCTTATTACCTTAATCTCAACACACACTAAGCATAAACCATCAGTGTCATGTTGCAGAAAGACATCCAGACAGATGAGTTATATGATTGTGAAATGTGATTACTCAGGTCTCAAAACCTATAACACTGAACAACCAAAGCCTCTTTTCATAGTATGAGACCTCAGCATCCAGTTAGAATTCCCAAAGCACTTTAGTATCATTTTTGCTTCGCTGATATCAATCTGCAACCAACCACAATTTTATTATGCATTATTCTGCCAATGATTTTGTGTGTGCATCTGTTATGCATATGTGATGAACCTTAATCCAATGCCATCATATTTAATAAGGAAACATCTCAGAAGCTGAAGCCAGATAAGTGCTGGCATATTTGCTTATTTGAAAATAAACAGCTTGTCACAAACATAAAAATGCACTTATCAAAATAATCCATTTTTATCTACTGCCAGTAGTTAATCAGTTGAATTTTATTCACTTCCTATCACACATTTCCCAGAATACCTTTCAGCAACATTACTCTAGTTACAAGCAAAGACATAAAAGATGAGCATAGTTTCAGGTTAAAGCCTTAAAGCTAGCTTCTTTTTAATGGCCATAAAGAAAGATTATCCACGATGGGCTCATTAGCTAAAGCTATAGCTATTTTTATACTATCTATGGCTTTGCAGGACTGTAAAGTCAAAGATGTCAACAACAGAGATGTGTGGATACCAGTATCAATGTCTAAAGGAAAGATATGGTTAGTAGCCAATGGGATAAACATTTAAGTCATTTATTCCCTTTCCATGCTAGATAAACAAAGCCATCTTATGTTTAAAAAATGATAATTTTAAAGTCAGTTCCTCACCGTGCAATTCGTAAAAATGTCATGCGACTTAGCTACTAATCAAAAGGTTGGTAGATGGATCCCTACTCTACCTGTCCATATCTTAAAGAATCCTTGGGCAATGACTTGCCTCCGATGCAATCATTGGATTGTGTATGTGTATAAATGTTAAATAAAAAATATTAGGTATGGATAAAAGCTTTGTGTGAATATGAGTGTGAGATTAAGTGAACATGACTTCTAGCAAAAAGTGCTTTGAGTGCTGAAATTGAGCAGAAAGCTAAAATAGTACCGATACTAGTCCATTTACTTCTCAGTGTAGATTTCTGCATAATCATTTTTTTCATGTCTGCTGGAATTCTGGAAGATTTTAGGTTTCTTTAAGCTGAATGACAAATAGGTTAAAGCAGTGATTCCAAAAATTTGGTGCAGAGCCCCCTGGTGGGCTGGGAAGGCAATGCAGATAGGCTGCAGTAATAACATGTCTGTGAAGGTTATCAGTCATCCAGGTCATCGTTGTCAAAGGAGCTTGCAAAGAAACGCATCTGGACTTCTTTAAGTTGCTTGAAGACATTTCACCTCTCATCTGAGAAGGTGTTCTGTTCTGTTCTGTTCGAACTGAAGAAGCTTCTCGGATGAGAGGTGAAACGTCTTCAAGCAACTTAAAGAAGTCCAGACGCTTTTCTTTGCAAGCTCCTTAGACTGCAGTAATAACAGAAATTCTGCTTGAAATTACTCAAAAGTAATTACAGTTACATATTTGTATAAATATATTTATGTAAAAATTGAGTTAACATTTATGATTTAACACTTTTCTGAAATGTACTGGTTTTGTATTGATGTTTGGGTCCCAGTGGCAGGTGGGTCACACATTGGCCTTAAGACTTTGTATATGACTGGGTACCATTCCAATAATTTGATCCAATTGGATTAAAGTGAAGATTTAAGAAGGCTGCTGATGCTAACACCTAAATGTGGTGTGGATTTATAGCAAACAGCAAACAGGAAAGTGCATCCTATTGCCTCAGAATGTTACCCTGTGTCAGCTGGGATTGGCTCCTGCCACTCTGTGACTAAGTGGAGCAATTTTGTTATGCAATCAGCATAACACAGATGTAAAATGTTAAGGGCCTGACACACACAAAACACATGTTTAATGAATATAAACCTGAATATCAGCAGTGAATGAAAAAGTTTTTAAAAAGGGCCAAGTTGCCATAGCTGTTGCACAATGATGAGAGCAAACATTAGCAGTAACAGTAAACCTTAAACAGAACCAATCATCAAAAAGTAGAGAGTCTGTCAGTTCAGCTGTACTTATCAGGCCTCTCTCGAGTAGGCCGGGTCATATGCTCCCTACATTGTCTCCTGGGAACGCTATTCATCTTTTATTACATAACATACTTTTCAATTATCCACCTCTGGTTCTGATCAAGCCTTTCTCTTTTGGCCTCTTTGCCTTTAAGGCAACATGCTTCATCTTGTCTGTGGCTCTGCATTCCTCTCTCTGTCCCTCTGTCTCTGTACTTTCTTTTCATCATCCTTCATCATTGGTATCATTGATTTAACCTCACTTTGTATAACTGGCCTTCAGTCCCTGCAGAGCCCGCTTTCAGAACAATACACATTTCAGCCTTTGCCTAAGATATTGCACCTCATTCCTAGATAGGAACAGGACAGCCTCTAGTGGTGCATCAGTGGTACTTCAACTTCATCTGACCTTTTCTTTACAAAGCTCAAAGACAGAGAGACACTGACACATTCAGATCCATAGACGCTCTTATCATTTACCTCAAGGTGTGGTAAAGAAACTGGCACTATAAAAAAATGATATACAAATATGCTCTACAGATTGCTTTGATTCACAGTGTCCTGTAACTTATAGTATTTTGGATTAAATCACATGGAACAGAAGCATCATAACACATTAGGACCACATCTAAACGCTGAACCAAACCTGCAGAGGTAAACACGTTCGGCTAAATATAGACGTGTGGTGGAAACACTTCTGGGAGCAAACTTCTAAGCAAATAAGAGTGGACAAATGGCATCATATAACAGCAAAGTCCCACATGGAGATGAGTTTGATGTCCAACATCAGTCACTCTTTAACATGCTTGCTGTTTGCAGATTGCTGCAGAGCTATGTGCCTCTTTTCTGTTTCCTCCCTAATCTTAGAAATACTGTGTCCAGTCATAAATAATGACTAAATCAGCACTCCAGTTTTCTGACCCATAAAAGTGAAACGCAGCACAGCTCCTAAGCCCTGTGCTTGTGTGTTTGTGTGTGCGTTTGTGCAGAGCTTTGTGTATGTGTCAGAGAGATGGATAGGGCGGAAAGGAGTTCTGCTTGAAGCCCAGTGGAGAAACATTTTGTTGAATGCCTCCCTGTCTTTTTCCTCCTCCTCCTCCTCACCGTTGTGCCTGTCTCTCCCCACAGTGAAAATGCCTCGTGAAGAGGCCGGATATGAATTCATTTTACGCTGAGATGAAGTCAGTAATTTAGTAATGCCCACCATCTGTTATCGTCAGCTAGCTGCCAGACAAGCAGGGGCAACACAAAGAGAAATGCAGCACCAGCTGAAGAGTTGCAGACGTCAACAGTGAGAAACATGGTGCCACCTTGCTATTGATGAACAGCCCTTTTTAGAGTCATCTATACTCTGTTTACTGAGCGGCAGCTTCACTATTCCCCCCAAAATATAGCTTCGGACAGATATAACAAAAGCCGAACAGTGATAGGGAAGACAGCAGATTTTTTTCCCCTGGTTCAAGGATTGCTATTATTTTTGGGCAGCAGCTTAGCTTTCAAAAAGGACAAATTTGATTCTGACATTATTTTGCCCTGCAGTGAGTTGTACAGGATTATCTCATGTTGTTGCCCTTCCTCTGTGCATGTTTAATCTCTCTTAGAGGTTTAAAGAGAAAGCCGAGAGATTCAGCTTTTCTGCTTTTTCTTACATTTGACCTGTTAGCATAATTATTTGTGTGCTTTGCTATACATTATACATATGCACAAATGTATATACCAGTGTTTATGTATAGCAGTTCATAAAGGTTTACTTCCAATTTTAAGCTGCCCACCATGGTCGCTTATGCACAAGCCGTAACCTATAAGACTGAAAATTAAACTGCATTTCTTTCTAATGGGGATTCGAAAGGATCTAAGGAACATCGTCATTGCTTCAGTAGTGCTGCTAATCAAATGCACTTGATTAACTGATAAGGACTGAAAGCCTCTTCGCTCCGAAAAAAAAAATATGGCAGCACGGCTTAGGTTTGGAAACTTGCATCAGAACAAACCACAAGACGTCTGGAACAATGGATTTTTTTTTGGACAGACAAGACCAAAATTGGGATCTTTGACTATAATGCACAGTGATAACCAAACACTGCATATCAGCACAGACACCTCATATCAACTGTCAAGCACAATAATGGAGAGGTGATGATTTTGTGTGATTTTACAGCCACAGGACCTGCATTCAATCACTCAACCATGAACTTCTCTGTATATCAAAAGTATTCTAGTGTCAAACGTGAAGCCATCTGGCTTACGGTGAAAGCTTGGCTGAAAGTGGGTCATTTAACAGGACAATGATCCCTATAAGAGCAACAAATCTAAAACAGAATTACTGAAAAAGAAAAGAACCATGGCGTTGCAATGACCCAGGTCAAAGCCCAGACCTCATCCAGATGCATCATTAAGAAAGCTGTACAACAAATGTCTGACAACCTTTTATAATCTGCTGAAATAATGAGGTGCACTTACTTTTTCAACATGACTGCAAAGATGTTGTGAATTTTATATCACTCACTAGTTTAAGTTATTTTGTTTGCGTTGTTAGGCAGGTGATAGGTGGATACTACATGGAGTATATACCCAGACTATCTACTAAGGATCACCAATTTTTAATGCAATTATTGGAAAATTAACAGCATTAAAAGCATATCCAAGTATCTACTGTAGTTTTCCAGTGAAGGTCTACAATTCTATCTGTATGTTAGCACAAATAACAAACTAGCTGTCTGTGTAATGCATACACAATATATGCATGACCATTACTAATCACTAAGCATGCTAATGTTAGCTGATAATTTAGCCTCCTCACTCTTGTCCATGACACAGACAGACACACACACAGACAGACAGACAGACAGACAGACACACACACACACACACACACACACACACACACACACACACACAATATTAAGGGTGACATCAGGGTGGCTAAGTCCATCTTTTATATACAGTCTATTATGTTTCCTGAAGAATGACAACAAATACACCCCCACAGCCACCACTGTAATGTGTACCTGATTGCTTATCAAGGGCTTCTGAACAATAAATAAGCCATACTACCATTTTCCAGTCTGCTGGCTGCATAATTTATCATTGGGGAAAATGGTGCACATGCTTCTGTCATGTTTTCTCAACAATAAGTGTTTGAGGGGGGGGAAAGTGTTTGAGGACTTGCTGATGAAAAAGAAATTAGCTAGATGAGGAAACAGAGCTGGAGGTCAAATGGGCTTGTCACTGATATTTAGACTTGACAGTAATCAAGAAAAGCAATTGTTGACTGTAGACAAGCAGGAACAGTTAAATCTGCTTTTTTCTGACTGGACAAGGACTTGTGACAGGTGTTTCCTCATCTTTCATTCTATCGTTTGTCTTTGCGAGGATATACTGCAGAAATCTAAAAAGCACTCCGAAACGGTAAACATTCTCACTCAGTCGCATTACAAATGCACACACGCACAAAGATCTCCAGATGCCACCATGAATCGAGTGTGTAGACTGATGACTCTATCCTTCAAGTGCCATTATTGATCACTCACTGACTGTTAACTAATCAACACAAAAGAAGGCGAACTCTGCCAAACACTGTTTCTGTAATGAGACAGAATGAGGCGAGCTGTAGTTCATTATTCTAAACTAATTAAGACCAGTTCTCTGGGAATACAAGACAGTTGCTACCTTTATATGCATACATTTAAGAGGTTACTACTTGGCCATAGCTACTTTCATGTACTGTTCTCTTTATCAAATTAACCACAGTGCAGAGCATTGCCGTTTACTTCACGTTACAACTACAAACTGAAAATAAGTTATGTTCCAGAGAGGCTCCTACATTCTTGTAAGAGCCACCAGGTTGTGATCTTTGTGGTTGCAAAAAAGAGAATTAAGAAGCCTTGACAGGCTTGATCTTTATAATCACTTTCTTGAAATCACTCACGTGGGGTCTTACTAAATAACATATTAAATATGTTTTGTAAATATTGGTCATACTGGATACTTTTCCTTTCTAAATTTCAGAATGGAGGCTTATCCAGGGTATGCTCATTGGCTAATGGCTGGTGACTGACAAGCTACATCTGTCCTTTATGCTATATCTGATGTTCACATTACCATTTTGCTCTGTAGGGGTACAATGCTAATCAAGTTTGACTCTCTCTATAGAGGCAGACGTTTTGGCAGTTTGCTGGTCTGGAACATTGAAATATGTGTTAACCACAATGCCAGTCTTCTCAGCAAGTTGCTCTTCGATTTCTTGCAGTTTCTGTGAGTTTGCACGATGAGATCATAGGTTGAATTTGGGACAAGACCTCAGACTCTACAAACTGGCCTATAAAGCTCTGAATGGTTTAGGACCAAAATACATCAGTGACCTCCTGACCCAGTATGAACCATCCAGATCCCTCAGGTCATCTGGATCCGGTGTTTTATCAGTTCCCAGAGTCAGAACCAGACACGGAGAAGCTGCATTCAGCTTTTATGCTCCTTATATCTGGAACAAACTCCCAGAAAGCCTCAGATCAGCTGAAACACTCAGTTTATTTAAATCCAGGTTGAAGACTCACCTATTCTCAGCTGCATTTGAATAAAGCACCAAATCCACACTTTTAAGCTTAAATTTCAAAACTTACATTAACTACTGATCTTATCTATTTCTGATTTTATCTGTTTTAATTTTATATACTGTTTTGTTTGTTTGTTTGTTAAGTGGGATTAGAGCTCTGGGTAGCTCCCCAGCTGGGTCTAGACTGGGTCTAGAGAGTACTTTAAATTCAGGGAATTTAAAATAGAAAGTAGCTCGTCCACAGAAGGACTGGTAGCTCCCCTTACGATAAGGGTTCAGATCGCGCGAACAGGTGTGAAATGTGTGTGTTTAGTTAGTTTGTTTGTTTGCTTGTTTTAATCAATTTTAAATCATACTTTTTATTTGTCTTTGTTTCTAATGTCTCTGTAAAGACTCACCAGTGTGTGAATGTGAGAGTGAATGAATAGTGGCATTGTAAAGCGCTTTGGGTGCCTTGAAAAGCGCTATATAAATCCAATCCATTATTATTATTAAAGCACTTTGAATCACCTTGTTGTTGAATTGTGCTATACAAATAAATTTGCCTTGCCTTATTTTGCAGCCACAGCACAAGAGTCATTAAATCGACCATGGATTTCTCTGTATACCAAAGCATGCTATAGTCAAATGTGAGGCCATATTTAAAACAGTTAAAAACTGGCCCAAATTAGATCATTAAACAAAGCTGTGACCCCAAGTACAGAATTTGTGGATAAGTGGTTAATCTGAAAACAGTGGTGCTCTGCACTTGCCAGGTACAGTACAATATCAAATAGATTATCAGTAACTGAGTACTGGTCCAAGTGAGCTTTATCAAATAAGCATTCATGCTGCTTCTATTAATATACCATGACCTACACAAATGTACCTTGTGAAATATATACCTAACCAAATCGGACACAGGGTTTTGTTTGTTCAAATTCATCATTTAATATACAGTAAACAGTATTGTCAGAGTATGAAGATAGTCAAAAATATGACATGCTGCAGGATTTAACATAGTAGCAAGGGATTTAGATAACATGAGAGAAGCCTAATCACAGTCATGAATATGCTGGATTCAAAGCAATATAGAAAAGATTACAATTATGAGAATGGTAGTGTAAAAAATAAACTGAATCTGTTTGCCCACTGTGGGGAAAAATGATTCCCATGACTTATTTAGAGAGCTATTATACTCCAAAGTAACCTGCGCATCTGCTGACACGGTGAAAAAAAAAAGATATAAAAAGCCCATTCTTTGATACAGAGTATATTTACTGCTTCATTTTTTTTACTGTTTTTCATCATTATTATTCGTGTTATCGTAAAAATGAAATCTGATATTGGCCAGCTTATTAAAAGGGCATTTCAGGGATCGGCTGTCTCATAATCCATACCCTGAAAAATATCCTCATTTTGTCCGCATGTGCGTGTGTGTGTTTTACAGAGAGATAAAGAAAGGGGGAGAGAACTGGTGTGTGTGTGTGTGTTAATGTGCAGTTGTGGATTTATCCCTTCTCCCCCCTCCTCATCCCTCTTAATGCAAAGTGCAGGCGCAAAGCCATTAGACGGCAGAACAAGTGAGATGAGTTAGGAGAGGGTAAAAAAAGTAGAACTGTGGGACTGTGTGCCTCCCAACACTCACACATATATCACACAAAAACGCCCGCATGTCTCGGTTTGCTAGAGGTCTGAATCTTCGCCAGATCTCTCTCGAGTCTCATTACGATTGTGCTGATTGTAGTGGACACGGGCAAACAAAGACGAGGTGTTTACTTGTGTAATGGGGCCTGCTGAGGAAAAAAACAAAATCACACCACAAGGATGAGACTTTGATAGGAAAACATAAAGATCCATTTCTACTTTTTGCAGGTTTAAATGCTATTGGAGGACATATCTAATTAATGAGGCTGAAATAGGATCAATTAGGAACCCAAAGGCTTTGCATGTAATCAGGCTTCCACTGGACTAACAGAGGGTGAAAGGCTACACAACACTGGAAGATTGAACTTTTCATATTTCTGCTTTTCCATAGTTGAGATCTGCTGAGTATTAGCAGATGACAGTTGAAGTTACTTCAACATTAAAACTGATCTCCCGTATATATCCTGAGGGCATATTGCAGATAGCATAGGCTTGCATAGAGAAAGCTTTGCGAGGAGAAAAAAACCCAAACATGTTTGATTAGATTGTAATGAGTTGTTCCACCAGCCTGCAATCGTTATCAGAGGGGATTTCAGACTAAGATCACTATCAAATATATTGACAGAGAAGGATTTAGCCCACAGTAGAGAGTAAGTCAAGCTCATGCCAAACAAAAGCGATAATGAGTTGTTTAAATGCATTGTCTCTGTGAGGGAGACTAATTCCTATGTATGGAGTCCTCATAGTGAGAACAAACACTGATCAGCAACTTATTATACAACTAGGAGTATATATAAGCAATCTAATATGATAATATTGTGATTCAATAATTCTGTTGGTAATAATTAGTGGCTGTAGTACCACAACTATGAACTAATTCTGTGATAAATCTAGCGTGTCTCATTTATACAGTATCTGTCTATCTATAATCTATCATGCAGCATGTACGAGGGCTAAAACTATATCTTCTCACATTATAATACCATAGTAGGTAAAAATTCTCTCATCATAGTGGCGGAAGACAACAAAATATATTCGCTCTAAAACACTGCACTGGATATGGTGCTTGATTTATTGGATGCTACTTTTAAAGTGCCTTGTTTATTTCAATCCAGTGGATTTATCTGACATCCAATTCAGGATGAGCAGTGAGGTTGGAGCATAATCTGGCTGTCATAGTGTGAAACGTGGGGTACAGCACGGACAGGTTGCCAGTCTGTCTTTGGACTGTGGGAAGAAATGAAAGTACCCAGGAAAGAAGCCACACAAGCATGAGAAGAACATGCAAATTCCACAATGCAAGGCTTCCCTCGTAGGTACTGGGCTCAAATTTAAGCCAGTATAAAAAGAGTCACACAGAAAGTGCAGTGTAAGGGTGGAGCAGCAGAGGAGGAGAAAATGCTGGGTAAAGTTTTGAAGTGGCAGGGCTGAGCTGTGTGGTGGCGCTGTGGGGAGCCTGAGTCACTGGATGAGCTCTTCATCCCAGTGGGCTTTAGTTCTCATCCACACACAGCATGATGTAAATGTCACCTCCACCAGACTCACTTATTAAGGCCACGCAGCTGGAGAGACGCCAAAGCTTGGACTGACATTCAAAATGTGCTCTAGTCAGAAGCAATATAAGAGTACTGTTTAGATATGAGTTTAAATAGTAGGAGCACTTAAAAACTGAACCAGTGAAAACACTGTTTTTCCCCCCTGCCACGATCACTGAACAGGCCTGTATTCAGAATTCTTTCTTCTGCAGTATCACACAGCATGCTCTCAGGTGGATATATATGGACTATACATCACTGTTTATATTGATTTCAGATCATGTTCGAGTTCCCTGCACCAACAAACATAAAGACATGACCACCAGTCAATAAATCAACCTCATGTTATATTCATGCAAAGCTCAACCACCGTTTTACCTCCTGCACCTCTACAACATTAGAGTCTGCAGCAAGACAGTTAGCTGGATAAAATTGAAAAACAATAGAAACACACCAAAAAAAAAAAAAAAGCTTGATCCAGACCCCTGCATAAAGTGGAGCTGGAACCAGTGGCTCTATATTGTAGTGGGAAGGTTAGCTGGGCATTCTGAGTAATCACCTATAATAAATATTTCTGCCCTGAGTGAAGTGATCTTACCCAGGATGACAGTATCTCTCTCTATGCACAGGAAATAGGGGGTCACTAAATGACTTGATCAGCATGAACACGACATGGATCATATGCAGATTGATACCAACTTATTCGGCAACTTCAAAACACCGAATGAGTTTCTCTCTAGTACTTTCAGAGACTTTTAGAATCAGTGCTGAGGGGCAATGAAGCTGTTCTGGTGGCACGTCACAACCCAGCACCGTACTAACACACCTTATACTCTTTGTCACCAATCTGTACATGCGTATGTATAATTCCAATGTGAAAGTTCCAAAACGAAATATACCAAAACCTAACAGGCACTTAGTTGGTTTCATTGTTTAACAGACCAAATCTCTCCATCTTCAAAGTTAGCCATATCTCAAATACATGGGGATTAAAGGCATGCTTCTTTATTGTCACCTTAGAGTAAAAATAAATAAATAAATTTTACCACCTTGCATGTTTTACCACCTCAACATTGATTAAGCTAATTTCATTTCAAATACCAGGGTTGAGCGATGACTACACAGGCCAGACAGATTTGTTGAAAGAAAAGAAAACAGAAAAGTTCTGTTTTTTTAAACTATCTTATAGCACCACTAACTCTGATGCAGCCATATTCCAAATTGGGCTTATGATGGTGTATAGGTTGTATCCTGCAGTTGACATACAGTTAGACAGGGGGAATAACTAGAAATTTATCAGGCAAGAAAGTATCACTAAAAGAAAGTGAAAACATTTTTGCATTTTCAGTTTAACTAAAAATCAAAACAAAACAATGTTGTCAAGATTTCAGCCATTAAAGCAAACATAAGATTTAACTCCAAAATCTGGACTAACCTTGATTTCAAAGTCTGAAGATCTTCAAACCATTCACAACTCTAGACTAAAGTATGTCCTTCTTTGTCTTTTAATAGATTCACTTTTATTTTGGCAAATTGCTTTTTGACAAATTGTGGATTCTCCATTAACAGCTTTACTTTTGCCACCTGACCGCAGCTGCTTTATTTTAATTCTTATTCTAAAAGGGTATAAGATTTAGAAAATTAGCAATAAAGTACCATTTTTAACCACATCTTTTTGTGACAGTAGATCAGCTCCTTTATTAAATGGCAATATTTGTTTCATAAAACTTAATTTTTTTAAAAATAAACTGACCCACTTGCAGTATATTTGTGCCCCTGTTTGTTCATTTTGTTTACTTGTTTCATGTGAAAACAATTATATTTTTAAATCAAGAAAAATAATATCAAATGTTTCTTTATGTTTCTAAAATATGTGAATAATTTTCATACTATATGTTTTGTATCTGTTTAACGGTGATGTGGTCCACCTCAGTTCACGGTTAAATTTATAATTTTAAGTGCAAAGATTTTTTTTTTAAATGTGTTTACGAGAATACAAAAATAGTGTTTTTTATGCTTGTTTTTTTTTTTTGCTTGTATTTTAATAAATTTAAGACAAACAAACCTAAGTGGCCCCATTAAACCTGCTCTGTGGATTTATTCCCTCAGCACTGCGGAGAGCGGCAGCACCGAGTGGAAGATCAAGTTTCAGCACCATGGACAGCACCACTTTCATGTTTGGCATCACGTCAGGCTCAGACAGGCGCTTTAAACGGTCAAAAGTAGATTTTAAAGAGCCTGGACGACCTAAACGAGTCTGTAAAAACCACTCCCACAAATAAATAAGCTTAGGTAAACAAATGTAGTTTCAGAACTGAAGATTTTTAACGACAATAAAAAAAAATGCGAACATGTTTGGAGAAGGTTGGAAGAACGGCTAGGAGACACATAATGATTAGCGCAGATCCCAATAAAACCAATCAGCATGGAGGATTGGGGGGCGGGGGTGTTGTTGTAAATCACGATTTAAACATTAGTAGTTCTAATCTAATTGTAAGGCACACTTGGGTTACAGTAGCATCCCTAGACAAATAAGCAACACTCGACAACCTCTAACGGAGGTGTCAAAGCACTAAGAAGCCATTTGTAAGGTTTATAAAGTTACCAGAAGGCGCCAGAGAACGCACGTTGCTTTTCAAGAGACGTAAGTGATGCGTCATTTATTGACAGATAAGCCAACCATTGAGGGGATGACGTAAGTTTGACAAGTCTGCCTTTAAAAGGGGAGAGCAAGCAGAAGGGCATTAAACAGACTGGGAGATTTACTAGCGCCAAAATTCCATATATTACGCCAATATCCAACTCGCTTAGTGTGTCTTAGAGGGCACTGTAACTATCTGAAAGTGGTCAGAAAATGCATTCGGACAAGTAAAGGTGACTACAGTTTAAGTTTCTTACATCCTCGTCCTCGCAGCGCCGGCCGTGCTGCTGAAACCGGGTTCGTTGGCTCTGCGCCGCACTCTCCCCTTCCACACTTTGCCCGAGGAGGTGGCTCGCCTCTGGAGGGTTGGGGAAGGATTTGTTCGTGTTGATCTTGCCGGTCAATCTCTGATACAGTGACGCCATGTCGACTGCTTGTCATAAAATAAAGAAGGGATAACTTGGCTCTGCTCTCAATCAATAAATGCGCGCGCGCGGACACACATATACAAAAAAGTTCGAGCAGGTCGATCCGCTATGGCTGGAGTGATTCGATTACACGACGCTCTGGTTCAGTTGAAAGAAAGAAAAAAAAAATATCACTCTGTGTTCAGGATGCATGGCACGTACTTTCAGGCTCGCCGGTCGGGTCTCAACGATCCTGCAGCAACGCAGTTCCCACACTTTCCCAACTTGATCCCGAACTGATGCAAATACAAGGAGGCTGACTCGAGCACCAAAAAAAGGGGAGAAGCCAGCCTCGGCTGGTTGATATCCCGCTTCTCTTTCCCTCCCTTGTGGTAGAAAAGAAGGTGACGGCTGATAAACGTCCAGGGAGTGATGGGGCTTTGCCTTACAAGTATTCGCAGACACCAGGTGGTGTGCAAAACAGCTGCGAACGACACAAAGCAACCTTAACACATTAAAGTGCAGGTTTTGCGGTGAAAACTTGCGGTGATTGACTTGGCACATAGATCAGGTTCTAGTAAATCTAATAGTTGGGTTTTTTTTGTTGTTGTTTGTTTTGTTTTTAATCTTTGCCTCCATTTGGGTTACAGAGCCGCTTTGCAGAGAGCAAGAGTGCCCTCATGTGGACCACGGCGCAGAAGACCCAGACAGGCATGACATATTTTCAAGGAGACAGGTTTTCATAGAGCATAAAATGGGAAGATTGGTTTCTCTGATATCACTCAGTGAGATTTCCTGCGGTCCCAATCTTCCATATTAGTTTACACCCTCTGTGTTTCAGGTGACAGGTGACAGGTGACAAGAGACGCTTATTTGCTTTCCTATTAAACAACAAAAATACTGTTTTCTTGCAAAATGCAAGCTGCAAACACAGAGATGAGACGAGTCACCGCCTTTGAGACAGAATAAACTTGCATTTTAAGCCTGGAGCTCCATTAAATCACACATCAAGCTAATTATTTCTATTACTGACTCGTCTGCCTGTTGGTTTCCTGTTTTAACAGAATAATGATGTATAATTTCGAGGAGCCCAAAGGGACCACTTCAAATTGTCTGCTGTCATCTCAGCAGCCATCCAAATCCTAAGGACACTGACTGTCTTGTTTATTACTTTCTTATATCCTCACTCACATCTGAGATGCTGTACCTGATAAATGTTTGGCTTTTTTTCCCTTTTTTTTTCTTTTGTTCTACATAAGACGTGAATTAAATGATTGCTTAATTATCGGTGTATCTGTTTAAACAAAACAACTTTGAATGTTTTGAAATGAAGAAAAGAGCCACTTTTAAAGTAAACGATTACACACTTTAAATTTCAAGAAGGAAAACATCTAAAGGCAGTCAAAACAGTTTCTTTGCGATGCTGACTGGCCTCTAAGACACACTTCTTTTTTTGCTGTGCCAGCTCGAGGAGACTCATTTTATACAACAGACCCGGAATCTGTCATCTAATTTGATTTTGTGAGTAGTCACAGGATACAGAACACCTCCCTCTGTGTATTCAACAAGCTCAGCATGCTGGGATTTCTGCCAAACACAGACTAACTCATCCACTCACCACAGCCCAACTACCTCTCAAGTTCTCGAGTCCTCAAGGAGAAGCTTAACGCCACATGAATTGCAAACACCCCTCACATATAACAGCCCACATCTGTTTAAGTTTACCCTTTAATTAAGATGACTTCCTAAAAAAAGATTAGACAGGCACACACTGCCACAGCTTCCAACTTGCACAGTACAGACTCATGCCCACCCCCCCAAAAATGTGTTTCAACCCATCAAATCCATCTCAGACTGTGGCAGACAACCCAGAAATGGAATTCAATTTTTAGGTACTGTGATGCGATTAAGCAGAAGGAGAAGAAAAGAGAAAAAAGCCTGTGAAGCAAGATATGTCAAACAGCAGGAAATCCTGAGAGCACTGATGCAGCTAATGTTAAGGTGGGCTGAGTAACATCCTCAGCATAATTATTAATACAATTAAGAAAGGAAATAAACTTTCCAGACTGGCATTGTGGTCTGACTTAGACTCGCTTCTATTTTCTCGTATCCGATTAACTTACTGACTAAAGTCATATATGGACAAAATTGGATTATTTCTGGGCCTCCCCATTGCTGGATGTAGAGCTAAATGCAGCAGTGCTGTGAGCAGATCAGCGCTAAATCTGGGCAGCAGAGGGCAGAGTTGCATGTTGTAATCCCAGTCAGAGTATTTTGTTTGTGGGCAAAGACTGGCTGACATTAGCTGAGCGGGACACTGAAGATTTTAAAAGGATGAGAGAAGCTAAAAAAAAGTCAGTTATACTGAAAAATACACCTTTCCTAACGATATTGCCTGATAACCAAGCAGAACAGAGACAACTTAGCAGCTTCTGTTTCTTTTTAAATTAGACCTACAAACTGCAATCACAAATGCAACCTTCCCAGATGTGTAAGTGTTGGGGGGATTCTTTCTGTGCCAAGAATTCACTACTGTCTAGTGGCTAAGAGCAACTTCATTTCAAATATTTATTTCTATATTTTTTAAAGTAAATAAATGCCACTCAGCTACCTAAGGAAAGAAAAACATCAATATGACAATTTTGCTTTCATTCAAAAACTGCAAGCACACTCACAAGTTCATTTGCCGGAGCATCCCATTCTGTCAAGCAGCCATCATGATTTATGATGGATAGTTTCTCATTTCATGCTGCTGTGCAAGAGCCATACTTATCAGGCCACATGTCTCTCCCCGGACTGGAACTACTCTGGAGGGCTGCACTCTCTAAATCCTTTCCTCCATCATAAAAATGAAGGCAGTGCAGAAGCAGCTGCCACAGTAAAGGTGGCAGAGGGAGTTGTTGGGTCGCCGTCCACAGTATTTTCAAAAGCTGTGTCACTGCCAGCACATCTTCAGCTGCTGGACTGCCAGACAGCAATTAATGTGTGCCAAGGGAGGCGGTCGATCATTCTGACAAGCTTTAAGCAACATGAATTATACAAAAGATCAATTTTTTTATGCTAAGGGAATAAATGTCGAAGGTATTAAAAGTTCATGATTTAAAAGGTGAAGTTTAACCCTCAAATTTTTGCCCTAGGAACCCATAAGAATGACAATCCATTAGGGATAAGGGGGCCTTAGGGACACTTTCTTAGATAAGAATCCATTCTAAAAATTGAATCTCACAACTTGCACAAATTAGGATAAGATGAACTTAAAAAAGAATGAGAATGAATAGAGTCATACAGTGCTGCTCTCATTACATTCACACATATGGCACTGGAGCAATCAATCTAGCTGGAAACGTTGAAACAGAGAAGGCGAGGTCTTCCAAGTATGTATCAAATAAAAGACACGTTTGACCTTGTCAGAAGAAAAGAAAATCCCCCAGCTGATGGTGTGACGGGAGCAGGCATTCACAGCAGGAGCAAAAGTTCAGGTGCGGAAGAAAGAAAGAGCGAGAACTCATGAATTTATACGGTGGTGTCACATTTCATTGTTGCAGTCCATTTCTCACTGAGGATACTGTCATAAAGCTCCACCTCCAATCCTGAGCTTCACAGAGAGAGGATCAGTAGTCATTATCCGAGATATTCGGGTCTGTTGGACCTCTAGCTGACGATGAGGGAACCCAATTTGAAAATGCACCCCGGCATCTGTCCCTAAGTATCTCCAAGATGCAGCAGCTGCAGTTTAAAATGTGGTAGGTTAAAAGCCTGATTGATTTAAAGGCTTCTTCTTGGGTTCTTGGATTCTCACAGAAGTTTCAGCTTTAGATTAAAAACCTTTTTTGTGTTCTCCATGCTAGTTGGGGAATGTGTGTATACGTGTGTGTTTGTGACTGTTGGCTTGAGGCTTGTTTTGAATGACAGGGGGAGATTGAAGGTGGTGGAGCCTGACGCTGTTGGACTTAAAATTAAATGGCCAAATTAATAGGTGCTGTCACTTGCCGCTGTGAAACCACCTACTCGCCTCAACACCAATCCGAAGGCAACATCGCTCTTTGATCGACACTCCCCATCTGCCCCAGCGCCAGGGCGGCAATCTCTCATGACGAATCAGAGCACTGGGAAGGAGAAACAAATCTCGGAAATGACAAATAACACGAGGAGGGGGGGAAAGAAAAAAAGTTTTGACAAATCATATTTTGCTCATGCGGCAGTTTTTATGATGTGTCTATATCAACTGTGGATTTGCCAGCAAAGTGACATGAAGCATGGCGAATTGAGTCGAAATCCTATTTGAAATGGGCAAGATAAAGTCCCCAGGAAATTTAGAGGGACAGCATGAGCAGGAAGGAGGTGCTGAAGTGGGGGGAAATAGAAAAAGAGCCAGGAGCTGTGAGCGGGTGTGAGCCGTAACGATGGGTAAAACATGAGTGCCTATCAAGTGTAAGAGGCACAAAGGTAATCTGCAAATGCAGGGCTGGAGAGGAAGAGGGGGGAAAAATGCATTTGTTATCTCAGGCTTCACTGTTGACTTGGATCCCATTTCCCAAATAGGACCAGCAGAATCATTTTACGTATGGTGGAGATGGTGGTCCAAGTAGAGAGTCTGTGTGCTGAGGGCTGATTTATCTTTCTGGCAGCTCAGCAATAACCAAACAAAGAAATCCAGTACCAGGCCTTGGTACTGGATTTATTGCTAGCTACTGTATGATCCATGACTCTTTTTGAAGAAGCATCATTCTAAACAATAACTATATTTAACTAAAACCTAAAAACTTTCCATCACCATTATAATAGTGTTTCTGTTTTGTGCTGCTTAAAGGGCTAGTAAGTACAATTTCAACATTCAAACTATTTTTTTTTCTAAATATGTACTTATATTTTCATGAATAGAAGGAACTGCAAGTGTAAACTGTAATTTTCTTTAAGTCCTTTACTCAAGCCACCCACAGAGCTAATATGTACATAAGCTTTAAAAGATTACAGTAACACTGAAAAGGTTTATAAAGGTGTTATTAGTAAGACTGCTTCAATCATGGATAAGAGCATTGGGCTACTTTTCAACTGAAGTTGACTCTTAACATCTGAGTCAATTCATAACGCTAATTAACAATTATTATGTTATCTAACAGTACTTTCAGTACTGACTGAAATTAAACATGAATAAAACTTTTTTGTCTGGATCAGATTTTTCTCATTTCATCAGCTTCAGTGTTAGGCCTACAACTCCCAAGACACTTAGCATGTCTTTTGTTATCATTTCAATAGAGTAACCCATCCCAGAAAGAAAAATTACAAGGTGTCTGTTATAATTACAATTTTTTAGATGTTATCTAGATGCTAAAGCTATGTGATGTATAAAACTGAGTGTGTTATGTTAAGTCACAGTTTTAGTTGAGTTACTGGTTGCCATTGGGTTCAAGAATGAGCTATTTGCAGTACATAATTTGTTTCTCTGTGTTTATACACGACTCTGCATTTAATTATGAGTTATTATTAATCTCTGGCTCTCTTGCAAAGCATGTCTTCTGGCCTGGCCCTAACCTCCAACTGGTGGCAACAGATGGTTGCTCCTCCCTGAGCCTGGTTCTGCTGGAGGTTTCTTCCTGTTAAAAGGGAGTTTTCCTTTCCCACTGTCGCCAAAGTCCTGTCTCATAGGGGTTCATCTGATTGTTGGGGTTTCTCTGTATTATTGTGAGGTCTTTACTTTACAATATTAAGCGCTTTGAAGTGACTGTTGTTGTGATTTAAGGCTATATAAATAAAATTGAATTAAATTATTAAAAACATCAGTAACTGTAATTGTTTTCCAGATTTTTAGTTACAACTAAGTTCCTATAAAATTATGCAGTTTTCATTTCTGATGTGTCTATTACTGCTGCTATGTCAAAGCAGTCTGTGGTGGGGTGTGGTCTCGCCATGCTCCCGTCCTGGGTTTCGGCACCACTTTAACAGACGCACAACAAACCCGAGCACATTTCAACACTTTTCAGCATCGTTCTTTATTTCGGTTGTCGTTTCCAACTCAGCTGCACCTTCTCAGCTGTCAGCCCCATACAAACACCAACAACCTCACTCAGGACCCAGTCCATATCTAAATGTAGTGGAGGTGTGATGAGCTGATGCCGTTCAGGTGTGTCCGCCTCCCCTGCAGCAGCGCCACAGACCACGCCCTGCCAAACAGTCGTTGTCAGCATGCATGGTGTTTTGTGAAATGGGCATCCCTCTGAACTCATCCCATATGGACATGTGGTCTCAACTTCTTTGGATCCCATTTAAACAGACTGAGAAAACTGTCATTTTTCAGCATGCAGGGCTCCAAACAAAGGTAGAAACACTCAAATGAGACACAACAACTGGTCTCCTGACTGAGAAGATATGTTTTACACAGTAGACCACAGTTTCTTCATGGTGACAATGTGTGACAATATATGATAATATGTAAAAACGAAATAGTCATAAATTGTAACAACAGTAATTATGTCCAATTAGATACCATGATTTATTTTTCAATAAGATCTCAACAGCAGGGGGCAGTGGTTTGCCTGTGAATGCGTTGAACTGTTTAGAGATGTGTGCTTTTATCCACATTTCCTCAAAAAGCTTGTTTACTGTAAGTCTTCATTGTATATAGGGAACCGTTTTTACTAAACAGGTTTAATAAAGGTTGCATTAATTCACTGCACCATCACCATCAAACTGGTATTACACGAAAGTACAGCATAGCCCTAGTTCAGCTTCAGCTGATGTTTCTTCAACACTATACATAGATATTTTTAAGATAAAATCATAATCGCTAAAATCTATTTTTTAACAGTTATGTGCAATAAGTGGCTCCAAAATGTATTTTTGGGATGAATTTTATGTATGGCAAAAACACATTTTCATTCATTCGTCCAAATTCTGTCTGGCACATGCGTATTTTAAAACTTTGGTTATCTCCAGTACAGTTTTAATTCTGTTAACAATGCTCAGCTGTTCACCGTGTGGGCTGCAGCTTATTAATTTATTTTAATACTGTACCAGTTGCTTCCACAGAAGTGTTACCAGATGAACAGTATTAATCTACAGTAAGAAGTCAGGCGCCTAGCTACTCGACTTCCCTGTTTTCTTTGTTTTGCTGCAAGCACTGCTTATTGCAGCACAGCATACGCCCAAGCCCTCTGTTAATTTGTACCTCCAGATGTCCCTCAAATTATATCTGCATGAGGTGTACAGAAGCCAGGAACGTGTTTAGAAATGGGATAAAAATGGATGGTGCAAATAAGAAAGAAAGAAAGAAAGAAAGGTTTGATAAAAAAAAAAAAGGGTCTGAAAGAATGAAAAGTTCTAATAAATATGTCCCAACTAGACTTTTGGCATTTGAACTTGCCGCACACGTACAGTATACACGCGCACACACACAAACCTCAAATCCATGATCGTGAAAAAGCTTTGTTATTACTACAACAACCTGCTGTCATTATCTGATGGCTTTTTAATTTGTTTTACTAGAGGATTTCAGTCACAATTTTGACTGGAGGCCAAGTGAACTGGCCAGAATGCATTAACCATGGCTTCAATTAGCAGAGAAAAATCAATACATTCAATTCCACATTAGTCATTTCTCCACTCAGCTTTTTTTTTGTTTGGTATTCTGGCTCAGAAAGTGAAAAGGTTGTGTGAATGACTAAAAAAACATATAGAAAACCCGTGGATTTAAAGTAATTATTGATTTGTTTGAGGAGAAGTAAGGTTTAAATGCCACAGAGGAGCTGCGTCTGAGACAAATGTCCACAGAAAAAAATCGCTTATTCATATTTCAGCCTTTGCTGCGTTGCAGTCAATCATCTGTCATTTCCAAAAGAATCAATACTGAGTCTCGCTTTTTTTCCTAATATATCCCACGTTTTTACTGAACTAATCTGCCACATACCACAAAAAGTGTTTTCTAATAACATTTATACATTTCTACCAAAATGTCATTACAGCACACTCTGCTGCACACTCCCCCCTCCCCCTGCTTCTTACTTAGCAAGTGAAGCATTTCTGCCTTTTAAAGTGAGAAATTTCCATTTGGGATAATAGTTCATAGGAACCATTTTACTGGGAAAAAAAGTGATTGGAATTAGATGCATTAGCTGGCAAATGAGACATCTTCACATGAAGTAGTGATATGTGTTGTCTGCCTCGGGAGGTATGAAGGAGCTCTGTATTAAAATCTGGCACATCAAAACTCTCAGACAGGCCTGGCTGAGGCTCACGGGCTGTAAATCATCTGATCTGCATGTATCAAAGGGCTGGACCCCACCAGGCTCTGGGACATGGGGAAGGTGAGCACTGGATTCAGTATATTGATGTTAAAGTGTGCTAGTGATGACTAGTTGGTGAAACACATTGAGACCTGCGGATTCAGGTGTCTAAGAGGACAGAGAGAGGATGGGGAGGGAAACCTGTCAAGATATGAATCCGGATGCAGCCTGAAGGAAATGATTGATGGGTTTCTTTACATTTTTTCAAACTGAAAATAAAATACTTTTCCATGGCCAAAATGAGCAAAAATTCAGAAAAGCAGCTACTTTGCTGCTTTGGGCTGGCAAAATCTACCGTGTTGAATATAAACCAGCACCTACACCTATAGTTAACAGTGTGCGCGACACAAACTATCAATAATAATAATAATAATAATGATAATAATAGATCAATCTGAAAATTCTCAAAGTAACAATTCTATTAGTTTCAGAAATGAGCTAATTATATAAAAGGAGCAGTGGGAAATAAATGCAACAATCTAACAAATTTGTTGTTTTTTGTGTTTGTTCTCTGTAACCATAATCTAAAAATCCTACTTTTGTAAATGCTTTTTTACCAATGGAGCCTGGAAGAGCTGTTTCTAGCTAGTAGCTATACATAGTTGTATATTTATTTGCTATTTATTTGCATTATTATGAGTCAGAGGAGACACTCCAGCTGTGATGCACCTCACACTCTGAGTCAGCCTGGTGATTCTGGTTTGCAGGATCCTTTTTAAAAATGGACTTTACTTGCTTTCCCAAAATGGTGTGGTCTATAAATCGCTGAATATGGGACTAAATATGGGATTTAAAAAAAAAAAAAAAGGTGTTGTTGTAAATTGTAGGAATTTAACAAGTGACCCAGACCAATTGACGTTCTCTTACAAATGCTTTTTCTTTTTTTTATTGCACATCATCTTTCTTGACATGCACTTTAAATAAAGAGTGCATGTTGTAAGATTATTTAGTGAACACTACAATTGTCAGCTCTTGAAAACTAATATTTTATTCAAGCTAATTAAAGATTTGCAACTTGACCACAGTTGCTCACACACCACTCGAGGTGACTTTAGCTGTCTAAAAAATGCAAATACATCTAACCGTAGCCACATATTACTCTAGCTTCTCCTCAGTTTATTGGATTTTTGTGTCGCTCTGCAGTGCATGTAAGCATTTAGTGGCTACCGGTACTAAACTGTTGATTGTCAGAGTGTAGCAATCCACCTAAACCCATGAAAAAAATGTTGTTGCAGCCACTGAACCCAGGGTCACTTGACAAGTGTGACTATGAGACAGGCGGAGAGCCTGATTTAACTTCCACCTTAACCCAGGAGCCTTGAAATATGGTGAGTGAGTTATGAATGGGAGCCCTGGGGAGGGGGGGCCAGCACTAGCCATCAATGATGCAGTCATCCTGTCATTGTACCCAGACAATATAACACTCACAGTCCAGTGGTCTGACCCAGTGGGTTGCTCATGTCGACTGACACAACGGACCAGATTCATGCTTGAAATCCAGAGAATGATTAATATTTTCATTAAAATGAGAGCCCTGCCAGTGAGTATGCTTTTAAATGTGATCTTTCTTCTTCTTTTTTTTTTTGTAAATGACAGAAAACTGGCAACAATTCAAAGCTAAAAAAATGACAAAAGAGCAGGAAGTCTGAAAGTCTGATTAGTGAAACAGCATCATGCAAACCACATGGGCTTAAATAGCAGTAATAAAGAAGCGGCATGGACTCAGAAATGCTAAGCTGCAGCCGCATTCAGTGATCCAGCTCAACAGTTCTTCAGTATGCACACTACAGCATGAGTGCAGCTTCAGCCTTACCATTTTGGAGGTGGTGGTATCGATCTGCTGGGTGATAATTAGCACTGACATGACTGAAGTGACACTGAAACCTCGTCCTGCGCTCTGCTCCTCTGCTCTCCTTTTCTCCAGTACAGAAAAAAGTCCTCTGGACAAGTGCCGAATGAGTGGGAGAATTCACCTAAAGTGGGAGGATTAGTGAAGCCCCCTTCCCCGAGCCTGAGACCCTTCTGTCAGCTGACTGGCACACTCCAGGCTCACTTCCACCTTAGCCAATCAATCACATAGCTGCATGGATGCTGTCTGATGCACTGTGATCCATTTGCCAGGATGGGTTCTTTTGGAAATGTGTGCTCCTCGGCTTCACTCGCTCCGGCTGTCGCGCTTACCCCCCTCCTCAAACACACATCACACACAAACACACTTCTCCCCTTTCTCCTCCACAGCACTCTGGCTATCCCTCTCTGACTTTTCTCCGCCTCTCGATCTTTCTCATTGACTCTGCTCCTTTATGGGGTTTATCAGTCTTTGTCTCTCCAAGACAAGTCGTCTTCTCGAACTCTCACTTGTAGTAGCTGCACACAGTCTGTGCGTTCGGCTACTCTCTCCCCTCCCCTGATTCATTCTCAGTCTTGTCCCTACCCTTCTCCCTCCCTACTAAGCTCTTCCCCACAAGAGGCTGGCTATTTTTTTTTTCTTTTTTGGCGGGTTCAGCACCTGAACTAAATTGGAGGTTTTAACATAATCTTTTGGTCTGGCTATGAGAGAGAGACATCTGCCAGCCAACGCAGCCAAAGATCATTCTTTTACATCTTCATTGCTGCTTTAGTGAGGCAAAGGTGTGCGTGTGTGTGCGTTTATGTGTGTCTGAGTTGGCAGGTGGGTAAAGAGACAGAAAGAAAAGAAGGGAGGGTGAGGGGAAACACAAGAACAGACGGGAGGCAGAAAAAATGTCTTTGCTGCTAAAATAAATACAGGGAATGCACCATAATGCACCAAGCAGAAGCTCATGCATGTATGAAAGTCGTCATCTGCTGTTTGAATGGCTAGAGTTATTGCATCATACCTGGCATCAAAGGAACTTTTGACTGAGTTTGTGTTTTCCCTCGATGAATGAGGTGTCTGCTGCTGTCCACCAATCTGCAGATCAATTTAATCAGTCCCTGTGATGGGTTGTAATAAAGTGGCGGTGATGTATTCGTGCCATGAATTGAACCTCATAAATTATCGCCACCTCTTTGGAAGATTGGTCTTGGGCACAACGCAATCTAAATTTATGTAGCGTTTATAGCTACAGCATGGTAAGCCAAAGTGGGAAAGTAGAACGACCGGTCGTACACATGCCCAACAGTAGCAAGGGCAAAAGGTACTAAATGAGAAGCAGTGAAAGAACACCAGAGTGGCACGGAGCCTGGATTGGAAAAGGCTGAATGTTCTACCCCAGGGCAGAACAAAGTTTTGTGATAAGAAACTTCTGGAAGTTTTCAATTGAGTTTAATTTGCTTACACGATATTGGCCAGACCCTGTTAACTTTCAAGGGCAAATTTATTCAGTCTACAAAAGTACAGGAACCAAGTATAATCCCTGCATAATAGGACAGGAGCAGAAGCGCTCAAAGATGCAATACTGAGAGTCAGTACAACCAGAGACACCTACCAGATCAAGCATATAGCTTAGACCGTGGTTGTTTCCACAGTGTAACTTAGTCTGTCACAGTTAACTGAAGCTGCCAATCAAGCAGGTCATGTATGTCATTACTTTGCAAGTGATCAGTCATAACAGTCATAACCGGAAGGTTGCCGGTTCGATCCCCCTGCTCTCTGTCTTGGTCGTTGTGTCTTTGGGCAAGACACTTCACCTACCACCTGCTGGTGTTGGCCAGAGGGGCCGATGGCGCGATATGGCAGCCTCGCTTCTGTCAGTCTGCCCCAGGGCAGCTGTGGCTACAACTGTAGCTCGCCTCCACCAGTGTGTGAATGTGAGAGTGAATGAATAGTGGAATTGTAAAGCGCTTTGGGTGCCTAGAAAAGCACTATATAAATGCAATCCATTATTATTATTATGGTTCCTCCTGTGGTTCAGCACCCCCTCAGACTGACAGAAGTCAGGTTACCAACAGGTAACTTCAACAGCAGTTGCCCTGCAGTAGAGAAGCTGTTACTCCCCTGGTGTCTGTTTAGTTCTGCACACAGAGGAACACAAGAATCATCCTATATGAGAATATTAAAGCATAACACGACTTGCTTGTGAGTACATTTTGCACTTTTGACTTATGACACACACACTTCACACTTTTATTTCTACCTGAATTAATAATTACCAGAAGAGTTCAAAGACACACAAAAGAGAAGCTTTCACATTTTAGATGGTAAGTGTGACTAGATTCTCCATTCTGGGAAATAGCATAGTTTGTGGTTAAAAAGAATTTCAGGGTTTTTTTTGTTTGTTTTTTTCATGTTTTACTCATAATTTTCGATAATTTAATTTCTTTTCACCCCCCTCATTCTTTTGGACATGCCTCCCAGGAAATTGCAGATATAAAGCACATTTAACTGCTGAAAGGCTTTTTATATTCTGTGCAGAAAGTGTTTACAGGTTCACAATAACAAAAGCAGCCGAAGCAAAGTGGACTGTAAACAACAGGGAACAGGGGACCCTCTAGGAAAAAATGCACACAACAAAAAAAAGGAACATTGTATACCAAGGCATCTAAATAAAGGAGCAGTTTTCTATTCAGCTGAGGTAAATAAATGCCCTGAGCCTCATTTCAGAATTTATGGGAAATAGTCTTGATATTCAGGAGTAAAACCAACTCTTCAACAATTTCAGAGATCTTTCAGAATGTCATGCTGTAAAAACATAAGAAGTTCCTCGTTCACCTATTTCACCGACCAATTTTTCATCTTGATGTCTGATGTTGATGTTTCAATGCACAGAAAAAGTCACCGTAGCTGCAAAGGGAAATAAATAAATAATAATAATAATAAAAATAAAACTCAGCATTTTCTCAGCATGCCACATTTGGATTTAGATTGCTAATATTTTATAGTTTACAGATTCAGCAGACCATGTGATTAGTTGCATTCCAATCGTGAAAGCTAAAGTAACAAAATTAACTTGTTCAATTGAGTTCCTGGTTGAATTATCATGTATCGAATTGATAAATAAACAAACTGCGTGAAGAAATGCCTTAAATGCATTCCACAAGCTGCCCAAACTCCTCCGTTGCCTTGTAAACAGACAAAAATCCAATCAGTACACAGATTTAAGCTCTTTTTATTTGTGTTAATGCTTAAATGGAGCTATAAACATCACATGTGCTTATTCAAAAGGTTAATCAGAAATATTCATTATTGTTTCACTAATATAAGACGATTGTTACGGCCCTAGCAGGGCCTCCTCCTGAAGGTGCCTGTGTGGGCGTGTCACACTACCTCTTCTGCCTGAGGTGCCACCTTTCCCTTTTGTGCAGCTGACTCTCGTCAGTAATCAAGGAGATTTAAGCCCAGGGAAAGGTGAGCTCTGGGCCAGAGTGCCATTTGTGGTGTTTCCAGCTAATGAGCTGAGTGTCTTGTGGTGTTTCCAGCTAGTGAGCTGAGTGTCTTGTGGTGTTTCCAGCTAGTGAGCTGAGTGTCTTGTGGTGTTTCCAGCTAGTGAGCTGAGTGTCTTGTGGTGTTTCCAGCTAGTGAGCTGAGTGTCTTGTGGTGTTTCCAGCTAGTGAGCTGAGTGTCTTGTGGTGTTTCCAGCTAGTGAGCTGAGTGTCTTGTGGTGTTTCCAGCTAGTGAGCTGAGTGTCTTGTGGTGTTTCCAGCTAGTGAGCTGAGTGTCTTGTGGTGTTTCCAGCTAGTGAGCTGCGCTTTCCTTTTGACTTTTTGCCTTACTGACCGACGCCTGAGTTTTGTTTGTTTCTTTTATGGTGATAACGGCTTGTCCGTCTCTTTTAGTTGAATTACTTCAATAAAACTGTTTTATTTAACTGTTTTGCCTCCCTGACTCCTTTTTCTGACCCGGTCACTTTTGTTACTTCCCCCTCCCCGCCTAGACCCCCCCCCCCAGGGGAACGTAACAAGTGGGGGCTCGTCCGGGATCGTTGAAAAGGGAGTTTTGAGTTGGAATTGGTTTTTGATTATCTTGCTTTTTTTCACCTTTAGACATTCAACTTCCCAGTTAAGTTAGGTGAGTGTCCAGCTGAGCTTATTAAGTTCTTCCTTCGGGCACTATTTTGTTATTTTGCCTTTTTTATTTTCGGACTAATCCTGGGCGGGGATTAGTTCCCTGTTGGGGGTAGGCAATTCAGGGCCCCGGTCGCTGAAGTTCTGCCTTTCAAGTCGCCTCGAGCCCAGCACGCTCCAGAAGATAGGTAGGTAAAGGTTGTTGTGCTTAGGAACTGGGTAAGTTGTGTTTGTTTAGTGTATACTGCAAGAGGTAAGTTGGTCAGTTAAAGTAAGTTGTGTAGTTTTCCATTAATCGGTTAATTTTTGGGTAGTCTGTGTGAGTTGGCAGACAGGTGTGGTAGTGTCCTAATTAGGGTGTTTTCTAACCCTTCTCCGGCCCCCAAAATGGCTGATGAAGCCATCAGTGCACAGGTGTCTAGAAGCTCGTTTGTAAGCAATAACATCCACCTGGTTCCCGTTTTCTGTGAATCCAGTGTTGAGAGCTTCTTCAGTGTGTTTGAAAGCATAGCAACTGCATTACAGTGGCCTGAAGATGTGTGGGGGGTGATGTTGCTGTGTAAATTCACAGGTAAGGCTCAGGAAGCTTGCTCTGGTCTGTCTAGGCAGGACAGCCTAGTTTATGAAAAGATTAAAAGTGCCGTCCTCCAAGCCTATGAACTTGTGCCTGAGGCCTATAGGCAGAACTTTCGAGGTTTGGAGTTGGCACAGGGTCAGTCCTACCTTGACTTTGCTCGGGAGAAGGCAAAGCTTTTTGGTAGGTGGTGCTCTGCAAGCCAGGTTAACAGTTTGGGGTCGTTACGTGAGCTCATGCTTGTGGAGGATTTTAAAAACTCTGTTCCTGAGTCTATTTCTTGTTATTTAAGTGAGCAAAGGGTTTCCACTCTACAGCAGGCTGCCATACTGGCGGATGGGTTTACCCTAACTCATAAAACAAACGCGGTGGAATGTGACATCCCTTCTCACGGTAACACATCTTGGAGAGCTAGGAGGGAGCCAGCTAACAAGGCTGAAAAAGTTGTGGTTTCGAGACCCAAAACAAAGCTTTGTTTCTTCTGCCACAACCCTGGACACCTCATTGCTGACTGTTCAAAATTGAAACTCAAACGGAAAGCCGACTCAAAGCAACAAGTGCCTGCTTTGAGAAAAGCTAGTCGTGGTTCTCAAACCGACCAGGTTGCCAGGCCTAGTAAAAGGCTACACTTGGAGCATAATTGCTCAATCGTGTCATGTAGTCAGTGTGAGAGGTCAACTAACCCTGAGCTGCTGCTGGTTGACAATGTCCCCGTTCCTCAACATGACCTGCAGGTGGACAGATCATGTATAACACCACCACTCAGACCTGCACCCCTGACTAACAAACATGCCTGTACCCATGACCTGAGCAATCGTCTGAAAACTGTTGCAGTAAGGTCTTCTGACTGCCTGCTGTGTTCTCCACATGTGATGGCTCAAAAAAGCCCTAGCCACCACATGAGACATTGTTTTGAGGGTCTGCGGCCACCCTCAGTCAGTATTTTGAACCCGTTGAGATGGGGTTGGCAGCTTCCGCAGGCAATGCCTAACCGTTGCTATGGGGTTTGGTAGGTGGAAAGCCTGCGATTTGTTGATGCGATGGTTACGGACTTGATTAGTTGTTTTGGTTATCATAATCATTTGACAAACCACGGGTTTGTATTTATGGGAGGGGGTGTTACGGCCCTAGCAGGGCCTCCTCCTGAAGGTGCCTGTGTGGGCGTGTCACACTACCTCTTCTGCCTGAGGTGCCACCTTTCCCTTTTGTGCAGCTGACTCTCGTCAGTAATCAAGGAGATTTAAGCCCAGGGAAAGGTGAGCTCTGGGCCAGAGTGCCATTTGTGTGGTTTCCAGCTGGTGAGCTGTGTTTTGTGGTTGTCAGCTAGTGAGCTGCGTTTTCCTTTTGACTTTTTGCCTTACTGACCGACGCCTGAGTTTTTGTTTGTTTCTTTTATGGTGATAACGGCTTGTCCGTCTCTTTTAGTTGAATTACTTCAATAAAACTGTTTTATTTAACTGTTTTGCCTCCCTGACTCCTTTTTCTGACCCGGTCACTTTTGTTACTTCCCCCTCCCCGCCTAGACCCCTCAGGGGAACGTAACAACGATTGTGACATGTGTCTGTGTGACAAAACCAGTTAAAGATCCATCAAAACTCGTTAAATATTATAACAAGCGGAGCCGATGGTTAACAGTATCATCCATACGCCTTGCCTGTTAACTAACACCTGGATAAGGGCACTGTCCTCCACCTGATCCCTTCAAACCCATTAATTCCATTATTGAGCCCTGACTTTTCAATCCCCTCAGATTACAAGAAAGGAGCGAGGAGACAAAATGAAAAAAGTCCCTGAGGTCTGAAGAAGCACTGAAGGCAATTCCAATATATTGTCTTGGAGAATGAGGCTGGATGGAGCCATAGTGAGCCAGGTAAGGCTACTTTGCTTAAGAGAAGAGTCAGACATAAAATGAAAACCATAATCAGTTAAAAAAAAATCACAAGAATTTTAAAAAATATGCACTCTAGGCTCTTGCAAAAGCTTTAAATGAGGAAAATGCCCAACTGGAAAATGTAATCTAAGCATAATTCTGAGAAAAAACAGGAAGCAAACATATTGCTCGAAATCATGCAGATGAAAAATGACCGTGATGCAGTACAAATCCATTTCAAAATAGCTTTCCATTTTTTTGATTAGCAAGCAGCATTTTCCTAATTTAATCTGGCCTCTGAATTGAATTTGTATTACAGCCATAGTTAATAACTTGACATTCTGCATATGACTCTGTGCTATTTAGATAAGTGATGGGACTTCTTTAAACACCCACATGCCAAATTGCCCCATTGCTCATAATAAAACCGATGTCTGAATGATTCGCTGCTGTTATATTTTATTGGAATTGTTAATAATAGGACTATCAGAATATAATGCCAGGTCCATGTGTCGGGATACCACGGAGTAAAAAAGAAGAAGAATCTTCAGGGAGGATTTGAGAAGATGAAGAAGACTGAAATGGCATTCATGCGGTGGCTTGTGAATAAAAGATGAAAGTTTTGACTTGGCTCCAAGTTTCTTGTCTCCCGTGGCTCATCTCAATTACTACAAAAGCGGTTTAGAGGAGAACAGAGTCAGTAAAGTACACACTAAAGAGGAGCTGATGTGGGAACGCTCAAGGAAATTTTTCATATTTAATACGTGGAGGACAATGACTGACACTTCAGAAAACAACAGAGTCCCCAAACACAAAGTAACATCACAATATGCTGAAGCTCAACCTACATTTCACGCTGTGCGAGTTGAAAAAAAAGCGCTCAAGTGTCATGGCGCACCTCAATCAATCACGCCTGGAGAGCAATGGCCTCTTTCAACACACAAAGCTCTGTGCGCGCTAGTGATGGGCAGATGAAGCCCCATGAAGCACTGAAGCTTTTCATCCAATTGGTTCACCCCAATGCGAAGCTTCATGAAGCTTCATTTGCTCTAGCAGGACACCTACTGGACGTAAAAAATAATAGCTGGCATGAATTTGAAGAGTGTGGCATTTTGCACACAGCCTGTAAATGTCAACAACAAAAGGAGTGTGTAAAACATGTATATTGTAGTGATGGCAGTATACTGTGTATATTTATAGTGGCAGTATGGAAAATGATTATTTGGAAATGCTTGAAATGGAAATGATCATTTACTGTGAGGTGAGGTGTGGTTGGGGTGTGGACAGTAGTTGTGCTTTTGTAACGTTGAGGTATGGACAGCTACACACTGCCTGTTCACATTTTATTCTGTAAAAACTAAATTTTCACTGCTTTTATGGCCTTTTTAGTGGGGAGAACATAGCTGGGATTTAATGATTTAACAAATCTTTTAAATCCTTTGTCCTCCACAATGCTAAATAGCTGTGAGTCCTCAATCACCATGCTGACCAGGTCTTCATCTATTTGAGATTGTTCTCCTGAGGAAAGACAATAAAGATAAAGCACAAATATAAATATCACACACGTAACTTATAACAGTTGTATAATATTGTTATATCATTTAGTAACATTACAGCATGCTATATTATCATTGCATTTGATGGCTCACCTGGTCTTGCTCCACAATCGGTGTTCCCCTTATTCTCATGCAAAGCTCTGTAGTGCCTAAGCATGGATGAGGTGTTGTTGTTATATCCCAGCTCCCTGGCACATAGCAAACACTTCACCTTGTACAAAAGTACAGACAGCTTAACATAGGTTTTATTGCACCATCAGTATTATGAAAATACATCTTCTGTAGAAATTTACATACCTTGTTGGGAGGAATAAGATCAAAATGTTCCCACACAGGGGAGGACATCCTCCTCTTCTTAGCTGGCCCGATTCTCTCCTGACTTTCTCTCCTCACTCTCATAAACCTCCAAACTGTCTCCAAACTCTCACTAACCGCAGCTCTCCATCAAACACCCACATTTTGATTGAAGTCTGAGGGGTTTATATCGCTGTCATATCTCGCGGCAAAGTTCGAACCACTTCATGAACCAGTCACGTGGTACAGCCGGGCAGCGAGGCTTCGGACGTCATCATTTTCAGCTCCTCCCATAAATGAAGCAAGCCTCGATACGCGCTTCGCGGAAACGCCCCCTCCATTACTCGACACATGCTCCGAAGCCTCGATACAGAACGTCCCATCACTAGTGCGCGCTGTTTTTAAAGGCAGAAAGACATGATTCAGTCTATTTTTTTTGACCATATGTTTTCATTGATTTTTGTGTTCACACAAAGATGTTAAGCTTTGTGGTATGAGAAGACGCAGTTCATTGCAATTTAAGTAAATAGGACCGTGTCACCTCAAGACCGGCTGTGAAACTGCTTCTGCACACAGAATTATTGAACTGAATGCTATGAAATGTGGTACAGTAATGTGTAATAGATTAAGTACACGGCGAAAGCTCTCTCATGGTCTGGAGCTGTATTTCAGTCAGCGGTGTCGTGAATGCTGTCAGGAAAAAAATGGAATTATTAATGCAGAGGAGTACCTCCAGATTTTTAACCACCATGTAAAACCATCTGGAAAGTGTCTGATTGGAAAAAGTTTCATTTTTCACCATGATAAAGATCTTAAACATACTGCTAATGTAGTAACACCATGACTGAATCGGACACACGCACACAAGCACACACGCACAAACACAGTGAAACACTATCAGTCATGGATTGGCCCCTGTTACAAATGCACACATTATGATCCACAAGCTTAAATGAAGATTTACAAAGCTTGTGTGTAACTATTGAGCACTCACAAATGCATCATTCAATCCACACATAAATACATACAAGTTATTTCACTGCACGCAAAACTATTTTACAAATGAGTACATCCAAACCTGAAAAAATACTGATCATTTACGCACAATTTATTAAGTTCAACATCATAAATCGAATACTTTTCTCTTTCAAAAAGCTTTCTATGCATACAGATGTCTAAAACTACACCTAACATCCCTCACTTACAAAACCTTAAATGGATGTGAATCGCCTGATACGCACAGATCACATCACACGCACAACTGGGGTTTTGAGACAAATTTTATGCTACTAGTTTGGGACAGATCCATAAAACTAAGTTGCGTTCAAGGCCCAATGTAAGAAGAAGTGATATAATTTCACTCATTTTGAATACCAACAGATTTTCATCAGTGTTCCATTGCAGGGAGCAGCATCTTCTACTCCTGAAGAGTTTCTATTATAAGTGCTGTTGAAAGCCATGATAAACACTAATATTCTAACTCTGAAGAGCCTAAAGAACTCTCCGTTTCTTGGATTTCTCAAAGTAAACCCTCAGAGACAGATTGAGCTACTGTTAAGCAACAAAAGCCTCAGCGGTGCCCAAATATTAATTTAACGAGACGTCTGTGAAAACAGATTAATACACCTCCATACTGTTCGCAATAAAACAATCTGTCTTGGGCAGAACAGAAGCTCTTCGTGACTAATTGCCTTTTAAAGTGACTTGTGCCTGATGCAGAAGGGCAAAGTGATTCACTGACACCAACAAACAGCTCAACACCTCACTCAGATGAGATGAGAGGGTGTTTTAACCAAAATGCTGAGGCATTAATCCAAGGCACCGCCTCCATTAGCCTCAGCTTGTCAGAAGTGAAATTGGAGGGAGAAAAGCCCACTCTGCGGGCATATAGTTAATTTCATGCCATACTGAGGAGAGACAGGGATGGGTAGAGAGTAAGTGCTTTAGGTCGAAGGCTTTGCAGCCCTCATAAATACTCATCTGTTAGTTTTGAAGTTGAATTGCTCCTTCCATGGAGTTTGTTTTGAATGGGAGCGATGAGTCCAAGGTCAGAACGACTCTTCAGTCTGACCATTGATCTCAAAGCCAGGCCAATCCAGAAGCTTATGATTGATGACAAGCTGAGCCAATCGGGTAGCGCAGGCAAGAGAGGCCAATACGGTGACAGATGGAGGAGCATGTGCACCGTGTTTAATAATGTAAAGGCTCGTCATACTGCGACTCAAGGTAAATGACAGGAGGACCAGGAGGGGAATGTAATTTCCCTCAGCAATGTCAGACGCTACCTGCTGATGTGGTTTCCTGCATGTGCTCTGCTTCACCTTCTGAACGCTTGCACAGCACATAAATGGATTTCATCCAAACTTAAAAGATTAAAAACAATGTTATGCCCACCAAAAATTTAGTTTCCACAGCAGGTTTAATGTCAAGAGTGTCAAGACAGACTGGAGTGACTACTCCTTACATGAAAAATGTTCTAATGGGCTTTATTCTTTTGCTGGACAAGCAAAAAGTTATGCTCTTTTGCTTGTTTCAGATTAATCATTTAAAAAAGGAATTAAAAAATACAGTTATAGCATGATAATGACTAAAACCATCACTGATGTAAAAGCAACATGAAACCATGAACGTTTGTATCACAATTTTGGCTCTATTATTAGTTGGTTTATGAATGCTACTCAATGAAGGTAACTATTGTCTGCTCTTTTCAAAAGACTGAAAGTGGACACAACTGAACTACATTTTAAAAAGGGTGAGGAAATTTCTCTGGAGATGTGTCACTGTGTCACGCTTGCAGCGTTAATTTCATTTAGCTTTTTTTGCCCGGTAACCATCGTCTTATATCATAAACCCTGAGAAGCTTTCACGGCTATCTTCTCTTCGGGCAGCAATCGCTATACATCGTAAATGAAGAGCAGTCAAGTCAAGTTCCTTCCTCGCATACTTCATGCACCATGAGCAATGATTGATTTCCTTTTGGTGTCTACAACACATCCAGCCCACTTCTGCTTAATTTGGTGATTTCCTGCTTGTGTTTAACAGGTGAAAACTCTGTGTGCAAAAGTAAGCAACAAGTAAACCAGGGAAAGTGCTACCATCAGCTGAAGCTACAATTAACACTTAATGATCATGCTAAAGAAAGCCCATCTAAGGTCACATTTATGCATACTGGCAAGGCTAAACAGAATCACTAGTACCTCACTATACCGCTGCATTTTTGTCCTTTACGCTGTTATCAGCTAGACTTCCACGCTCATCAAGTGTGTTTTAGAAAATTGCCTACAAGTTAAACAATGTCAGAACTTAAGAGTTGAGCCTTTGAGAACACAGAAAGTGTTGACGTAGCATATCAAATGCGGCTCCGCTCTGTGAGTTCAATCTTGGAGGGGGCCACTGGGGCGAAGGATAAAGAGATATTGTGTGAGCAGCGAGCGAAAAGCACCAGCGAACCTTGGAGATCTCAACCACTGCATCGCTGACAGGTACAAGTGGAAGTAAAGGGGGGAGGGGTGTTGGTGCACACAGAGGAGGGTTGGAGGGGCTGCCAGTCAACCATCCCCTTGTTGCCTTGTAGACAGATCCAGATGTCCCCCCACCTGCTCTGATTGCATTCTCCACACTTTTCCCCAGAGATTGGAAGATGGGTGCGAGAGGGTACACAAACGGGGATGTGCTGTGGTCGACAAAGAAATAGCAGTACCCTCTATCTCTTCGTGCCCTCCTCCTCCTCTGTGTGCACAGTGCCCTAAGCACCATGGGGATATTGAGACAGACATATCCCTCCTAGATGAAAGGGGCATTTCAGTCACACAGGCCCCCAAGGTAAACGTGGTCTGAGTAAGCAAGCAGCTCTTCGTTTATTGTGGAATGGGAGAGAGACTCAAAGGCACCATAATACCAGTGAAAGCAATAAAGGGCAACTGCTCTGTTCACACTTCTGACAAGCTATTTGCGACTGTACCAGGCCATGAAGACATATGCTTATTTGTTATTGTTTGTGAAGCTCTAACAAAGTTTGCAGAGGTAACTGCTGTCTCCCCCCATTTATTAACTGCCACAGCACCGCCGCAGTGGGCCTCGCCGATGCTCCCGCCTTATCACTTGTGATTTGTGCACAGGATTATGCATCAGATAAACCTGGTGATTTTGAATTTCTATCTTCCTTCCCTGGAGGTTTGCGTGCCACTGCGCAGATCTGCAGTATTTTGTTAATGGTTAATATCAAGCACAGTGTAAGCTGCCATAAACAAGGCGAATGTTTTGCAAAAGATTCCTCCTTCTGCATTCATTCAAGCCTCAATACACCTTCGCAAGCTTTTGATAACTGAATAAACACGCCGCTGAAATAATATTTCAGAGTTTTAACATGATCCCTCATTCTAGGTGTCAATATATCTCAGTAATAAATACACACAATAAACCGAAAGCGCACAGAACCTTCCCCTAATGATAACCGAGAGCTGGCATAGTAAGATGAACACCTTAGACACAACAGAACGAACGCCACCCTCACAGGGCCATCGTTCATTTGTATTCCTTTCTGTTTGAGAGAGACATGCAAAATGTCAGTGACAAATTTGTCTAGACGCCATTATCTCGGCGTGGATTCCACAACAGAGCCGTAGAGAAACTGCGCACAGACGCCTGTGGCTACATAGTCATTTTAGCAGGAGCACCACAGAAATGTTGATATATTTCCCCGGGGACAGTGTGGCTTTCTCTACTGCAAAAATCCTTTCAGAGAACACATTTTGCTCAATTTAGCGATGAAGCAACACAGTCCCAATATTGCCTTTCCACACTGTGAATTTCAATGAGCGCCTTAGTTACAGTGGTATCTACATGGAAATAAGAGCTAATTCTGCAATCACGCTGCAGTCTAAATAGGGATGCAATTAGTGCACTATACACTAAAGTGGAGATTTAGCTGCAAAGGATTCACTTCTTACAATGACAGATGTTTAAAGGACCGTGTGTTGAGCAGGTCCATAGTTTCAGGAAACATGTACAACAGACTTCTAATTAACAACTTAGCTAAGTTTGGATGCTTTCCTTTTTTTGCCCCATTTGACAGCAGAGTATGCGTGGAGTAAATCAAGGGAAATAAAACTTTGAAATTTAATCTTGAGTGCTGAGCTATTTAGCACATAAAAACCCATCAAACGCTGACAGACACTGACAGAAAACTCCCATTTACATATTCTAATTATAAAATTCATCAAAGATAAGTTCATTACACTGAAATATTACATAGACTTTGTGTTTATTGAGTAAAACTTTTTTCCAAAGCGAAAAAGGAAACTTTTTTTGCCCCGCGTTTGCTATCGTATGTCTCCTGAAATGTCAGCAACTTTGAGGGAAGTTGTTCTGTTGCAGAAAGAGGTGTTTTCCAATAAATGCAGTGCAGCTGATTGGCATGGGGCTCCCACAGCAGAGGCTAAACTCAGCTCACACACCAGCATGGGGACTGGTTGTGTACACGTTTAATGAGAAAAGGAAAAAAAGAAAGATTTATATGCGTGCAAATGTCCATCAAACCGCAAATAATTGATTTTTATTAATATTGGGATTTATTAAAGTTCTACAGTAAATGCATATGTTGCCCTTTTTTTTTTAAATTAATTTTGTTTACTTAGCTCCTTGCATTATCTCAGTTGTTGCCCGGGCTTCTACAATTGGCTGCACAATTAGCAACAGTAATACAATAACTCTATTTTTTGAGCCATATTGAGATTTTGAGATTTACAAACCACAGTGTTGGGTTCTTCTTAACCTTTGCTTATCTATGAGGAGCCAGCTGTGCATGCCGGCTTCTTTCTGAGCAGCGTCCTGCTTCGTGGGTGGGGCACATCTACTGTTATCCCCCATTTTGCTTTATTTTTATGTTTTGGGAGAAAATGACGTACTGAACAAAAAGGGTGTTACAGGACAGATTTTCTCTAATTAGAATCGGGGCCAGTCCAACCCGAGTACAACAGGGGAATCCACACACTTCTGGGCAAAGAGTGGATATTGGAGAGTTGCACATCCATTTAAATGTGACCACTGCAGTTTGCAGCTATACGATTACACGTGATAAATTGTCCTGACACTTTAAGCAGCATTTGCAAAGTGGAAAACATGGAATAGGCGGGCAGAAATCGAGGGAGAAACGAGGCGTAAAAGGCCCTCCTTACAAAGTTGAACTTGGATGTGGGGGGATGTGGTCAAGACGAGGACATGAGACAGACAGACGACAGGGAGAGAGAGAGAGAGAGAGAGAGACTAGAAAACTTGGCACTGACTTGTTTGACTGCAGCCAGAGTGCCAGCTGAGAAATATGGCTGCTGTCCCTGGCACTAGTCACTTTGACTTTGACTCAAAGAAACACACACAAACACATATAAGTTATGCTGACATTATAATATTTCACAAGTTTGAAACAAATCTCGTGTTTCTGCAAAAACACAAGATTTGCGTGTTTTTATCAGCTACCTTCATGGGAATAAGAGGCTGGGACATTACTGTGTAATTATTCAAGTAGCATCTCTATTTAAAAGGACAAATCAGATCATTGAAGAAAGCAACGCAAAAGCACACCCTCAATACCCGCAATATCTTTAGTCTTTACTTTCTGGGGATATACTAATGTCTTGCTGAGAAGTTGTTAATGTGTTCCGTTTAGTTTCATTTTTCCTTAATATTTTTTTTAATGTATCTCCCAAAAAGACAAATGCCAACCTCTACGCCAAAAACACTGTCTTCTGTGGACATATAGCTGCAGGTAAAACTCGAAACATTTCCCTCAACTTTTCAAAGAGCCGGAAAGTAAATAAACGGCAGATGGAAATGAGGCAGGTCAACTGTCTTACGTTTCACGCATGCGCAGTGCAGGAACGCAGTGTTTTCAGTGTGGATGAAAACAATGGAAAAGGATAGTCTGGACGCGGAGCGCTTTTAGACAAAAACGCTGTTTTCTAATTTATCTGGATTAGTGTAGACGTAACCTGGAGGTGTGGTTGTGGAGGATGGCTGGAATACTCTGCTTAGTTTGCTGCAACTGCAATCTGACTTCAAATAAGTGGAAGATGATAGGTGGATGCAATTGTTCCCAAACAGTGGCATGAGTCTGCAAATGTACTGCGGGTGGACCGCAGTAAACAGAAATTCAGTTTGAAATTACTCAGAAGTATGTACAATTATAGATTTATATACATTTATCTTTATTAATCTGACCTGAATTTACTAATATCACCTACAGGTTTGCAAAGTTCTGTTTTGAAGCCTTGAATTTAGCATTTAGGCTGTGGACATTTTGAGTTTTTAAGAGTGAACTGATCATATTTGGAGGAGGGGTGGAGTGAGAAGTTGCCAGCTAATGCTGTAGGATTTTTGGTTAGCACAAATAAAAGGCCACAAAATACTACAATTCGATTTTTTAACTGAAGCAGAGGCCTCTTGAACAATACGCCAGTGCAAGTAGTCACTCAGGAAGTTATTATTTGTTCAAAAATTGTATTAAAAAATCCACAAACACTATGAATATAATTTAAAGGTATTGAGCTGGAATCAGGACTTGAGTATTGACATCCTTGTTTTCTGACAAAGCAGCCACACGCCCAAAGTTATAATGAAGTGGTAAATCAGCTATAGAGTCTACAGGCTTTAACTCGCTTTTGAAGCTAGCTCGAAGTAGTCATTCACTTGTAATGAAAGTGACCCAAGTATTAAACACCAGTCTTTCACTCCAGCTATATATCCATTGTCATCAGCGCGGCTAATATTCTACACATCTGTGAATTTTTAACTTTTCCTTGTAATTACTTTCTGGTAAACTTTTTGTGAGGCAATTATCTTCTTCTTTCCACCTCACACATATACACACAGTCTCTCTCACGTACACACACACACACACACACACACACACGCACACTATTTAAATTCCAGAGGCAAGCTTTGATCACCACTACATTAGCTTTACATTAGAAACAATCATTAGGGGGACATCATCCCCACGACCAATTTGCCTTCGGAAAATAGTGGTGCTTGAATGTGCTGCAGCCCACAGAGGACCAATGAGCCACACCAAACTTGATTAGGCCTCATAGTAATGTATCACTCCTCCTGGCCAAGGCTTTGTAGATGAACGACTTGTCTTCATTTTAAGTACTCTATCTGGGAAGGGCTAGAAACTGGAGTGGACTCATTTTCAAAAATCTCTTTGAGGAGGTTCACTCTGCCAGAGAAGAATGTGTCAAAAAAAATAAATGAGTAATGAGTTCCACATGTTCATTCAAGGTTGTTGAGATATTTCCAAGACAAGATTTTCAGGTTTGATTCTCAAAAAAAAAAACCACTTCTGAGGCTACAGCTATTTAGTTTAAGACAGCACATCGTGTTCTTACAAGTAACATTTTTTTAATCTCCGGCACTCTGAAAATGCTTTTTGAAAAAGTAGGAACATAGTTTGGTGCTGAGTTGAAGAAAAGAAGAAGACCAAATGAAGAAAAAACACCGATCACAGGAATTTCCTCTCAAGGTTTCAGAGTAAAGTGATGAGCTGTAGATATCATATTCACATTTCACACTGTTGCATTAAAATCATCTTTAATGTGCAATGACAATCTTAGAAATAAAGCATACCTTGTGAAGGTCAATAAAAGAAAAACCTGTTTGAGGATGAATACTTCGACACGCACTATCCAGTGTAGCTGAGATAGGCTCGTTTTCAGAACATAAAGCCTCTTCATCACCCGGCTCCACCATAAGCGGCTATCAAATCTACCTCACGACAGCTTTATGAGAGCATAACTGCCGCCATTTTGTGGCTCGGGGTAAGTTTAAGGGAGCAGATGGGAGTGAACTTTAAACTCAGCAGGGAGAGAGCACCAACGTCCAGCTGACAGTGGGGCTGGCCTGCCTGATGTTTGATTAAGAGACACATTGACCTTTCCGAGGCTCCAGGGGGCGCTGAGATACACCCTCACCTGACAGCCCACGAGTCAGAGCCTTCTCATTATGTCCCAAATCTATCAGTCTAGAGGGGAGCTTTTTTTCTCCTTGTTCTCTGGGAAAAATTAAATGCCAGTGGGTTTGTAGAAGAGAAGTACACCAAGAGGAAGATGTCACGGAAAGGGAAGTGTCACAAGCTAAACACGGAATAACAGAGGGTGTGTTTTGGGGTTAAGAGAGGAAGAAAAAGGATGGAAAAGAAGAGGATGGTACACTTTAGATGTGGTGCATTTCTCGGTGCAATTGCTGTAAATCAGAACAGAGAGAAGAAGCTCTAAATACAGATCAGTCTATAACTACAAGCCCAAACGACTCCTATAGCTTCTAAGGATTCTTCTAAGCACTGCGCTGATGCCTTTACCAAAGATTATAATTGATGGCCAGGAAGAAGCTGAGGCAAGTCAATACAGTGTGATGAATTAGGCCTGTATAGTGGCATTGGGTGTGCGCCTCTACTGTTCATGACAAATTGGCCATGTCAGACTCTAGGTATTTCCCTTACAATCAATACGTGATGACAAAATGGCTGCTGAGGCCAGCTTTGGTTTACAATTGCCCAGACAAGACAGACGGAGATGCAAAGAAAAACCACAGACACCTTTTAGTCTGAGGCATTTCAGCAAGTTATTTATAACAAAAGTGATTAAAATCACTCTACAATCATAGTAGCACGGGCGACTTCTATACAGCTTCGTAATAGTGAAGCATCAAGTGAAATGTGCAACTTGTTACAAAGAGCATTTGTTTTTAGCTTTAAAGATTTTGGTTTTCTAGCTCATAACACTCCATGTAAACTAAGCTGTACCACTTTCCCAGTGTCATTTAAGGACACAAAAGCAGCTACTTTCAGCAATTGTACTCTAACATCCCAATGTGTGCTAGTTTTCCAAGAGGAGCTGTTATGGATGTCAAAACCAGGATTGTAATGGATGGATGAATATCACGCTTAAAACCAAAAGTGAGCAAATGCTAGTATTTTAGCAGCAATCGCCAGTTAAACTTCTCTAATTTACCTTTCTAGCAATGACTATGGCTGAAAAATGACACGTTAAAAGATGCAGTTCCACCTACTGCCCATTGAGATGTCATGCCATTTGCAGTATATTTTTACAGTTTGATACAGATAATGTTTTTTTTCTTCTAAAGCTAAAAAAACAAAAAACTTAATAGTGATGGACTGCCAATGTGTTCATGGAGTACCATCCCTCTACTTCCTTCTTTGCCCGTGTCAGCTGGGATGAGCTGACAGATACATAATACACCCCCACCTTGACCCTAAGTTGAATACGCGGTAAAGAAAATGGATGGATGGACTTCACTTTGGATGATAACTTCTAAATACGGCCAAGTAATACATTTGACTGCAAAGCAAAATGGGGTGAGTCAAGAAACAAATAATAACCCACTCTTCATAAGTAAAGCACATATTGCCCAAGCCAAATGGTTTGATGAGAGATCCTGGACATTAGCACAGACATTTTGGTGGTGTGCCCAGCTTTAACCTAGCCACTGTAAATCTTCATTCTTGTTCTATAACACCCGCTTTAATAGACCTTTGGTGCATCTTTACACAAACTCATACAGACACACCATGTGCCGCAAGGCCCATTCTGTACTGCTGGTGTGGATACCTGCCAGTGAGCATCTGCCCAATCAGTAGGGTCTGGCAAATGAGCCCAGGATACTACTGTAATCAATTAAGTCAGCTTCACTGAGCTTTCCATACAGTGTGAGGCACTACAGCACTGTACTCTACCTCACACATACTGCAGACTTTAAGCAGAACTGTAATAACTTAACTGCTTTTGACACCTGCATACAGGTATTGATTGCTGAGCCTCATTACCAAATTTAATTAGTTAAATCTTATTATGTTTTTCTTTTCCTGCGAACTGTAAATCTTCCCGAATCACAGTACATCAAACTATGCAAACCTATTTTTCACAGATTCACTGTGCCTCTTGCATGTGCACAGTTTAGATAACCTCAATCTCAACCCTGCACAGTTACACACTCTGGCAGCAGTATAATAATAAATAACACCTTGAAACAAATGTACCTGCCTACGTCGAGAAGGCATTTCACCTCATCTTGACTCCATGTTCTCCCTTGCTTTGTTTCATTACTCCAGCTTTCACCAGCTTGGGTAACTGCCGGCTATCGGATGCAAAATGTTCGTCTTGCTTATGCCGTTTGAACACATTAAAGGTCCCTTTTTGCTGTTGTTGTGGGTTTGAGATAATGAATCAGACAGCTGAGTCGCAGACATCGTGTTATGATGTCTTTGAAGAAATCAAACAAAAAAATCTCTGGAGCTGTGAAACAAAACAGTTTGAGTGTGCATGTTACATCCATGAGGCATTCAGGGTGCCTCCAATTAATTGAAATAAATCCCTAACAACCATATCATAATTAATAATATATCAGCTGCACAAGGCATGCCTGCACAAAAGTTAATTTAGCAATTCTCCTAGCATTCTTGAGCGTCCTCCCAATGCACCGTGAGGTAATATTATGCTAATGTTTAGGGAATACACAACATTCCCCTTTACAACAGGTGCTTTTTCATTTTCTGTCTGGCTAGCTTTAATGATCTCATTAGACAGCCACTCTAACCGGGAAACCGCCTATGGCACTTCCGCCACACGACAGGGAGTGCAACAACAGTGCTGAACAGGGAGGCCGGGCATCTGTCTGATGTCACAGTTGTAACAGAAGCTGCTTACTTACAAGATGGACACGACTCTGAGAGCGTACCACGGGAAAAAAAAGAAAGAAGAAAAAAGGCTAATTGAATTCCTCGTGTACGTGCGTGCACAAAGCCCTCCCTGCTACACTGAGGCTGGAGAGGCAAGCTAAGAACCCTGTTAGACTGAGTTGTACATCATTACCCAGAATTCTAGCAGGCAGTTTCCCCAACTTCTACTGCCAAGAATCAAATGGCACAAATTAATCACAGCTTTCCTGATGGCAATGGAGGAGGAAGGAAAATGGTTCTACAGGCTGTTCATAAAGCTTCTACAAAAGACTTCTAAAGCACCAACGAACACAACTGCCCCTCATGAACAACTTACTGTGAATTTAAAGAGGTGTTTGAATCTAACACGTTTTCAGATGCATTCGATTCTCTCACAAACAAATTTAAAAAAGAGGTGCTGGAGTGTTTTATAATTTCATTACAAATTGAAGCTCAAAAGTAAACTATTTACCTTTGTTCGTCAGCAATTAAGAAATGATCAATTATGTCAAACATTTTCTGGTTTTGCTTCCGAAACAGGACGTTGTGCAACTTTACTTGATATTGTTGCAATTTGAGAAGCCTGGGGATATTAATCCGATGACAACAACAACAAAAACACACCTAAAGATTTACTTGGCCTTTTTGAAGTTCTCATTGGCATTTTTCTTCATGTTTCACTCCTGATATTTCAAATAACACATAAACAAGCCAGATTTATCAATAGTGTAAATAATGAATAACCACAGTACTGAAATGACATAGCACAGCTGCAGCAATACAAACGTAAAAGTAACTAAATTGAATGTCATTTGAAGGTTAATGTCAAATTAATATCCCAAACACCAACCAGCTGAAAGAGTCCAATGTGCAAATTCATGACAGAATGATTTTTCAACTTTGCTTTGCATATGACTTCAATACTCCTATCTTGGCTAATTCTGCTGCCTTTTACTTGATCCCAGTCAGTCTGAGTGAGAACGACGCTCTTGTGCCCAGTTTGATGGAATGTGGCAAATCTTGGCAGATTTTTTTGTTTTTTTCTCATTTTTGCAGAGCTTAGTTTTTAATAGGTCTCCAAACTCCCTCATCATTCTCGGCTGTGTGGTCCAATTTGAAAGTCAAAAACTAGGCATTGTACTTTTTCTTTCCCTCTCCATCTGCCCCTCGATCTGTCAGCCAGCCTTACTTGCACTGTCTCTGCCATTAACCTTAATCCTCTTCATGTTTATTACCTTGTTTCACACACTAAAAAAAATACACTGTTTATATCTTGTTTACCAACCTTACCTTTGACATAAATATAGAAAACACATGCATTATATACCCACACATAGAAGATAGCAGGAAAACACTGTAGTGATGCAGGGAGACAGTGATTTCAGATAAATTGAGCTGTCGGGTCGTCCACTTACTCATTCTGTGCATCCAGTCTGCCCGTGAAATGCAATTACACTCAATGCCATGAGTAAGTGGTGGAAACCAGCTTATCATGTCAGAGCCTTAACGAGTGTTACTGAGGGAAATCATGATTAACGCCAAGCACAAAGATAAAGTCGCTCTGTGAGAGAAAGGAAACAGGCCTTCATGAGACAAACCAAAAGACTCATCTTCGTATTCATATCCATAAAAGCCCTTCTTCTCATTGGCTGGAATAATCATAGTAAGAGAAACAGCAGGCATTATGACGTGCAATATATACATACAGGTCTGCTTCTGGCACCATACAGCAGACTGCCAAATTAGCCTGTAGTTACAGCACTGTGCTTTTAGAATGATACCTCTGCTCTTCCGGATCCCATGAGAATACTACCTCTTTAAAAACAAAGGGGGGGGATCACTACATCAGCCTTAAAGTGTAAAACAGCTACTAAAAACCTTCCCTTTTTCAGAATTTGGTTGGTTTACCTCTTTCATACACAGTATTGGTGTCCACTTTCTGAAGTTTACCACATACTTTTAGATTAATTTTCTTTCTCGAGGGGTGTTTATATTAATTTCACTACACTTTATGAAAATTAACTTGAAAGCACCTGCTTGTCTGAGATGGGTAATCCATCACGCTCATTGTTCTTTACTTTTATTCTTTTTCAAGGTTATTTTGTAATGCAACTCTAAAGAACAAACCTGTGGGGAAAAGTCGGGGAAAACAACACTTTTAAACCTGACAAAGCTTTTCCTTTTTGCTTTTTAAAATCGTGTGTTTTATTTTGAAATCTCTGCCAACATCTTTGAATGTGCCTATACAGTGCCATGAAAAATTATTGATTTTATGAAAAATCGATTATAGCAATGTCTAGGTTCTGAAGCAGCAAAGCAGCCAAAGACCATTACACATCCACCATCATGTTTGACTGTTCGTATGATGATTTGCTTTTGTTTTTATGTAATGATGTGTGACCTCATGGACACTTTGGTGAAGCAAATACATCTTCACTGCATTGTAAATGCTGTATTGGTAAATTAATTTGTTGGTTTATTTTGGTCCATGGACAATGGACAAGTCATTGTCAATGGAACACACCTTGCAAACTTGTCTGCAAACAGTCACAAATAACTAGCGAGTTGTAGTCAAACTGAGAAAAGTGTGATGCAAACCAAAAATAGAGGAGGCAATTCACCTTTAAAGCAAAAGTTGCACCTTTTAAAATGTGCTGGCTGCAGCAGCATACAGGCATGACTCCCATGCAAATTATGTCTAACAACTGCAATCTGCTAGTGACCAAAATCACAATAAGATTTATAGAGCAGAAGCCTCTTTGCAACAATTTTTACTTGGTGACACCCAAAAAGCTCCAGCAACCACTTGAATAAACAGTTCAAGTGGTCGGGAGTACACATTTATCCCCTCACAATCAGAGATCGCCAGGGGGTTGCCAACTGGTCTTAAAGCCCTTTGTGTCTGAGGCATAAGAAATCAGAAAGGGTTTTATTGCCAAATGTTGAGCGGGTTTACAACATTAGGAAATTGCTGCGGTGCTTCAGTGCAAACATACTGTTATAAATACTGTTATAAATTAAGCTTAAATAGACATGAAAATAAAAATGAGAATAAGAATTAAAAGTGTTAAGTAGATAGATAGATATATACATGATATATACATGAGTGCAGGTGGTGAGGTTAAGGAGGTTAACATTGCTCCTGCAATATCAACATTGCCATTTTGAGTTCATATGCTGATATTAAAAATGAGCTAAAAACACCTACAAGCTCAGCCTCCCAAGTTTCTATTAAGAAAAAGTAAAGTTTCTTGTTACCATTACCAATACTGTAAATGCTGCACAATCACAAAAAAAAAAAAAGAATCTTGACACATGGTGTCACTCATCTAATTAGGACAACTACTTGGATTTCTTTCACCTTGGGAGATCTACCCATCAGTGGTGGCCTTGTCAGGTATCAAAGAAGGAGATGGAATTGTGCAAATGCATTGAGAGGTTATTTCTTTTAATACCACTAGAAAAACTGACTGGAAACGAGTGTCTGCCAATACAAGTCTGCGGACAGTGGTTGTATAAAGTGTACATAGAAGAGTAGAGTTTATTAATATATTTCTGTAATCTTTATGATCTTTACATCACCATCTTCTCCTTTGAGACAAAGTATTATATAAATCAGTATGGGATAATGACCTGGATTCACCTCCTCAATGTACTTCATGAAAGGAGTATGTGTCCCTCACTTACTTTATGGGTGTTCACTAAAGAGACGAGGATTATTTCGATTTCATTATGATGAATAGCTACTCATAAAAACAGAGAAGAAAGAAATCAACACGGCTACTTGAGCGAGCCCAATTATGGCATCTCCTCATAAAAGAAGAACATCACTGCAATCACACTTTAAATAGCACGGGTCCTCAATCTCAAGATGCAAATAATGTAGGGATGGATAGGGCGGGCTCTATGAAATATTCACCTACTGTATGCTCATTATTTCGCTGAGGCACTCGGCATGGTGCAGTCTGGCTAAGTGATGATTGATTGCTCAAGGCCAGGAGAGGGTGCAACAGACAGAGACGACACATACTGCACAAAACGCTTGTGAATATCTCAAGGATTTTATGTGGGACATTTCCATGCATGAGGCAGTAAAAACAAGACAGCCCACAGTGTGATGCCACTGCAGCGGATTTAAGAAATCCAATTAAATCATTGGTGTGAATAAGAGAAAAGGGCCAACAATTCAAATGGGTTTCTACCAATATGGATTTTTATTGGCAGTAAGATGTTGAATAGATCTTCAATGTTTTCGATTCTCTGTATTTTTCAAGCCAAAATAATACCACTGTTCATTGTTTGCCCTGTCATCTTACCATTGGCAGGGCGTTTAAGCACCCGAAACAAACTGACACGCCAATTCAAAAATGGATTTATTATTAGCTGCTATTCAAAACAAGATGAATCACTTGGGATGTATTGCTGCCTTTTATTGGTGAATAAATGTTCACACAAAACACAAATGTGGAAATTAAGCACTATTTCAGTGCAGTCTGTCTTAGTTACAGAGATTCCTCCAGGACCCATACCTTCTATTGCAATTGCTGGCGACTGTTAATAACTGATACTGATAATTTATTTATCCATCCATCCATCCATCTTTATCCGGGGCTGGGTCGCGGGGGCAGCAGCCTAAGCAAAGAGGCCCAGACCTCCCTCTCCCCAGCCACCTCCTCCAGCTTATCCGGGGGAACACCAAGGCGTTCAAAGGCCAGCCGAGAGATATAATCTCTCCAGCGTGTCCTGGGTCTGCCCCGGGGCCTCCTTCCGGTGGGACATGCCTGGAACACCTCACCCAGGAGGCGCCCAGGGGGCATCCTTGTCATATGGCCGAACCACCTCAGCTGGCTCCTTTCGATGTGGAGCAGCAGCGGCTCTACTCTGAGCCCCTCCCGGATGGCCGAACTTCTCACCCTATCTCTAAGGGAGAGGCCAGCCACCCTTCGGAGGAAGCTCATTTCTGCCGCTTGTATCCGCGATCTCGTTCTTTCGGTCAATACCCACAGCTCGTGGCCATAGGTGAGGGTAGGGACGTAGATCGACCGGTAAATTGAGAGCTTCGCTTTTACACTCAGCTCCCTCTTCACCACGACGGACTGGTGCAGCGTCTGAATTACTGCAGCTGCAGCCCCAATCCGTCTGTCGATCTCCAGCTCCCTTCTCCCATCACTCGCGAACAAGACCCCGAGATACTCGAACTCCTCCACTTGGGGCAGGAACTCATCCCCAACCCGGAGTGGGCACTCCACCCTTTTCCGGCTGAGAACCATGGCCTCAGATTTGGAGGTGCTGATCCTCATTCCCGCTGCTTCACACTCGGCTGCGAACCGTTCCAGTGCGAGCTGGAGTTAATTAATTAATTAATTTAATTATTTAAATGTTCCCTGCTAATAGTACAGTTTATCAGATGATGATTTGCTGATTGATTTTCTTTGGCATATTATTCCATCCTATAATGTGTTAACCCTACTTTAGGCTGGTGACCTAACCAGGGCGTACCCTACCTCTCACCCTATGGTAGCTGGGATAAGTTCCAGCCCTCCTGTGGCCTTGACAAGGATAAGCAAAAAAGAATGAATGGAAGGATATGAATGATAATAATGATGGTGATGATGATGAAAGCTGTAAAATAAGGCTTTGGCCTAGGATACACTCTCTTGGTGCCCTTCTAGTACACCTACAGGGAGTGCAGAATTATTAGGCAAGTTGTATTTTTGAGGAATAATTTTATTATTGAACAACAACCATGTTCTCAATGAACCCAAAAAACTCATTAATATCAAAGCTGAATGTTTTTGGAAGTAGTTTTTAGTTTGTTTTTAGTTTTAGCTATTTTAAGGGGATATCTGTGTGTGCAGGTGACTATTACTGTGCATAATTATTAGGCAACTTAACAAAAAACAAATATATACCCATTTCAATTATTTATTTTTACCAGTGAAACCAATATAACATCTCCACATTCACAAATATACATTTCTGACATTCAAAAACAAAACAAAAACAAATCAGCGACCAATATAGCCACCTTTCTTTGCAAGGACACTCAAAAGCCTGCCATCCATGGATTCTGTCAGTGTTTTGATCTGTTCACCATCAACATTGCGTGCAGCAGCAACCACAGCCTCCCAGACACTGTTCAGAGAGGTGTACTGTTTTCTCTCCTTGTAAATCTCACATTTGATGATGGACCACAGGTTCTCAATGGGGTTCAGATCAGGTGAACAAGGAGGCCATGTCATTAGTTTTTCTTCTTTTATACGCTTTCTTGCCAGCCACGCTGTGGAGTACTTGGATGCGTGTGATGGAGCATTGTCCTGCATGAAAATCATGTTTTTCTTGAAGGATGCAGACTTCTTCCTGTACCACTGCTTGAAGAAGGTGTCTTCCAGAAACTGGCAGTAGGACTGGGAGTTGAGCTTGACTCCATCCTCAACCCGAAAAGGCCCCACAAGCTCATCTTTGATGATACCAGCCCAAACCAGTACTCCACCTCCACCTTGCTGGCGTCTGAGTCGGACTGGAGCTCTCTGCCCTTTACCAATCCAGCCACGGGCCCATCCATCTGGCCCATCAAGACTCACTCTCATTTCATCAGTCCATAAAACCTTAGAAAAACCAATCTTGAGATATTTCTTGGCCCAGTCTTGATGTTTCAGCTTGTGTGTCTTGTTCAGTGGTGGTCGTCTTTCAGCCTTTCTTACCTTGGCCATGTCTCTGAGTATTGCACACCTTGTGCTTTTGGGCACTCCAGTGATGTTGCAGCTCTGAAATATGGCCAAACTGGTGGCAAGTGGCATCTTGGCAGCTGCACGCTTGACTTTTCTCAGTTCATGGGCAGTTATTTTACACCTTGGTTTTTCCACACGCTTCTTGCCACCCTGTTGACTATTTTGAATGAAACGCTTGATTGTTCGATGATCACGCATCAGAAGCTTTGCAGTTTTGAGACTGCTGCATCCCTCTGCAAGATATCTCACTATTTTTGACTTTTCTGAGCCTGTCAAGTCCTTCTTTTGACCCATCTTGCCAAAGGAAAGGAAGTTGCCTAATAATTATGCTTAATTGGTAGTAGGCTTTCGAGCCTATACAGCTTGGAGTAGGACAACATGCATGAAGAGGATGATGTGGACAAAATACTCATTTGCCTAATAATTCTGCACTCCCTGTAATAGTTTGGGGGTTTTGGACAGCTCATCAGACAAAAAAACAAAATTTAAAGGCAATGCCTCAGACTTCAGAACATCACGGTCATTTTGTAACTCTTTAAAACCTAATATCTGAGAAAATAATCAGAAGCTGCATTGAAAAGATTTCTGTGTTCAGTTTCCTAAAGAAGAGTTCACACAAGCTACATTAGGAAACACAACAGCTTGGAAAATGGACTAAAGATATCACAAGAAGCTATTGATCCACCTTTGTGAACTCAATTGAGCAAACAGACTATGATACTTTTTTTCCCCAAATCCACAGCTTAAAAGGTTGAGTTCAACATTTTGAGAAATTAACTGTGTTACAGCTTACATAGAAAGTGTTTCAGTTGTATTTTTCAGTCCTCCATCTCAATTCTATTTTAATCAGCGCTGCTGTCTACTGGCCACATAGCGGCTTGCACTATAAGCTCATGAATGCGATCTAAAGCGTAGATGGTATTGTTTTCACCTTGTGAGTGTGTGTCATCATGGCAAAATGTGATCCTGAAAACAGCAATAGAACCAGTAAACGCAATAAAAGGAATGTTTAAGTACTGTAAGTGCTATTTTGTCAATATTGCAGTGTCACAGTTGTCTTGTTAGAATCAAATCAAGCCCATTTTAAATATAGCTTTGAGTGTCAACTCCTAGTTGCATAAGTAGCTACAATAATTGTGTGTCAAGCTCCGAGGACTGCCAAAACATGAATGACCAACACACAGCGTCACTTTATATCTGAACATCACCTGTGTAGACACAGATGGAGGACAGGAGCTCCTGCAGCTCTACTAACACACTGCTCATGCAACAGCTCCTGTGTAGACACAGTGTCAAGTGGGAAACTCACCCACTCTTATGTGAGATATCACATCTTAGAGGTGCTAGGAGCAAGATTTATAGTACAAGTCTTTAGAGTGAGCTTAGCTAACTGCTTGTAGCTTCACATAGCTTTAAGTTGAGGGGCATTGTGGCCAGTGCGATCCCACCATGAAATGTCCTGTAGTAACACTTAGCAGCCTGCAGTGATTCTGAGTTGAGCTCAGAGAGTTAGCAGAACCTGAATGGCCTTCAAATACTGCTCTGCCAGAATGCCTCCTGTGTAGACACAGATGGAGGACTGAAGCTCCTACAGCTCTGCTAACATGCTGGTCATGCTAAAATTCCTGTGTAGACTCAGTGTGTGAGAAGCTCAAGCTGTATCGTGAATCTAACACAGCTGAAATCTAGTTAGCTTGACAATGAATATAATGGCAAGAGGTAGCTGATCTGGCAAAAACAAATATATTTACACTTTGAGTTTTGAAACAAGTCAAAAAAAAAATAACAGACTAATAAGTTAAATAATCTGTGAGTTTTATGTTTTCTGTAGGGCCTCAGTCACACAGGCCCAGAGGCAACCACAGGTCGCTAGGGAAGAATATGACCACGTGGTGGATGATCACTGGAAGAGCGTGGTGAAAACAGCTGCCAAGAAGGTCAAGCACCAAGAAACTCCTTGTGATTGCTTTGGTCAGCAGCAGGTTGTAGTGGTTGGCAACTTGTCTGCAAACACTCACAACTTTTATTTTAAAGGCATATGCTCTATTCCCAGTTTACATCACAACTTTTATACTTTCACTACAGCTTAGCAAGTAGATTGTGAGTGTGTTCAGACATGTTGGCATGTTCCAAATATCATCCCAACTAGGGGTGAATAGGGGAATTTGCTAGTGATCAAAGCATGCAAGGTTTCATTGCAGCACCATATACCTCTTTGTAACCAATATCACCTTACCAACTTACCAACTGGTTGAGGAATACACATTTTTCCTAGCAACTGATGGTTGCCAGTCCATCACTTACTACTCTCTAGGCCCGAGGCCTAGTACTTAAGCCTAACTGACTCAAATAAATGCCAATGCAGATAAAACGCTGTAGAATAGGCAGATGCATCTACGTTGGCGGCATGGTAGACAGTGGTAAAATGAAGTCTTCACTAGTAATTTTCGTCTGACAACTAAACAGTTTCAAACCAAATACATTTTTCGTTGAATACTGTTACGGAACACTGCAGTAGCAAAGCCACTGTTTGCTGAGCAGAATTGGTCACAAGAAAGATGGCTGTTTTTTGTTGCAAAACTGGTTAGGGGTGATCGTGGCTCAAGAGTTGGCAGTTCGTCTTGTAACCAGAAGGTTGCCGGTTCAAGCCCCGGCTCAGACAGTCTCGGTTGTTGTGTCCTTGGGCAAGACACTTCACCTACCACCTACTGGTGTTGGCCAGAGGGGCCAATGGCGCAATATGGCAACCTCGCTTCTGTCAGTCTGCCCCAGGGCAGCTGTGGCTACAACTGTAGCTTCCTCCACCAGTGTGTGAATGAATAGTGGAATTGTAAAGTGCTTTGGGTGCCTTGAAAAGCGCTATATAAATGCAATCCATTATTATAGGCACGAAAGTGAATTTTTCAAGATAGAATTTTTAGGGCTGATCACTGGTATTGGTAATTTTGACTTCCATCAAAGTCAAATTACCATTATTTTTCAGCTTATTTAACTTTTCTCTCCAAAGAGCAGCTCGAAACGATGAAGACACCACTAAATAAGAGAAAACAAAAACACTGAAGGCAAGAAGACTTCACAAGAGACAAAATAAAACTAACTACCCTTGTCATAGGATTTCATCTGCTATGCTGGAAAAGATGATAACTCCAGCCATCTGCCAGCTTCGCTTGATTGCTTGACAAACAAATGTAGCCGAGGGGGAAAACACTCAGCATGACGGATTCCAGTATGCTTAATGAAATGCTGCTGTTGTGCACCGCCACCGCTGACAAACTGCGGCCTGCGTAAAGGTCACTATAAATCAAGTCCCTCACTCCCAGACTGTTGCGTTTCTGACCCCAATCAAGTACATAAATATGTCCACAAGCATGCACATATAGTATAAAATGACTTTCATTTTGCAAGTTTGCTTTCTGACAGCAATTTATGATGGGATTTTGCTTTTACGTTGTTGAATGTATTTATGATTAGATGTTTTATGACATTATAAATCGGCCTTCCCACTGTAGATTAGGCACAATGAGTAATTTACACTCATCACTGGTGGGATTTACAAGCTGGTGATGGACAATTTACAGATTACACAACGGTTAATTAATCGTAACAATCATAATAATTATTTGATAATTAAATCAGTCATTAATTACAGTTAAAGACAGCCTCACCATACTATAATATCTAACACCTTTTTTCTCCCCAAATCCTGCTTGATATTTTTAAAAGCCTCGGAGTTGGGATAGAAATGCTGACTCACTCACTACATGACACTGGGTAACAGGTGCACAGATACCAGATGTCTGGAAAATCACAGTGCAGGGTGCAGCAGGCATTGCACAGCAATCAATAAAGCAGCATACATGCGGAGGTGGTCAAACAACGCTGTGATTTCAATTCTTCTTCATGTGGTTTGAAACAACCGGGCATGAAAGCAAGTGAAGTGAGCTATTGACATAACACCTACAAGTTATCCTCCGGCAATAAAGTTCGGATTGAAAAGGCATTAACTGTGTAGTGGAGCAGCAAATCATGCGCACTGGCCCCTCAATCAAAATGCACCCATCAGCCTGAAGGCGCACGAGCAGCTGGAATACGCCAAACAGGCAGTTTGAGGTACAAGTAAACAGCTGCTTTCAGTCTGTGCTCTGGGAAAACATAACGGGAAGCAAATTAGGCTGATCTTCAATAACGGGCACAGTTTGTACATTGAGCTTATTGCCATTGTCTGATGGAATAAGCTTATCTTTAAATGTCAGATGTTCTCCAAGAGTCAGGCTTTGCTGGAGCTTTTATAGATATTGATTTGGAAGTTTTTAAAGGGTTTCTTGACAATAATTCAGTAATACATTGCTGAATTGTGTCAATATGATAATAAAGTGATATTGAATTCGAAAAAATATGCATTTACAGTTCAACAAAGTTGAAAATAAAAAAGAAAGAAAAGAAAAAAATCAATTAACTAAAGGAATGTATCTTGCATTTCTACATAGGTTTGGAGTTTTGTATCGATTTAAATATTGATTTTTCAAAAAAAAAAAAAACAACTTTATATATCAAAATCTTCCACCTAATCATGACACATTGGAAGGTATTGCATGTCTATTTATTTAAAAATCAGGTACATAAAAGTTGCAACAAAACTTCCTGAAGTCCAGACTGCAACTCTAGTGCAGACATTACAGGCTGTTAGTTTTCAGTTAAACCCAGGTGCCTCCAAAGTGTAGTAGTTCATGCATTTGCCAAAACATAAGAACGATTCCTTGTTTGAGACCAGGAGGAGGCACAAACCCTGCAAGGGCTGCATCAGGAAGGGCATCTGGTGTAAAACTCTGCCAAATCAAACATGCAGTTCCATCTGCTGTGGTGACCCCTCATGAATAAGCGGGCAGCTGAAAGAATCCAGGTTTTCCGGTACAACCCAGAGAGCTGAAAAATGTAATTGTGTAGTAGCTCAGTGGAAAATATGCAATGGGTATTGAGATTTCCTTGTTTTCATGGCGCTACCAATCCGTGAATCCTCACTGATCAATCCAGCAGTTTCATTTATTAGCTGGTATTTTTTGAAGTACATGAAGAAGCTCAACACAGTCAAACAGAATTTTGGAGGCGTAAATGCAAAGTATCACAGACCTGAGACATGTATGAGCTGGACTGTTATTAAAAAAAAAAACAAAAAAACAAAACAAAAGTTCCCAAAAAAATATTTGTGTATGCCACTATAGTCCAAAGCTGTTTACATGTGCAATAATCTATAGTTGCAATATCCCTATAAATGAAAAACAAAAAACAAAAAAACAAAAACAATGAAATAATTAGCTACTTGGACAAATAGACAGCTAGGCAGAGGGGGGAAGTAACAAAGAACATTACTTAAATACCTTTAAATAAAATTTTCAGGTCTGTATTTTACTATTTAATTATATAACAACTTTTAACTTTTACTTCTTACATTTCCACACAAATATTATTATAATTATTATTATATTTTCCTCATTTTACTCTACATTTTTATAACGAGCCCGTTAGTTTAGCTTGTAGATATTTGGGGGAATTAATTTCACATCATTGCATCACTGCACGCCTTCCGGACATGGACCCAATTTGACCCTAAATGTAGGAAACAGTAACACATAAAAGACAATCCTATTGGTGTATCCATCACCGAGCTAACAACATGGTACTTCAGCATCTTACTAGAAGAGAAACGCACACGGGGGGTTTCATGTTTTTTAAGTTGCAGTTCAATTTAAATGCAACTTTGTATCAGCTCAAATATCACAATTGTTTGTATGCAGTTGTGATCACCAAACATGTGTCAGCTAGCTGAAAGATACAGCTGCTGTGTCTTCCAGGGGGAGAAAAGAATGAGAAATAACTTCACCCAGAAAATGGGAAAGATGTAGGAAAGAGAGGACAGGGGAGGAAGAAGAGAGATTACGATTAAAGATAAGGACTGCTCAGTGACATTTGATAAACTGGAAATATAAGGAATTCATTATTCAGATCTATTCAGTAGTGTTAAAGTGGTTAGTTTGCAACACTGCACTATGTTTGGTGCAGAGAAGCTATAGTCAGTGTTAGGTTTCATCAGGAGCAGACTCTAATTTTAATCTAAGCTGATGATGCTGATTAGATTCACTCACTGACTTCCACCGTTATACCAGCTTTATACCTTGTAGCATTTAGGAAATCAGCCGCGATAGCTCATGTAACATCTGCGTAGATCATGTTGAATTCATCCGGGTAAATCCACTAAGAGCAGTGAATCTTAGAGCGCCAGCAACACGGGTCAGAGCTGAACACAGCCTGCACACAATATCTACTTGCGCCGCTCACAACAGAAATTAATGCGACTCATTTCTTAGCAATTCTCTTCCCCGCGCTGCAGCACTACAGCTGATCGTAGGGTTCCTACATCTCTCAAATCCCATTTTAACCTCATTTTTCTGTTTAGGTGTGGAGGCAAAGTAACCCATCTACACTGTGGGCAACAGCCAACAGAGCTAGTTGGGGGTTTTTTCTGTTTTTTAAATTCCCTTTGTTTTTCTCTGCTTGTGTTCTACAGATGTTCAAGCTGAGCACATTTATTAGAAGTAGAATTTAGGCTGAAATAATATTTGTTTTCCTTTGAATTAATATTGTTTTGCTATTGTATTAAGATAATATGAGGTTCAGTTTCTTTTGCAAAAAATAAATTCAAATTGCTCATGGGAAAGTTACTTTTTACTTTTATACTTTTTACAACATTTTACAGAGGTTTCACCAGTACTTCAACTTTCACCAGAGGAGTTTTTAACAAAAGCATCATTACTTATTCTAAGAGGAATAAAGAGAGATATTATATTTCCGCCACACTGGCTTCTCTTCATTGGCTCCCTGTTAAATTGAGAATCCAATTTTAAAGTCCTTCTCCTCACATACAAGGTCTTGAATAATCAGCTCCCATATCTTATCTTAAAGACCTCATAGTGCCGTATCATCCCAGCAGAGATCTTTGCTCTCAGACTTCAGGCTTACTCGTGGTTCCTAGAGTATTTAAAAGTAGAATGGGAGGCAGAGCCTTCAGCTTTCAGGCCCCTCTTCTGTAGAACTAGCTTCCAGTTTGGATTTGTGAGATAGACACCCTCTTGACTTTTAAGATTAGGCTTAAAACTTTTTGATAAAGCATATTGTTAGTGCTGGATAAGTTGACCTCGAATCCTCCCATAATTATGGGAATAAATAAGTCAAAGTCTAGGCTGCTGGGGGCTAGACAAAAGGGAGTGTTTCTTCTTCACTCACCTTTTTCACTCACTGTGTTTAAACACCACTCTGCATTTAATCATTAGTTATTATTAATCTCTTCCAGATGGATGGCTGCCCCCCTGAGCCTGGTTCAGCTGGAGGTTTCTTCCTGTTAGAGAGTTTATTCCTCTATTCCCAACTGCTTGACCATAGGGGGTCATCTGATTGTTCAGCTTTTCGCTGTATTATTATAGGGTGTTTACCTAACAAGATAAAGCACCTTGAGGAAACTGTTGTAATTTGAATTGAATTGAATTGAACTGAATTAAGTCTGTACATGTGCCACCTCTGCAGCCAGGGCTAGGTTTAGTCACCTTGAACCATGTCTCTCAGCCCAAACTTTGTCCACCAGAGAACAAGAATCTTACTGTACATTATATGTGGCTATAATTCTACAATTTGCATCATAGTTCTGAGTCAACCTCAGTCCTTATATGACTTGCAGAGTTATGTTGACTAAATTCAGGATGATGTACGGCAGCTAAATAAGGGAAATTTACTTTAGCAGGTGCTTTCAAAAGAAAATATTTTAGATATATTAAACCAAACCCCCCAGCAGTAACCTTAAAATACACGTAAAGTCAAGGTGAACTGAAGTGAATCTTTGCATCACGCAGCCACGCTCTTTGAAGTTAATGAGACAACAGAAGCACTCACTGGAGGAGCGCCAATGTTTACTTAAACTGAGAACTCAAAACAGTCTAAGGTATTACCATGACAACAGGGACTCTTTCTGGTTAGTCTTTTGAATGCCTCTCCTCTGCTAGAGAAAAATCTCTCAGTCCATTATTCCTTTTTCTCCCCCCCCCAATTTCAGCCGAGGGAAACAAATCATTAGTTGTTCAACAACAGAGCCGTCTGTGCCCTTGAAGGAGGATGTTTGCCATGCCAGAGAACAATTAGACATAAACAGAGTGAAAGCTGGAGAACAAGTGTCTGAGCTGTTTCTGAACAGTGTCACATTTAGGCCAGAAGCTCATACATTTGCTGACATCAAGCATACTGAGCTCCGCACATGCTGTACTGCAAGCGAACGGGTGCGATAATAGCCGATGTATCCCATGGTAACGTCTTCACTGTCATTACCCCTTTAGGCATCTGGATGCAGACTTGATGAGCTACAATTTCCTGTGCAGGCACAACACCTTGGGGGTTCTCGCCACCTATTTAAAGTACTATGTGCTTCGCTTGCACACAGAATCCCAAACGGCCAACAACAACTATCCAACTATTATGCTTTGTACATTATCTGCTTTGTTGCCATTAGGACTGTGAGAAATGGGTAAAAAACTTCAGAAAATGCTTCAGAAAAACAGCAATGCATGATGAGATACAGTGTGATGCTCAGTTTATTTCCAGCCTGTCTGTTTATGGTGCTAGAGTAGCTTTGCATGATTCACAGATCAAAATAATCCTTATTTATCTCACACTGCACCTTGTCACAGGCACTCATTTTGTCCTGTGTTCCCTTTAGGCAAAACTTTCTGAAACAGACTAAATGTTCGAATGACAGGAGGGAGGGGTCTCTGTCCTCCAGACAAAACTGTGTGCCTGAAATGACTGCAAAAAAGAGTTTTGGAGCAGTCTGAATCCTGAGCTTTCCAAGTACTGCACAGGGATTACTTGTACATACACTGACCTCATTATTTTCATGATTCACAGTTTAAAGTAATCATTATTTATCTTACACTGAGTCTTGCTGCAGACCCTCAGTTTGTCCTGTGTCTGAAAAATAAATTATCACTTCTCCCTTTAAACTAACTTGTGCCAAACCTACCACCTCATGTAGAAAAAAAATAGTGGAATCTAAATGTTTAGAGTACTCTGAAGTCTGAGTTTTTGGCTCAAGCTTATTACCATAGCTCTGTACTTTAATTTAAAAAGTTTTTTGTAGCTGAATAAAAGTACAAAACCAGCATAATACAGGAACTGTGGCAGTAGTTTGCCAGCAGATCCATCCCATTTAAAATGATGGCTTAATTGTGTTTTGTTGTGTGAAGTGAGGGACTCTCCACTTGTGTGTGAAAATGCCTCCGCCATTGTGAAGTGGAGCCAGCAGCAGTGATTAAGTTATTGAAATCTGCCATAAAGTGTCTAGATAGGGCCCAGCATTCAGTGTAACAGTGATCCAAATGTTGTCTATCACTGGCCCATAAAAAAGACAATGCTGTCTCTCGGCCTTCAATCGTCAATGTAGAGTTGGTGCTCACAGTAAAGGCTAGTTAGTAGTTAGGACTCAGGCAAGAAAAAAGAAACTTAGTGTAGCCCTCTCTTACATATGGGTGTGTATGTGTTCTCTGTTTTTAAAGTTAAATTAAGGTCAATTTAAAACCATTGAAATATTAAGCATTTGCTTAAATGTAAATCCGTCCAATAACGACCTGCTTGCAGGTTTCAGATATCACAGGAGATGTTTAAATTCACTTACAAGGGTCATGCTGATGGAAAACCTGAAATATTTTTCCACTTTCAGAAGAATAAATGATCCATGTAGGGGTACTGTAGCATGCTCGAGTTGTAGCTGAAAACAATAGTCTGCCTTTCTGGGATATGCACTTTCCTTTAAATAAGCTAGGTTTAAAAAATAACCCATAGGGAATACCTACTGAATAACAGCCTTCTGCCTTACACTGTGTGAAATTCTGAACTTTAACAAGCTTTTCTTCCAAACAAAAATGTTTACAAGGTTGTCATTATGGGTTGTCTTCTTGCATTTTTCTAGCTCACTGCAGCACTCCTTGTCATTTTAGTGCCACTTGTAGATCAGACAGGCATACAGCCATTGACAGGACTCTTTATTGTGTCATTTAGTGAAAGACTAACTCTAAAACCACTAGTTGTCAGGGGGGTAATATATGAGCCAAGTCTTGCACTCATTCCCAAGTAAAATTCAACTTCTTGTTTTTGCCCCAAAGTTAAGTGTTAATTAGTGGGCTTTAGAGATGCTGATAGGCAGTTTTTCTTTTCTCTTTAGACGTGCAACTACAATTAAAATCACTTTCACTTTACATCTCATTCAGTGCAAGCGCATTTCTGATTTGGAAGTTGACCAAAATCCTCATGATAAACACCCATGTTTACTTTTCATTACGCAGGGATCAAAGAGATAAACACACTCAGCACATCCCCTCACAACTTAAGGCCACGGGCAGAAAAAGACGATCTTCAGCCAAGGAACCATTTGGAAAAGCCTGACTCCACACAGCTGTGACCCACATCTTCCAAAATGGCCTTGAGTGTTTGCAGAGCTCGGCTTATTCAGCTATAAATGAAGAAATCATGCGGAGGAATCTTTTTTTTTTTCTTTACCTTGGTTGGTTGGATAAGAATTTCAGCAAGCGCTCAAGCAACATCAGCAAAGGATCTTAAGGCATGAAATAATATGATAATGCAGAATGAACTATAATATTCTCAAAATCAAAAATTTAAAGGCTCAAAAGCCTTAAATAGGCAAGATAGTGGCCTTTAATATCCGAAAGAGCCCCCAAAGGACACTTAGTATTCACTCTCCTCATACATACAATCATATAGCTGCCTTCAGCTCCCTGCACAAGGACAGCCAGAGTCATATATCCTGCACCTCACAGCTTTAGATGCAATAAAATATTAATGGGACCCTCCTTGGGCAAAAGGTTACCTCTGCCCTCAGAAGCATCACGAGGCAAAAGAGACAAAGCCAAAACTCAGCAGTCATTATGAATGGCCCCATAAAAGCAGGACAAAACTTTCAAACTCCTTTAACTATGATTCATGTCCCTCTTGGCTCCATTAGATCGGCTGCACTTGCAAGCAGGGAAGGATACGTGAAATTTAAAAAAGGGCGTGAACTATTAGAAATCACCTCACATGGTTATAACGGGCGCAAAAAAGGTAGACATTAATTATATGCATTTCCAAAACATCCGACGCGCGTCAAAGCGCATAGGCTATGGAAAACGGGAACTAACAGATGGGGGAAAGGAACGAAATCGGCGTCATACACTACGTACGAGTCAAAAAGCCGCCTTACCAGTACGTTGCCCTGCATTTTTGCAGTCTCAATCAGACTCTTTTCCTTCATTTTTCCTCCCGTCGACCTTCCGAGCCTGCTTCTAAAAGGCTGGATATGTGGACTTTTGGACAGCTTCTGTCAGCTCTCCTTCCCCGCCGCTTCCCAGCCAGACCCTTACATAGTGAGACAGTTAATAAGTGGGTGGGCTTACAACCTAACGGGAACGAAGGAAAACAACGTGGGCTCTTCGGTGTACTGCTCAATATTTGTATTGACCAAGCTGTCCTTCCTCGCACACACGAACAGCAAACCATACGGTGAAAAATAAATCTAAGTTTGAGTGAGATCACTGATTTTTTTCTTTTTTTGATTTTTTTTCTCTTTGGAAGAGGCGCGAGAAGAGAGAGAGGCAACAGAAAATCCCATTTCCTGTGGAACAGGGAAACTGACACCGTGTTGTTTTGTTTCTTTCAGAAGCTGTACAGATTTAATGGGATGGCCAGATGCAGGTGATCGTCGCTGTCAGATATATCCTTCAGAGTAAACTGACGCCAGGTCAGCTGTAATCAACTGTACGGTTGACACATATTACGATCGCCGACATGCACTTATTTGCCACGTCTATCTGTCACAAATACATTAAATTCCGCAAAAATTGAAATCCTTAAAGGTAGGGCAGGGCGATATGGCAAAAAATATTTATCACGATATAGATTTGAAAATTTGCGATAACGATATAACTGACGATATAATTGACGCAAAACAAAATACAACTCTACAACTTTTTTAGTGGAAAAAAACCCCATCAATTTGTTTTTGTTTAAACAAGCAGCTGTTTATTTTAACGTGCATTACAGCCACACAAAATTCAACAGTGGTTATCCTGTTATATACATGGTTATCCATAATCATGTATATCCACAAAACTTAAGAGGTGCTTTGTAACAAAAGTGCAGTGTGCAAAATCAATAAGTCAAATAATAATATTGCACAAACTCTTGAGTAAAAACAAAACAAACAAAAAACAGATAAATTATGCTACTGCTCCTGGAAGTTTTTCTACATTTCAAGTTTTAAGATTCTTTGTCAGAAACACTAACATGTTCACAGATGCGGGCTTAAGGGAGGACCTTTGACAAGTTACAACATTTCCACCTGTGCTGAACAACCTTTCAGATGCAGAGCTAGTTGCTGGAATGCAGAGGTATTTCCTAGCTAATCTGCTGATGTGGGGAAAGTTTACTGTGTGAACTTTCCACCACGAAAGAGGATCACACTCACTGTCTGCTGGTGGACTATTCACATAACATCTCAGTTCAGATGATAACCTCTCTGCAGTTACCTCCATCTTGCCACTAACTGGTCCCTTCAAAAAACTCCCGAGACTCTTCTTTTGCTTTTTAACAGCTCCCTGATTTGTTTGGTCACCAGTAGATGTATGAAGTGTTTCTGAAAAACCTGTGATACCCTGGTGTGGGACAAGATGCTCTAGTTCACTCATGACTTGAACTTTGATGGCTTTGCTTTCTCTCTCACTGAAATATTCTGTATGAAACCGTGGATCAAGGAAAGAAGCCATGTTAACAAGCCTCTCTGTGACACTGTCTGTGTAGCTTTTGTTCATGTAGTCAAGTATTGCTGTTTTGATGTCTTTGGTCAGCTCAGTGTCACCTTCTTTTACTTTTAACATGTCATTGTTAAACATCTGAAGAACAGGCTTAACACATGAAATGGTTACATACTCTTCAGCAGAGAAAGCATCTGTAAACTCTAGGAGTGGATTCAGTGCAGTGCTGACCGAGTCAAGCACTTCAATGTCTTGCCATGTCAACATGAGGTGCCTTGTGGTTTTATCAGCAGCTAAAACCTGTGTTATAGCTTTTTCTTGTTCCAGCAGCCGTTGGATCATTCTCTGCTTTGAACCCCAACGAGTGCAACATTCAGTTATGAGTTTGTGTTCTGGTAGGCCCAGTTCCTTTTGGGCAGCCTGCAGAGCTCGCTGGCGCTTCCAGCTATGGCCAAAAGCAGCAACAATCTTCTTTCCCACTCCAACTGCTCGTTCGATCCTTGGGTCCTTCACACTTCTTTCTAAAAAACATACATTTAAAAGGAAACACAGTTTCAACAGCACTATTAATGCGGTGTGGAATGTGACATTTAAGTTGTATAACACACAATTATTTACACACACATCTCTCTCTCTCTCTCTCTAATATATATATATATATATATATATATATATATATATATATATATATATATATATATATCTTGCAGTACAACTACCCACATTCAGAGATTAATAACACAAACAGTATTATTACCATCATTTAAACTAATACAATAAGTTCTTAATCTGACATTATAATTAACTTACCTATAGCAAAAAAAACCCAAAAAAACGTACCTATTGCAATGTGCAGGCGATGTCCGAAGCATGAAAGTCTGGTCCAGTTGTTGAGTGCGACGGCTTTCACAATGTTGGCCCCGTTGTCAGTCGTCACACACACTTGTTTTTCCTCCTGAAGATTCCACGAGCTGAGGAACTCTTTTAAGACTCTGGCTATATTTTCCCCAGTATGGTCCTCGGGGAAAAAACATGTTTCGAGGCACTTGTTTTGTAGCTTCCAGTCTTTGTCCACATAATGTATTGTGAGGCTCATGTAGGGGTCTGATGTTCGGCTTGACCACATGTCCGTGGTGGACGCAAAAAACTCCACCGAAGATAACGCATTTGACACCTCAGTACGGATCTCTTCATATAAAGCAGGCAAGGCGACTTTAGAGAAGTATTTCTTTGTGGGTAGCTTGTAGCGTGGATCGAACGTTTTAAACATCTTTTTGAAACCTTCTCTTTCCACACTCTGAATAGGCATCATATCCCTGGCTAAACAATGTGTCACTGCATTAGTTAGCTCCGCCCAGCGTTTGTTACTTTTGTCATAAGGCATGGAGCTATTTAAAGCTACGTTGATTGTTTGTTGAGTCAT